>NC_056004.1:44471277-44831473 GCF_018446385.1 Zingiber officinale
ACAGTTTTCCTTAATGGAAGTCTTGAAGAAAACATCCATATGAAGCAACCAGAGGGGTTTATTACAAAGGGCAAAGAGAATCTTGTATGTATGCTTAATCGGTCTATTTATGAACTGAAGCAAGCTTCAAGATCTTGGAAAATCCAGTTTAATGAAGTAATCCAGTCTTATGGATTTATTCAGTGTCTGAATGAGTCTTGTGTATACAAGAAGTGTAATAGAAATGTGGTGGTATTTCTTGTACTATACGTAGATGATATTTTGTTAATTGGCAATAATGTCAAGGTGTTGTCAGAAGTAAGGGTATGGTTGTCCAAGTAATTTGATATGAAGGACTTGGGAGAATGCGAACATATTCTTGGGATTAAATTAATAAGGGATCGCAAGAAAAGAATGTTGTGCTTATCCCAAGCTTCATATATCGATACTATCCTAGCTCATTTTAGCATACAAAACTCTAAGAAAGGTTTTCTACCTTTTCGGCATGGAGTATCTTATCTAAAGAGATGTCTCCTAAGACATCAAAAGAGATAGAGGAAATGAAGGTAGTTCCTTATGCTTCAGTTGTAGGAAGCCTAATGTATGCAATGTTATGCACGAGACTGGATATCTATTTTGCCGTGGGTATGGTTATCAGATATCAAAGTAATCCAGGACAGGAACATTAGACTGCCATAAAGCATATATTAAAGTACCTGAGAATGACTAGAGATTATATGCCGATTTACCAAGAAGATGATTTGCTCCCTGTGGGTTACACAGATTCTAACTTCCAATCAGATAGGGACAATAGTAAGTCTACCTCAGGTTATGTGTTTACTTTAAGAGGTGGAGCCATAGCATAGAGGAGTGTTAAGTAGAAAAACGTTTTAGACTCCACCATGGAAGCTGAGTATGTGGCAGCCTCTGAGGGAGCCAAAGAAGTTGTATGGTTTAGGAACTCCTTGATGGACTTAGATGTGATTCCTGGTTTGCCCACACTACAAGAAAACAGGGTATCAGAAACAGAATTTTAAAATGGAACAAAAATCTGTTTTAAATTTTAATAAATTATAAACAGATTTGCTACGAAAATATTATTTCGTTTAACTTAAAAAAAAATAATATAGAAAAAAAATTTAAAATGGATTTTAAAATAATTTAGAAACAAAATTTTCAAATTAATTTTTATAAACAAAAATAAATACAAATTAGCAACGAAATTTGATACGAAACTAGTTTTTGTTTGTAAATCTGTTTAAAGTTGTTTTAAACAAAAAATAAATCTATTTATAAAGTATATAATATGAGAAATAAATTATTAAGTAATTATAAATATATTTTATTTTAAATAATAAAAAAGCCTAAACCCTATTTGAGCATTTCTCTCCCAAATCCCGCACTCGTGTTTTCTACTTCGTCGGTGCACACGACGATTTCTTCTCCGGCTGCACGCACACGATTTCTCCTCCGGCTTGCACGCGATCTTCTTCTCCGGTCCCAAATCAAGCACGGCTTTAAGACAGGCATGGTTCTGACTTAAGGGGCAAGCAATCTTCTTCTCTGGCTCCAAATCACGCACGACTCTAAGGCGCGCAACCCTTCGGCTTAAGGCGCATGCGATCTTCTTCTCCGGCGTTCTTTCCACGATCCACCGAACAAGCTTAAGCTCAGGTATCTCATTTTCTTCTTTTTCATCCTTCTTCTCTATTCTAGAATGTGCAACACCAGTTACGTCCTACTCATGCGATCGAGGTCATTCGTGTGACCTAATCGCGTGGTGGTTGTTGCACACGACGCTAGTTTCTTGCACGACCTAATTGGTTCCTGTTGAACCCCGTGGTAGTTTTGATGTGATCAACCAAGTTGGATAGGTCCTGCTGTGTTTGATCCCTGTGTATGAGTGTGCAGGAGCTTAGGAGCACAGGAAGTCGAGCTGAAGACGCAGCTAGCGAGAAGGACGGCATGGGAAGGGAGCCGACGAGCTCGGTGCGTCCGAAGGACGAGAGAGCTGTGGAAGAGTACTCCGGTGGGCATGAAGAGCATGCACGACATTCGAGGGATGTTAAGTCGGGACGGAAGGCTGCTCGAGGAGAAGGCCGGGAATTGGGTTCGGGTGAGCCCTATTCCGGTTAGCCGGAATCACCCAAAAGAACGGAGTATCGGAAGCCCACGTAAAGGAGCTGGAAAAAGGAGCTGTGCTGGAAAATCCAGCTCAAGGCGCCTTCAACAGTCAAAATTGACCGTTTGCGCAGCGGATAAAGTTTTATCCGCTGACCAAGTTGGAGGCGCCTTGGACTCTCGGGATAAGATTTTCAGGACCTATATAAAGGCCCCTGGAGCTAGGAAAGACACAACAACTCAAGCAATCAACTGTGTACTCTTTCCTAGCAATAGTTCTAAGCTTCCAAAGTGTATAAGGCTTCTCCGCCTTCAGCAAAGGAGATTTTTCTACTGAGCTTTTTCTACTACCCTGGATTAACAACCTCCTTGGTTGTAATTAGGTTAAATCCTATCTACTACTTAATTTATATTTCCTTGCTTGTTTTAATTTTACTATTGCTTTTCTGAGTTGAAATCCGAGGAGGGTATAGTTAATTTTTGTTTGCAGCAATTCACCCCCTCTCTTGCCGGCCTCCGCTGCACCTACAATTGGTATCAGAGCATGATCGCCTCAGAAGGACTAACCGCCAACTGAAGCACTACGATCAAGACGATGGCCGGAGCGAATACATCCCCCAAAGTTCGACGGAGACTTCGCCACATGGAAGCGCAAAATGGAGGTATTTTTTAAAACTGAATTTGACATTCTTTTAATAATGAAATATGGCTATGCAGTTCCGCAAGATAAGGAGGAAAATACCTGAACGAAAAAGGAACAAGCAGACTTCGTCGCCAACGGGAAGGCTAAGTTCCATCTACTCAGCGTTCTACCGCCTCAGGAGGTAGATCGGATCGGAAGCTACGACTCTGCAAAAGATCTCTGGGAAAAATTCCTGGAGCTCCACGAAGGCACCTCCGAAGCAAAGCTAGCAAGGCGCGACATTCTCCGGAACCAGTTGACGAACCTCCGAATGAACCAAGGCAAGAAGGTAGCGCAGCTCCAGGCAAGGATCAAAGAGCTGATCACGCAACTAACTAATCTTGGAGAAGAGGTAACAAACCAGGACTCTATCCGGTACGCGCTCAACGCCTTCCCCAGAACTCCAGAGTGCCTCCTTAGTAGATGCGTACTACATCTCTAAGGACCTCGAGGTAAGTACTTTAGAACAATTGTTTTCCACTTTTGAACTGTAACGCCCGCCCTCCCTGCTACTCAAAGGGATGGGGCTACTTACTTACTTAACTATTCCAGGATACATACATATTCAAAAATTCTTTCTTATAACATAAAGCAACGGAAATGTCATAGAGTTATACTGGAATGTAACGTAAATACAATGGTTCATGTCAAACATAACAAAACATTATAGCAGGTCTTATTGGTCTCAGTCGAGCCACTACCACACACACCTCCTTGCCTCCCCTGCAGCTCCCTTAGGTCATCCATCCCTTGCCTTTATTTGTGGTACAAGGAAGTAAGCTATGAGCACACGAGCTCAGTAAGATTCTTTCCTACTCACAAAAATCCGTATCTCAAGCAAAATCATACAAGCATATCATCAATGAAAACATAATCATCAATATGTGAGCATAGTTTCTTATCATAACATATCCTTATGAAACATGTTTCTAACATATCATAAACAAAGAAATCATATGAGGTAGATCATGAGAAGCATAACATATCATGGAACATAGAAAGAAACATATCATATATGAATGGGTGCATTATGCAAAAATGTCTTTTTTTTAAAACATATGCCATGTCGAGTGCAAGATGTCTTTATACATATCTTTTAATATTTGAACATAATATCATCATCATGAGGGCCCGGCTTGTACCACATACATACATAAATGCGCGCAATCCCTAGGACAGGGTAGCTAGCCCCGAACCTACTAGGGATCTAGACCCATTCATAATTCGTCGGTCTAGGGGCGTACTAAGGAGCCCATCCCTTTTTACTAGACCCGTTCATAGTCCGTCGGTCTAGGAGCGCTTATGGAGTCCACCCTTGGTACAAGCCATACAAAGTAAAGTACATGTCATGCATATCATATCATTATAATCGTCATATCATATCATCATAAGGTCATGCTCTTGTCTTAACATGAAGAGTGCTCTTAATCCCAACTTAAGGGAAGCAACTCTTTGCCATTTTCTTATAATATCATAAGGCATGCATTCTTGGCACATGGCCATCATATGAAATCATTATCATGCTTGGTTCCTAAGCTTACATAGATGAGCATACAACATATTGAAATCATACATGCTTGTGTACATAATCATCATAAAGATCACATCATGCATAATTCGTACATACATAATCAACATGTTACTGATCTTATCATAAAGCATGCATACTTAAACCTAAACATATCATAAGGAAAATTCATGGCTTGCTAAGTTTAAGTTTAAAACTTTCTTGAATTCTAAGTCATAGTCATGGCCGAAAGTTCATAACAAAGAATACACCTAAACAACATACAACATGAATACTTAGCAAATCTCATAACATATCATAAGAAGTCTATGAACATACTAAATTAGGTTTCGAGTTTCATGAACCCTAACACTTTATCATAGCCGAAACATCATATAACAAGAAGTAAAACTTCCAAGCAATATATGAACATAAATACTTAGCCAAGTTGATAACATATCATAAGGAAGTCTATGAGCATGCTAGCTTAGGTTTTGAACTTCATGAACCCTAAAATCTGATCATGGCCGAACCTTCATAAGCCAAGAATATAAACTTCTAAACAACATGTAACATGAACACCTAGCTAATTCCATCATATATCATAGAGAAATCTATGAGCATACTAAATTAGGTTTGGAGCTTCATGAACCCTAAGGATTGATCATGGCCGAAACTTCATCATGTAAGAAATGAATTTCTAAGCAACATATAAGTATAAGTTTCTATCCAATTTTATAGCATATCATCAAGAAGCCTATGAGCATACTAACTTAGGTTTTGTGCTTCATGAACCCTAAAAGTTATCATAGCCGAAACATCATGCAACAAGAAGTAGACTTCTAAGAAATCTTTTAACATGAATACCTAGCAAATTTGATAACATATCACAAGGAAGCCTATGGACATGCTAAATTAGATTTGGAGCTTTAAGAAACCCTAAATCACTATCATGGCCGAAACTTCACAACTAAGAAATAAAATTATGAGCAACATGTAAACATAAATCTCTTAGTTAATTTCATTACATATCACATGGAGGTCTATGAGCATATTAATTTAGGTTTTGAGTTTCATGAACCCTTAATATTTCCATCATGGCCAAAACTTCCTCAAGCAAAAACATAATTTCTAAACAACATATGAACATGAATCTCTAGCCAATTTCATAACACATCCTAATTAATTCCATGAGCATGTTAGATTAAGGTTTAAGCCTCATAAACTCTATATTTTTATCATGGCCGAAACTTACAAAAGCAAGAACACAACTTCTAAACAACATATGAGCATGAATCTCTAACAAATTTCATAACACATCATAAATAAATCTATAAGCATGTTAGATTAGGTTTTAAGCCTCATGAACCCTATACTTTTATCATGGCCGAAACTTTCTCAAGTAAGAACACAACTTCTAAACAACATATGAACATGAATCTCTAACAAATTTCATAACACATCATAAATAAATCTATAAGCATGTTAGATTAAGGTTTAAGCCTCATAAACTCTATATCTTTATCATGGCCGAAACTTACAAAAGCAAGAACACAACTTCTAAACAACATATGAACATGAATCTCTAACAAATTTCATAACACATCATAAATAAATCTATAAGCATGTTAGATTAGGTTTTAAGCCTCATGAACTCTATACTTTTATCATGGCCGAACCTTATAAAAGAAAAGAAGGTCAATAAACATCTTAATAAGAAGATCAATTTAACATCACACATATAATTTCTTTTCTAACTAAATTCATATCATAACCTACTAAAGTACATAAGCATGGTTTCTTCTCTTCATTTTATTTCTAATTCTAAGAGTTCAAATCTTTCGAGAATACCGTAAGCAACTTGTACCACAGGTGAGGGAATACTTACATCCTTATTTGCTTAAAGAAAAGGGATCTTTCTTGTGGAGCCTTCCTAGAGAGGGATCTTCTTTGTTTTTGGATTTCGGCAAGGAGAGGTGGGGGAAGGTCTTGGTCACGGTGAGGAGGAGGAGGGAGGAGGAAGAGGAGCAAATGAGTTTTCCTCTTTAATTTTTCCTTTTATTCATCATGAGAGGAGGAAGGGAAAATGTACTTTTCCTTCTCCTTTCTTTTACTTCTCCTTAATGAGAAGAGGAAGCAAGAATCCTCTTTTCTTTTGAGAGGGGGAAGACAACTCTAACTTCTCCTTCTCAATGAAAAATCTCTTTTCTTACCCTTAACTATATTGTCACTTCTTTCTTTAACAATAATTTCTCTTGGTCTATTGGTTAACACATGCATATATCTAGTAAGAGATCCAAGGTTCAAGCCTTGGTTATCTCTCTTTTTGGTTCTATTTTATTTTTATTCTTTTTGCAATTTCCACATAAGGCCTATTTTTATTCATGATAAAATATCTAAAATCTTGCTAAGTACTCTATGGGTGTTACATGAACTTCATGAATCTCGAGTTTCAGAACCCAATGGAGTAGAGAAGATCAGTCAGAACATAGCCCTAAAGGCAAAAGTAAATGGTTCTGACTCTGAAGCCTCAGTCGACGAATCTGAAGCGGCACTACTGGTAAGACGCTTCAATAAGTTTTTCAGTATTAACAAATTTAAATCACAGAGGCATCATCGAAAGAAGAGGACGGTTCGTTGCAACAACTACAATGAAAGGATGGTTAGTTGCTACAACTGCAACGAAGAGGGGCACATCAAAGATGACTGCCCAAAGCTAAAGAGAAAGGAGAAAGAAAAGGAAAAGACAAAATACAAGAAACCAGAACCCTCCAAGCACAAGAACCTGAAGGCTACTTGGTCAGATTTGTCATCCTCTGAGTTGGACATCGAAGAATTCTCGGGGTTAGCGCTAATGGTGAACCATCAACCGGAAGAAGACTCAAGCTCAGAGATGAGCATGGATGAAGGGGGAGGTTCATCAGAAGAGGAAAGCTGCAGTGTAGGGAGAAACTCACTGAGTCAGGTAAGTAAGGTACGCAATCTACCCCCGACTCAGTCTTTTCGCTTTATTAAAGCTCTTTCTAAAGAATTAGATAAATTAGAAAAAGAAAATGAAATTTTGAAATCGGAAAATCAAAAATTAAAATTAGAAATTGAAAAATTGAAATCTGATGCATGCTTAAAGATAAATGTTTTTCCAAAATCAAAATTTAGATTTTATGAAAAATTAAACTGGTATATAAGAAAGCATCAGGGACAACTTAGACAAATTCCAAGAAACTATATACCCCCTAAGTATCTGATTAATCCAGTAGGAAGGAACCTCTATTGGATTCCAAACTCTGTGCTAAATTAATTTCTTTTAAGTTAAAAGCTTTAAAGTGAGAAAATTAAACATTGAAATTCTTTATGGAAGCTTTGTCTAAGGAAGTGGTTGTTGCTCCAATAACCAAGAAGGTCTAGTGCCTCGCCAAGACCTGGAAGCTAAAATATTGAAATAAAATATTTAATTAACTTTCTGAAAAAGCATTAAAATCAAGAATTAAATAATACTTTGAAAGTTTATCAAATATTTTTTTTAAAATAAACAAAAATTTCTTTTACTTAGAAATTCTTCTTGAAAATTCTTACTTAAAAATTTCTTTTTCATTTTAGTTAGAAATTTTTTTCCTAGAAGAATTCTAAATAACTTCATTTAACTTAGAATTTTTTTTTAAAATTCAGTTTAACTTAGAATTTTTTTTATTAATTGACTTAGAATTTTTTTTAAAAAATTCAGCTTAACTTAGAAATTTTTTTGTAAAATTCTAAAAATTCATTTTTGCTTAGAAAATTTTTTCTGAAAATTTAATTTAACGTAGAAATTTTTACTAAAAATTCATTTTTGGCTCAGAATTTTTTTCTACCTTAATAACTTGCTTAATATTCTCTTATTGGTACCCTATTTTTGTTGTGATCAAAGGGGGAGAGAAAGGTACAAGTTTAGGGGGAGTTAGGAAAATTAAAAATTAAAATTTTTTTTCTAAAGTGTGTTGCAATTTTATTTATTGCAAATTTATGCTTAATTATGTTAGTTTAGTAATTTCCTTTAAAATTACTATTTATGTCTATTGTAACCCTAACTTGAACTTGGGTTGATGCACATCAAAACGGGGGAGATTGTTGAACCCCGTGGTAGTTTTGATGTGATCAACCAAGTTGGTTAGGTCCTATTGTGTTTGATCCCTGTGTCTGAGAGTGCAAGAGCTTAGGAGCACAGGAAGTCGAGCGAAAGACGCAGCTTGCGAGAAGGATGGCACGGGAAGGGAGACGACGGGCTCGGTGTGTCCGAAGGACGAGAGAGCTGCGGAAGAGTACTCCAGTGGGCGTGAAGAGCGTGTGCGGCGTTCGAGAAGGCTGGGAATTGGGTTCTGGTGAGCCCTATTCCGGTTGGCCGGAATCACCCAAAAGAACGGAGTATCGGAAGCCCACGCAAAGGAGCTGGAAAAAGGAGCTGTGCTGGAAAATCCAGCTCAAGGCGCCTTCAACAATCTTGAAGGCGCTTTCAACTTGAAGGCGCCTTCAAGGCTTGTTCAAGGTGCCTTCAACAGTCAAAATTGACCGTTTGCACAGCGGATAAAGTTTTATCCGCTGACCGAGCTGGAGGCGCCTTGAACCCAGTTGGAGGCGCCTTGAACCCAGTTGGAGGCGCCTTGGACTCTCGGGATAAGATTTCCAGGACCTATATAAAGGCCCCTGGAGCTAGGAAAGACACAACAACTCAAGCAATCAACTATGTACTCTTTCCTAGCAATAGTTCTAAGCTTCCAAAGTATAAAAGGCTTCTCCGCATTCAGCAAAGGAGATTTTTATACTGAGCTTTTTCTACTGCCCTGGATTAACAACCTCCTTGGTTGTAACCAGGTTAAATCCTGTCTACTACTTAATTTCTATTTCCTTGCTTGTTTTAATTTTACTATTGCTTTTCTGAGTTGAAATCCGAGGAGGGTATAGTTAATTTTTGTTTGCAGCAATTCACCCCCCCCCCTCTTGCCGGCCTCCGCTGCACCTACAGTTGCTACCTTGGCACTACCGTAGCCACCACATTGGTTGCCTTGGTCATCTTGGCTGCTGTCTTTCCCCTGCCGTGGCCTTGGTCATGTTTTTTTATTTATTGTTTTATTAATAAAATTATTTTTTTCAACAAGATATTATTATAGCAATGTTTTAATATTGTTGTTTTCTTGCTATGCATACAAGTTGTCATCCAATTGAAGCAGTAACAAAACTTGATTTTTTATGTTCTTGTTTCTTATATAATCTAATTCTAGATTGAGATTGTCATAGTTGTAATTATTGTATGTTAACTATATAATCTCAAGTAAACTTATCATGATGAGATGGATCAGGTACTATAAAGTATAAACTATCATATCAAGAGTTATTCATGCAAACTGATACAAGCAATGGTCATGATTCAACAATTTCTGCTTGTGAAAAGGGTTATATTTCTGACTACCATCTATTTAGATGGCTATGATTTTTAGCTCTCTGCATACATGCACTTGGACGCTTCAAGGATCTTGTGGCATGTACTAATGGACTAGTTTCTATACTGGTTAGTCTATGGAACATATATTTCAAACTTCTATGCCAGTGTATTTTATTGTAGAAACATTTTCTTCACTTCCAAAGCTCCTTATTACTATTTTTTCCCATGTAAGCTATACTTATTCTCCATTAGCCCAAGCATATCAGGAAATTTAGTGTTCAAGACTCACCAATCTTTGGTAATTACATCCTGTACCTTTTTTTTGTTTCCAGTATTGTGAGTCAATTATTTGTATACTGTTTCTCATCTTAGTTGTGATTGCTAATATGGCATTCCATTTTCAGCTAAACGGTCAGATAAGGGAGCCAACCTTTTAGCTTCTCTATGCTAGAAAATATGATGCCTCAGAGGGCGAATTGCGAGGAGTAATGGAAATGACAAATAACTTGATAGTGGGCATATTGAAGAAAAAACCACAAGAAGCTTCAAATGCAAGGAATGAATGTCTGGCTTATATCGACACAGGTCTTAAGCCATCTTTACTGCCCTTTTACTTCATACACTTTCTAATATTCGTGTCATAATAGTTATTTCTATGTTATAGATGGCTTGACTTATTTTGACAACCTCTTGGAGGAAGTCATTAAAGTCAAGTATATTTATCTTAGAGAAAGATTATGAAGATGCAATCCTTAAAGGTAAGCTAGATGAGCGAATGTTTGTTAATGACAGTGAAAGTATAGTTGGTAGTGGAAGCTTATCCGGAGGCGCTATTAACATGTGTGGAACAAAGGTATGGTTCTACAGCAATATGCTTCTTCTAATTTATCGCAATCTGTCTGATTGTTTGATGTTATTGCAAGCGAGAGATACAGGGCATCCATTCATTTGGCTAAGAAAGCAGCATTATCATCTGCACAAGAAGATTTAGGAAGGAAACCAAACATATTAGATATGATAGGTAGAGGACCTGATTGGATGGAAGCTAATATATGGAATGACTTGGTTAAAATTCATTGGAATAAAGAAGATCATAAGATCAAATGTGAAATTGCACGGAAGAATAAAATGACAGCGAAGGATGGGTCTACTACCAAACATACTGGGGGTTCAATTTCTTTTGGAGCACACCGTGAGAGAATGGTAACCCTCCTTTTCTAACATGTTTATTCCAATCATTTACACATTCGATAAATTTATTATATATTTGACATTTAGATATAAATTCAATGTATCTCATTTGTTTTATTTTATATTGACATGTATTATGTATGATTGTAGAAAAAAGATTTGGGACGAGATGTGGATGAATTTGAGATTTTTGAACGAATGCATAAAAGAAAGCAAGGTACTGGAGAGTTTGTGGATAACAAATCGGCTCGAGTTAGTGTAAGTCAACATAATTATTTATTCATTAATTTTCTATTAGCTTATATTAATTCTTACTTGTTGGTTTTTGTATTTGTTAAACTAATATAAACTCTTGTAATATGGATAGGAACAATATAAAGAGAGACAAAATGTTGATAATCAGTCTACTCAACCTTCATTCAATTTCAAATCATGGTGTGATGTGGTGGGCGACCCATGTAAGGGGAGGGTGTACGGATTTGGATGCAATCAACATTTTAGAAGATCATATAATGGAAGTTCCAATGAAATGTGCTCTCATGAGAAGAACAAGGAATTATCTCAAGAAATTGAAGACATGTGTGCTATTAGCAAGAGGATGGAGGAAGAAATTACTGAAAAAAAAAATAAATTGGAACTCGTTATCAAAGAAAATAGACAGAGGGAAGAACAACTTATCGAGAAAGGTAGGCAAAGAGAAGAAAATCTAAAAGAGATGATTCGTAAAATGATTCAAGAGGCGGGATTTACAAATCATTTATATCCAGGAGGATCTAGTCCCCGTGAGCGTCGTGATAAGCGAAATAAAGATTAAATTACTTTATCTTTGATTAATGGTTAAATGTATTTAGATGATGTAAATATTTATTTATTCCAATATTAGTTTTATGATACTTTTGCATTAGAAATTAATTGTTTTAAAAATTTTAAATTTGTTTGAAATGTGTGCTTGTTAAAAGTATCATGTAGATGATAAATATAAATAATATTATAAATTTAGTGATAAATTTAAAAATGACTATATATAGATTTATAAATAAAATTATAAACAGATTTATAAACAGATTAAAATCATATTTAAGATGTTATTTGAGACAAATTAATGATGGGTTTAAAACAAAATTCGAGACAGAATTTATAAATCGAATTATAAATGAATTTATAAATAAATTAAAATTATATTTTTTTATGTAATTTGAGACAGACTAATGACAAATTTAAAACAAAATTAGAAACAGATTTATATTTTCAATTAATTTCATTTGGTCAAATAAAAACAAATTCACAAAAAAAATTTTACTTTGTTTTTGAAATTTGAGACGGAATATTTCCGTCTCAAATTTAGCCACGGGAGTTTCACTAACGGATATTGGAAACAGAATATTCCGTCTCAAATATTCTTTAGAGATGGAAAAATGACTATCAGAGACGGAATTTTTCATCTCTGAAGTCCTATTTTCTTGTAGTGCCAAAATCATCACAATTTATTGTGATAATAGTGGTGCAGTAGCAAACTCGAAGGAACCACGAGCCCATAAGGGGAGTAAACACATTGAGCGCAAGTACCACCTGATACGAGACAGTGTAAAGCGAGGAGAAGTTGTTGTCGCCAAGATTGCATCAGTAGATAACCTAGCAGATCCTTTCACTAAGGCCCTTCCGGTAAAAGCTATTGATCAACATGTTGAGGGGATGGGAATCAGATGTATGGCAGTGTTTATGGCAGCATAGTCTTTTAGTATAAGTGGGAGATTGTTAGAATGTATACTAAAAGTCTAGCTTTTATATAAACATTTATTTGGAAATAAGAATCATATTGGTCAAATGTCTACATTTATATGCTAAATGTAGTTGTTCATTTAATTTATATTGAAGATAACATGGTGTGTGGTGTCACACAGAAGATCATGTTATCATTTCCTTATAAATTATAAATAGTTGCTCACAACCAAGATGGAATGGGACAAACCATTGGAATGGTTGTAGTGTAATTTGGTATTAGTTTATCTTGACTATAAAATTACACTAGTACACTCTGAGTGTATTGAGTAGGACCATTTGAGGTTGTTCTTTTTATACTGACTGTAAAAAGAATAGAACCTCTGCTATTATAGAAATGTGTACTCTTAATCATGATATAATAACAAGCACATATACTTAATATTTATTTCTTTAATTTATCAAAGGGTGAGATTTAGTTCATTAAATCAAAAGACTCAATAAGTTGGGAAATGATATTATTTATATGGTGTGTTGTTGATTATAGAATGAAACTGTGTCCTAGTGATCTAGGTTGATGATGTCCCCTTGAGGAGCTCATAAGGATTGTCATGTAAACCTTGTAGGTGGACTTAGTCCGACATGACAATAATGAGTGGTATTACTCTTGGAGCTAGATATTAATTAAGTGAGTTGTCAGTAACTCATTTAATTAATGGACATTCGATATCTTAAACACAGAGAGATTAGCACACCCATGATAAGAAGGAGCTCATATTGTAATATGGGATTGGTGCGGTAGTGCAATAATAACTCATTAGTAGTATGAGTTATTATTGATGAACTTGAGTTGGGTGTTCAGGGCGAAAATGGGAAGCTCAAGCTCATTGGGAGACCAAAACTAATTCCTCCTCTCGATTACTGTTGTAGCCTCTTATTTATAAAGCCTTATATCTACCCAAAGCCCAACTTCTTAACCAAGCTTAAGGGCTGGCCATATCCTTGCTTGGAGCCCAAGCAAGGGGTCGGCCAAGCCAAGCTTGGAGTGTGAGATCTCGGAAAATTTAAATAAATAGGGTTATTTGGAAATAGCCTTATAAAATTTTTCCAGAATTTTTAAAAATTTTCTGGGAATTTTTCGGAGTTCGTACGACGGGTTTTGAGGGGATCAATTTCGGACACGGATAAAGCCTGTTTGGAATACCCGTTTAAGTGAGGAAAAGTTTTAATATAAATACTTTTCTTTTCTTATTTCTTTTCCCTAAACCTATCGCCGAACCCGAGCTCCTCTTCTTCCTGACTCTTCTTCTCTATTCCTCGAGCGGTCTGTTCCGGGTGATCGGCGACTCTTCCCTCATCTTCTCGGTGTCGCCGGCGCAGATCGGGTCTCGGAGCTTGGAGGATAGGAGCTAGCTGGTTTCTTTCTCCCCGTCGATTAGCAAGCGGTAGGATCTCGTCTCCTTGAGCCAACTGTCGATGCCGCTGGATCGATCCAGGTTCACCGATCGCTGGCGTGGATGATGCCTTAGGGCTTCGAGGGTAAGCGACATTCTTGGTCCTTCTTCCCTCCTTTTTCTCTAGATTTCCTTCAACTCGTGCCCTAGCAGTCGGTGATTCCAATTCCTTTCTTTCTACATCGCCGGATTTCACTAGATTAGGGCTTGATTTTGGTTATCTCCGGCCGATTGACCTTCGTTTCCTCCTTCTTGAGTTGTTCACAGAGTGAACCGTGTATCCTCAAGTTGAGTCGGATGGGGTGATACCTTCTGGAGACACTCGGTGGAGGTAAGATTTCGGTGTTGTTTGATCTATGGTTCCATGGTTTGATCTCCTCTTTGATCTATGATCTTCAATCCTAATTGATTAATGAATTCCGGTTTGATTCATTGCCTGATCCGATTGATTCCAGGGAGGATCTGTTTTGTGGATTTCAAATTGAATGCTGTGAGTTCTTGATCCAGCAATTCATCCTGTTACTGGCAGCAACAATCCCTGCTGTAGATCTACAACCAGGGCAGTGAATTGAGGTCCTGTTTCTGTGGGGTTTCCATTGGTTACGACAGCCACCTCATCTAGTAGCTCTTCTGGTTCCAGCTATCAACAGCAGTGTGTAGAATTAGGTATGTTTTTGGTTATGATTAGTTAGGATAAATGATCTTAGTTGTAGATCATAGTGAATTTTGAGTACATGAGGTATTGAAATTGGATATTAGTTTGATGATCTTGTTCTAGATGAATTTGATTTATGTATTGGATTAGGAATGCATTGGATTAATCCATGATAAGTTGATACATGATGTGTACATTTGAATTAAGGATTTTATTGATTGTGACTAGATTTACTTGCCTAGATTAATCTAATGGAATAATTAGGGTTAAGACATTTAACCCTAGTTAACTATTAGATTTAATCTAAGTTTAGATTTCTAACCTATTGGTGATTAGGGATTAGGTAACTAATCCTAATTGACCGTTAGATTTAATTAGGTAGGTTGAGATTGTATGAATTAGGGTTTTGCCCTAATTTAGTTTTAGGGATTTTATTTAGCTATTCCTTTGGATTTAGCTAAATAAAATATATATTGTTTGTTTGACACAGGACTCTGATTCGAGACAGGCGTCTCGGCCTTGGATTGCTGGATTGTACCTCCTATTTGAGGCGGGTACCCTTTGACTTATCTTTTGATAATGTCTTATGATATGTGTAGCTTATATATATTTACTAGTGGTAGATAGTAGATCATTTCTTCCCTGGTTTTAGCTAGTTGATACCTATCACATGCTTCATCTGCTAGTTGCTTTACTTCAGGATTGGATATTATATCTCTTGCCATGTGTATATATGATCATAGAGATGCATACCTATAGTGCTCTACTCTATTGGATTAGTTGCTTTACATGTATACTGGATTAGTTAATACATCATGTTATATGTGATGTCTTTAGATTTATGTTGTTTATTATCCTTGTTATATATGTGTTTATCCTTGGCATCTACACATATGGAGGAGGATATGTTCATGTATGACCATACTCGCATGATTGCATGCTGGGCGATCGACGACTCCATTATTGTTGAGCTGCCGGCCACATCGACCGCACACCACGCGACCATCGTACGGGTAGGCATGTGGTGTGTAGGTTGCCCTGGTGCTCACCGGAGGCTCCACCATGGGTAGTGTGATGGCGGCGTAGCACACCGGGTCCCTCCCCGTCATTGTGACCGGGAGATGAGCGCTCCCTCCTATAGTTGAGGTTGGAGGATAGGTGTACTCCGGCATCCCGTCCACTCTCGCTCTGAGGACAGAGCTGTCACCCCCACGCGGTCTCACCATCAGTGAGATTCGATCGGCCGGGTGACCACGTCATTTGCATCATACGCATGATCGCATTAATTATGATGATGTATTTTGGTGATCGTACGATCGACATGACAGTTATATGCTGCTCGACTATCTTTATCTGTATGTTTATAGTCGACAAGCCTCGCAGTGAGTACTTTATTTCGATTATGCATTTTCTTATTATTCTTGCTATAGATCGCATTTTACGCCTATGTTACTTTATTTATGACATCATATTCTGTTAGAGACTATACCGTAGGTCAGATGGTTAGAGAACTGTACTCTTGATCCCATGGTTTAGGAGACTGTACCTTAGGCTATTACTGGTGGATATATATTGTTGTACATGTCTATTGGTTTACCTGCGGAGTTCTTTGAACTCACCCCGTTGTTACTATTTTTCGTGTTGAGGCCGTCGGGAGATATTCCAGTCTCTTTGTCGGATTTATTCTGCTTTTGCGTCTTATATACTTGTATTGTGGGTTTGTATTGTGGACTTTATGTCGAACCTTTGGGTTTGCTGCTTTTGTTTTCCGCTGCAGATTTTCACACTACTTCGTGGATTTGTTTTCTTCGTTGTAGTGGAGTATGATGTGTACATATATCTTTGTTGGTTTTATATCGTTCTTCCTTATTAAACTGCGTGGATTGAGTATATGTTGAGCTGTGTGGAATATTGATATAAACTGCGTGGTTTGTTTCTTATTTGTATTGTATTGTTCCGGCCGAGTTTGGCCGAGGTATAGATATATGTATACTGAGATTCATATTGTCCGCCGTACAGGGGAGATGCTGTCGAAATTTCTTCGGACAGGGACTACCTGGGGCGTGACATGGAGCCCAAGCTAGGGTCGGCCAAGCCTTGCTTGGTGCCCAAGCAAGGGGCCGGTCATTCACACATAGAAAAGGAAGTTTATTTTTTGTAAATCTTTCCTTTTATAGAGATCCATTAAAAGGATTTAGAAGGATGCTTTTAATTATAAAACTTTCCTTTTTTAGATCAGTCACAAAAGGAAATAAAAGGGAGTTTTTATTTTGTTAAAAACTTTCCTTTTATGATGCTTCTCACATGGTTTTAAAAGAGAGTTTTAAATTTTAAAATCTTTCCTTTTATACCTTTCTATAAAGGATTAAAAGAGAGATTTGAAATCTTTCCTTATTTATAGTTATCTATAATGTTAAAAAGAAAATTTTAATTTTAAACTTTGTTTTTTTGTAACCATGATATAAAAGGAGTTTTATTTTAAATATTTTCTTTTATAGACATCCACAAAATGATTTAAAAGAGAAGATTTTAATTTTATAAAACATGTCTTTTATAGCTAAGCACAAAAGGGATTTTAAAAGAGAGACTTTAATTTTTTATTTAAAATCTTTCCTTGTTGATGCACAAGTGGTGGTCGGCCATGTAAAGGAATAAAAGGAAGTTTTAATTTTTTTGTTTTAAAACTTTCCTTTTTTGGATTCACCAATGATTATAAAAGAGAGGGAGAGGGTGCCTCATTGAGAACAACCTAAGCTTTGCATCCTCTCTATTATGGCCAAAATTCCTCTCTTCTATTCCCTTGGTGGTTGGTCCTCTTCTTTCTCTTTTCTCCTTTTGTTTTCTCTTTTGGAGGTCGGCGGCATCAAGTTTGGTTTTCTCTTGGTGGCCAGTTGTTTGAAGTAGAAGAAGAAGAGAAGGAAGCTCTCTTGTCTAGCATCCCTTGGAGGTTAGTTGGTGGCCGAAACTTGGAAGCAAAGGAAGAAACTTGGGTGGATTTCATCTTGGTAGATCGTCGCCCACACGACGTCCAAGAGGAGGAGAGGAATACAATAGAAGATCAAGAGGTCTATAAGCTACTAAGAAAGGTATAACTAGTTATTTGTTTCCGCATCATAACTAGTTCATCTTCTTTGTATAGATCTTGAAAACTCAAACACAAGAGGCTATCGATTTTAGGTTATCGATTTTATTTTTTGATTTCATGTTTCGATACTGTGCTTCTATTGAGGTCTCTATAGTTAAACCTAGTTTACTATAAGAAGTTAAATACTCAATTTCTTTGAAAGGCTTTATCTAGGAAGTGGTGGATGATCCCATACTCAAGAAGGCCTAGTGCCTCGCCATGTTTAACCTGGAAGTCGATCGTTGAAATAGATATTTAATTAACTTCTGTAATATGGTTTAACTTATGAAGAACACATCGGTTATACTTGGAGTAAAAATGTTAAGTATCATTTCCAATCCATATTTAACTTCTGAAGGACAATTTGGATTAATAATGTTAAGCATCATTTGCAATCCAAATTTAACTTCAGTAGAGCACATGGGTAGCTAGGATAGTTCTATGTTTGTACAAATTTTTATATAGGGGAACTAGAATGGTATTCCGAGTAACAACCAACAATGTTATCAATTGAAATTTTCGTATTCTGATATTCTAGTTGATAGTATTTTAGACTATGCATCATCCATAGTAATTGAGATGCGCATTCACCTAGGGCTATGTACTCAGCTTTAGTAGTGGATAAAGCAACACAGTGTTGATTTCTGCTTGACCAACGTATTAGGCATTGACCTAGAAATTGACAGCTATCACTTGTGCTCTTTCTATCTAGTTTACACCCGGCATAATCTAAGTCAGAATAGCCAATTAGATCAAAGGTAGAAGACCTAGGGTACCAGAGTCCTACATTTAGGGTTCCTTTAATATACCTAAGTATTCTTTTGACGTATGTTAAGTGTGACTCTTTTGCATAAGATTGGTATCTTGGACACATACCTACTGCAAAGAGAATGTCCAATAGACTTGCAGTTAGGTACAGTAGACTCCCTATCGCACTTCGATAATATTTCAAGTCTATCGGTTTTCCTTCTAAGTCTGAGTCAATTTTAATGTTAGTAGTTATTGGTGTATTAATATTTTTTGAATTTTTCATTCCAAATTTCCTAATTAATTCTTTCGCATATTTTGTTTGAAAAATGTAGATACCATCTTTGGTTTGTTTAATTTGTAGGCCTAATAAAAAATTGAGCTCTCCTACTAGGCTCATTTCAAACTCATTTTCCATTAATTTGGTAAATTCTTTTAAAAATTTAGAGTTGGTGGAACCAAAAATTATGTCGTCTACATAAATTTGGGCTATAAATATGTCTTTTTCTAGGGTTTTAACAAACAGTTTTGGATCTATTTACCTTGATTAAACCCCTTAGATATCAGATGATTTGATAAGCATTCATACCAAACCCTAGGTTCTTGTTTTAGTCCATATAGGGCTTTCTTTAACCTAAAAACATGGTTCGGATGTTCTAAGTTCTCAAATCCTGGAGGTTGACTTACATATACCTCTTCTTTGATAAATCCATTTAAGAAGGTGGATTTTACATCCATTTGATATAGCTTGAATCTTTTATGTGCTGCGTAGGCCAACAGCATCCTGATAGATTCAAGTCTGGCTACAGGGGTATAGGTCTCATCATAATATAATCCTTCTACTTGGTTGAACCCTTTAGCTACTAATCTTGCTTTGTTTCTAACTATTTCTCCCTGTGTAATGCCCGCAAATTCTCAAAACTATTTTAGAAATATAGTATGATTTTTCTGGAATTTTTAGATATTTTTCCGGAATTTTTAGAGTAGCGGAAGTAGCAAAAATAAGTATAAGCGAAACTTTTAGATAATGTTAGTAACCAGTTGAACCCAGCAGGGCCGTGCTGAAAGAAAGAGGATTCAATTTAATTTATATTAGAGTTGGGCCAAAGTACCCACTTAATATAAATAGGAAGTTTAAGTGGGGTTTGGATTATTTGATTTGGTTTGGTTCGGCAACTTCTCCACCGAGACCTAACCTCACGCCGCCCCCTTCCTCTCCTCCCTCTCTCGGCGCATCAAGCCAAGGGCTTCTAGGAGCACCTCCCGGCAACATCAAGGGCACGAGGACGCTCCCCTCCGCGAGAGGAACGCTTAGACGCGAGAAGATCGTCGAGAAGTCGTCTCCACCGGAATTCTAGCGAATAGAATTGTAAGGAAATTAGCGTACGAGGTAAGAAACCCCTCATCTGCAGTATAAGTAGCTTCCATTTGGTTTTCTATGCATTAGTTTAGTTATATGCAGATTTTTCGGACACATAGGGTGTATTTAACCCTCCTCGCAGGTTTAGGGATTTAGTGAGTACCTTTGGATGGGCCGGACACGTCTTTTCCCCTTCAGTTGGAGGTTTTAGATGTTGTCGGGTGCCTAGAGGTAGTCTCCCTAATAGAGGGGAGAGTTTAAGCACACTAGATGTTCGATTAAATGATTAGCTCAGTAAAATTCAACTTAGGTATTTTTAATAGCTCAGTAAATGCAATAGAAGCATTTAAAATAACTTAGTTAGCCTTACTACAGCTTACATGGGACTACGGTCCAATGGGTGAGCTCCCACAGTCGCCTCTAGGTTTAGATAACCTAGCTCTAGGTTCAGATAACCTAGAAATAGCAAAATAAGCAATTAGTAGTTATGTTCAGTATTTTATTTTCAGTGGCACCATTGGGCTGGGCTCCCATAGTCGGTCCCTAGGTTTAGATAACCTAGTAAACCTTACTAAATTCGGGATTTGCAACCCCGGGTCTAGTTAAGGATGCGCGCATAGCATGTACAGTTGCCGGGCCCACTAGCAGTATGATTATGTACTTTAATCTATTACATTATTAGTTTTTCAAAACTCACAAAGATTAGTTATGTTAGTTGAGTTTGAATTCAGCTCCAGCCTAGCTCAGTTTTATATCAGTTTAGTTTTCTGTTGATACAAATGATAGTTTATCATTAGCTTTATTGCCATGATCAGTTTACTTCTATGTGTTGTATGTCATGCCATGCTTAGCATATTCAGTATGTACTTTCAAATAGCATGTTTTAAAAACATATTGCATCGTATGCATGTTTTAGTGAGGTAGTTGGTTTCTTACTAAGCTTTAAGCTTACAGATTCTACTTTCCTTATACTGCAGATAAAGGTAAAGGGAAAATGGACTAGCAGAGGAAGCTGGAGTTCAATGCAAAGATGGTGTGTGTGGCAGGAACTGGAATAAAAGATCCTTAGGGGATCTAGCAAGCTTAAACAATTGAACCTTTAGTATTTCTATTTTCACGCACTTTTAATTGTTAAATGCTACGAACTAGTAAACCATACTTTATATCCAATTTAGAATGCTAGCTTTATGTAATTAGAATATATTCTATGGATTGTATAAGTGAAATGTGAGATTTTGGCACGAACAAGTGCTGAAATCAGAGTTTCAGTGCGAAATCAGAAACTCCGATCGATCCACGGATCGATCGGGGGACCTCGATCGATTCATGGATCGATTGAGGGCTGATTCTGCGAACAGAAGGCTTCTGTATCGATCAGCCGATTGATCCAGTCACATTCTATAGCGATCGGAAGGCCTATGGATCGGTCTACCGACCGATCAGTGCACTCCTGGATCGGTCGGTAGACCGATCCAGCCACATACAGAACGAGATAGCTTGTGGATCAGTCAGCCGACCGATCCAGGGCTTTTCTCCCGTGCCAAAGTCAAGCTGATCGATCACTGGATCGATCCGACAACCCAATCGATCCATGGATCGATTGAAATGCCTGATTACAGCTAGCAGGACATCCGAAAGGCATAGAATATCTCCCCTAGCATGTGTACGACTCCTAGGTACACCTAGAATATTAAGTTCAGTTTACAGTAATTAGTTTAGCAAAATTTTAATCAATCCAGCTTTTTCCGCAATAGTAACTTAGCACAGCATTACGTAACGATCGGCCTCGCAGCCTAGTCAGTAGGAGGTGGGTCGTTACACCCTGATCATCTAACTTGTTCCTAAAACCCCATTTAGTATCAATTATGGTCTTATTAATAGGTTTAGGTACTAGTTCCTAGACCTAGTTTCTTTCAAATTGGGGTAACTCTTCTTGCATTGCTAATGTTCAATCTAGGTATGGTAGGGCTTTATCTATAGTTTTGGGTTCAATTTTGGAGATAAGGGCTATTTGACTTAGATTCCTATAAGATGACCTAGTTCTGACTCCTAGAGTCGGGTCACCCATAATTTGGTCGGATGGGTGATAAGTACTTGCTCTTGATGGTCTTACATTTGGGTCAATTTCTGGTTCTTGTAATTCACTAGGTTTAGGTTGAATATCTTCATCATCTTCTATGTTCCTAACATTTTCTATATTAATATTTTCATTTATTACATTGGGTAGGTTATTTTCTTTATCAAAAATTATATAGGTTGATTCTTCAACTTTTAGGGTGTTTTTGTTAAAAACTCTATATGCCCTACTGGTTGTTAAGTACCCTAAAAATATTCCTGGGGTTATTTTTGACGTAAATTTTCCTAAGTAGTCTTTGGTGTTTAGAATGAAAACTTTACACCTAAACACCTTTAAATAGTTTAAGTTGGGGATTTTATTATAATATATTTCGTAAGGTGTTTTATTTTGACCTTTATTAATTAAAATTTTATTTTGTATATAATAGGTTGTATTAATTGTTTCAGCACATAATTGATTAGATAGGTTGTATTCATTCAACATGGTCCTAGCGGCTTCTTGTACGGTTCTATTTTTACATTCTACTAGACCATTTTGTTGGGAGGTCCTAGGGCATGAATATTCGTGTTTATATCCATTAATTCCATAAAATTCAATAAATTTGTGGTTTTCAAATTCTCCCCCATGGTAACTTCTAATTTTTTTTCTGAGTGTCCTTTTCATTTTCTATTAATTTATAAAAGATTTTAAAGACTTCGAAGGTTTCATCTTTAGTTTTTAGAAATTTTACCCAAGTAAATCTTGAGTAGTCATCAATTATTACTAAGCAATATTGGTTTTTGCTTAGTGACTTGGCCCCGTGTGAATCAAACAAGTCTAGGTGAAGGAGCTCAAGTATCGAAGTTATTCTATTCAGGTTGGTTAACTTAGGGTTTAACTTGGTTTGTTTTCTTTGTTGATAAGCATTACAAATTGAGTTTTCAATAAATTTTAATTTGGGCAAACCTCTAACTAAACCATTTTGACTCATTTTTGCAATGAGTCTAGTGTGAGTGTGACCCAGCTGTCTTCTGTGCCGCAACTCAGTTTCCTCTTGTTGTGTCAAAAGACACTCTAGTGAGGAGGTTGGTAGGTCTATTGTATAGATGTTCTTTTTCCTAATTCCCTTAAGTGTGATTTCAGGATTTTTAATATTCTTAATTATGCACCCTGTTTTTGAAAATGTGACTAAGTATCCTAAGTCACATAACTTGCTAATACTAAGTAAATTAAAACTAAATTGTTCAACCAATAAGACTTTCTGAATGTAAAAAATCAGAATTTAATTGGATATTACCTATTCCGATTACCTTAAAGGTTCCGTCGTTGTCGAATGTGACGGACCCTAGGTTCTTGAGTTTCGTCTTAGTGAATTTCAATCTATCTCCAGTCATGTGTCTGGAGCATCCACTATCTAGCATCCATTGATTCAAATCTTTATGTTCCTACATAAAGTTATTTGATTTGAGTCAATTTAATGGATTCAGAAGATAGCTTGATTGAAATCAACTCCATAATGTTCTATCTCACCCAGTCTAGATAATCAAGTACGGTATTCCTATGGGTGATTGTGAGATGGTTTATTAAGTCATATTTGATTTAATTAAGCTGATTTATTAGTTTAATTACTTAGATTAAGTTAATTAAGTAGATAAATTAATTAACTAGATTAAGTTAATTAATTAGATTAAGTTAATTAATTAGATTGAGTTAATTAATTAGATTAAGTTAATTAATTGGATTAAGTTAATTAATTAGTTAAGTTAATTAATTATTTAAGTTAATTAATTTCTTATTAAGTTGATTAATTTTTGACTAAATTTTTCCTAGATCCATCTCACCCGATTCTAAGTTATCACTCAGGAAATCTTAAGTAGTTTTGTGAGATGGTTATCTTTAATTTAGATTATTTCTAAGGATTAATTTACATATGAGTTATACTTAGGTTTTCTAATTAGTCAATTAAATACATATTTCAAAGATTGGCTCCCAGACTATGGCGAGGCACTAGGCCTTCTTGGGTATGGGATCATCCACTACTTCTAGACAGAACCTTTCAAAGAAATTATATATTTAATTTTCTTTTTGAAATCCCCAAGTTTAACTAATCAAGTGTAAATTACGCCTAGGTCTTTAATCTAGCCTAATCTAAGCATGCATAAAATAAAGAAAAAAATCATCAAATAATTTTAATTATTTATAAAGATAGTTTTTCAATTGCCTCCCCCTGGATCATAGCCTCGATATGGTCTATCAAGGTAATAGACTTAATCCTTAGGGACCCAATATTTACCAAGTCCAACTTGATTGACCAAGTTGGACTTAGATACCCATGCTTGGCTACCTTTCTATTTAGTCTGTTAACAAGTGATAGATAAGATCGGTATTTTCTTTTTGTTCTAAATTCTAGTCCGGATCGATTGTACACAATTTTCTATTTTCCAAGAATCAAGATTCTTGGATCCCAGTGTAAACCATTCCAATGCAATCTTCAAATCCTTGACTTTAGTTTTCAGGCTGGAATTCTCTTCCTCAAGCTTTTGGACTTGAGTTGAGGTTCCAGTCTGAATTGGGTCAGTCAAGGATTCGGAGTTAGTTACTTCTTTAAGGGTTGTTACCTCCTTTAGTAGTGACTTGATCCAAACATTAGATTTAGCTAATTTATGCATCAAATAATTAATTAAATTATACAAACGAGAAGTACTTACAGTGGGATTGGGCCCTTTGGAAACGGATACGGATTCGTGGCTTCTCTCGGACTCAGCTTCTGATTCGTCCTCGCTTCCGGATTCGTTGATTTGATCCCGGGTCGTCATTGCAAGAAAACTCGTTTGTTCGAGCTCTTCATCGTCGAACTCTTCTGAGGAAGACTCGTCCCAGGTCACCTTAAGAGCCTTCTTCTTTCTTTGTTTCTTCATATCTTTCTAGTTTGGGCAGTTAGCTTTGATATGCCCCTTTTGGTTGCAGTTGTAGCATGTTACTTCAAATTTCACCTTTGGTTGGGCCTCCTTGGACTGGATCACCTTTTTAACGTCCTTCTTATTGAAGCCCTTCTTCTTTTTGTAGAGCTTCCTTACCAAGTTGACGAGTTCAGCCGTGAGTTCATCATCATCATCGTCTGAGTCTGGTTCTTCTTCTGACTCTAGTTCGGTTCTGCATCTTGGTTTTGATTCGCACGATCTGCCTATACCTGCAATCAAGGTTATACCCTTCTCAGTCGATTGTGTGTTAACTTGTTCGTACAATTCAAATTCATCAAATAGTTAATCTAATTTAATTGAAAATAAGTCCTTAGAAACCTTGTAAGCATCTACCATGGATGCCCATAAAGTGTTCCTTATAAAGGCATTTAGGGCATATCTTAGGATGTCGTGGTTCTCCACTTTCTGTCCGATTGCGTGGAGTCCGTTGAGTAGATCTTGTATCCAGGTGTGGAGCTGACTAGCCGTCTCTCCTTCCTGTAATTTAATATTATACAATTTATTGAGAATTAGATCCTTCTTACTTACCTTTGTATCGGGTGTGCCCTCATGCAACTCGATCAATTTCTCCCACAGTTCTTTGGCGCTCGAGAACGGACCGACGCGGTTTAGCTCCTCCTTAGTCAGTCCACATTAGAGGGTGCAGGTCGCCTTGGCATTAGCTTCTACTTTCTTTATCAAAGTTGCGTCCCAGTTCTCGTATGGTATTAGTTTGTCGGCTCCATCAGTTGTTAGTTCCAGCCCGGTTTTGACGATTACACAGACTTCAAAGTGAGTCTGAAGATATGACTCCATCTGACCCTTCCAGTAGCCGAAGTCCTCTCCGGTGAAGAGCGGTGGGCGAGCGGTGCTATAGCCTTCTTGGAGTTCCATAAACACGAAATCAACTGCTCAGAGAAAAATAGAAAAACTCATCCCAGGACTTAATCCTGGATTAGTAGTTCGGTTTTAAAAGAAAAATAAAATATGATCTCGAGTGGTGTTGCACCGACTTCAAGAGAAGAATTTGATTACGAAAAAATTGGATCGGAAGGCAGCAAGAATACCGATTCCGATCGACTTCGAAAAATTGAAAAACACCATGAAAATGTGCTTGATTGGTGGTTGCACCAAATCAAAGCGACCCCGCTCTGATACCAATTGTTGGATCGAGAAGCGCTAGAGGGGGGTGAATAGCGCTCGTGGCTTTCATAATTTTCAGATTCGAAAACGTATCAAGTTGAGCAGCAGAAATTAAAATAAAATCACACACACACAGAGAACTCCAAGATTTACTTGGTTCGGAGCCTAGGACGACTCCTACTCCAAGGCCCACGATTGTTGCGCATTTACTTTGGGCAACAACTATAATATCGCAAAGTTACAAGTATAGAATAAGTACAGCAATAACCAAATTATACCGACAATAGAAATACTAAAATTGAAGCTCCGGGTTGTCGGGGTGTTGCTACAACACTTCTAGAACGTCTCTTGAGCAGCACACGGAAGAAGGATTTCTTGGGAAAGTGTTACTCCAAGGTGCTGGTCGAGACCTCCCTATAAAGCCTGCTGAGGGTGCCCTCAATCTCCTTAAGGGCGCCTCCAATCATCGAGTCAGCCGCGCGTGGATAAGCCAGACTTCTTTGTCGCTCATCCTCTTAAAGGCGCCTTCATTCTCCTTGAGGGCGCCCTTAAGGCTATCCGAAGTGCCTCAAGCCTCCATGAGAGCGCCTCCAGCTCCACTGCGAGCACACTCCGGCCTTTGCACCTGAGGCATCTCCAAGCTCCATGAGGGTGCCTCGGGTACTGTTCATCCGAGGCATAAGATGATCTTTTGTCCTGCAAGATAGGTTAATCCACAAAACAACAACATATCCTACAAAACAAAGTTAGCACATGACAAAAATAATAACAAAAAATATTCTGACAGTCTCCGGACTATTTGATTCTAACTTTGGATTTCCAGCCGGAAACCCTAAGTCGAACCGACGCCTACAGCTCCCTCCGCGGGGAATGCGTCCTCACCTACTCCACTCAGGAGAGCATACCTGATGCCAGTACAGTCCTCCAAACCAACTGGATTTTCTACCTAGGGTTACCACCCCCTAGGACCTAAGGTTACCGCCCCTTAGGGTTTTCCACCACCTAGGGTTACCACCCTCTAGGACCTAAGGTTACCGCCCCTTAGTATTTCCCACCACCTAGGGTTACCACCCCCTAGGATCTAGGGTTGCACCCCCTAGGATTTTTCACCTGCCTAACCGTAGTTAGGACTTTCCTACAAACTCCTTCACACATATCAGATAACAATTAACCTTAATTTTGAATCCTTTACCATTATCAAAACTTAGGTTTGATCGTCGTGTGCTTCCCGCACCAACATTGCATTATTGGGTGTGAAAAATTCTCTTAAAGAACTACTTGACATGTTAGTGCTCATGATATCTAAAAAGAATTATGAGAAAAAATAAAAATATAAAATTAAAGACAAGAAATAAAACGTATAATGAAAAATAAAAAAGGAAATGCCGAGTTTAAATTGTAAGAAAAAATATGCAGAAATAAAAACAAATAAATAAATAATCTATTAACAAGTCTAGATTACCTCATATACTATTAACAAAAACTTATTATGAATCCGTAAGTGCATGAAAATATCGTCAATAATATAAAAGATTATCGAATCCATAGACATTATTGATTAAGCACTAGAGATGTCGTAAAGTAAGTTATCTTGAAGGTCGAAAGTTGGATTTGGTGATTGCGAACTAACGAGAGAGATTTAAGAGAGAGAGGGAGAAAGTGAGAGGGAGTTAAGAGAAGTTGATTTTGGGGGAATGATTTTAGGAATTTGATTTCACTATGATGTTAGTTAATGTCCCTATGTATTTTTTATCTCTTTACCTCCATACTTATACTCTTATAAGGATTCACCAGAGTGTTCTCCCCATTAGAATTCAATGCTACAAAGTAGAAATGGGTAATATAGAAGCCCCAATTTAATGGTTACCCTCTGTTACCAAGGAACCCCTGGTCAATGATCTAAGTCACACCAATCACCTCCTAGCACAGAATTAGGAAAAATCCATTAAGCACCAATTAGAGTTTCCCTTGTTTGGATTTGGCCCCCATTTCAAGGGAATGCTCAAGATATCCAGTTTAATGGTTACCCTCTATTACAAAGGGGCCTCCGATCATACAATCTTGAGTATTCCCACTAAGCTATGACTAAACCCTCACATCTACATATTTACACCATTCACACACTTCATAAAACACTTACAAGGCACAACACATATAGAACAAATCATAAACACTTCATTGAATAAGAAATCTAGCAAATACATAGTTCATAGATCAACATCATATCATAGTTACTTCCTACATCCTAAGAATCTGAGGTGTACTCCATAAATAAGGAAGAATAAACCAAAAACACAAGAAATATAACATCTACAACTCAAAACATGGATTGAGAGAGAAGAGAATGCTTAGCGTTGTGTTGTCGATGTCTTCAGAATGTCTCCTTGCTCCAGAGGAGGACTGATCGTCGATGGCTTGACGAGGGAGGCTCTAGGGTTTTCCTTAGAGGGGAAAACTCTTCCCAAAGGAAGGGGGCAAAGCCCCAAACCAAGGATAGGTTAAAAGGGGAGAAAATCCTCTTTCATAGGTAAGGGGTCATGTCCCCTAGCTTCCTCCGCCACACGGTCATGCCTGAAGGCATTGTCGAGGCATGTGTGCTTTTGAAAGAGGAGGCACGACCATGCCTCCTGGCATGGCATGCCCGTGGGGGTGTGTGAAACTTGACACGGCCATGACTCATGGTCGTGTTTCACTTGTAGAGTATTTTATTACATCTTAACGTGGTTTTGTTAGGATACCACCTAAAGAAAAATTGTAGATCTTGAAGTTAGATAAATTTTAGTATCTTGAATAGCCAGAAACTCCAACTAAGGATAAAGTTATGGATATTTTACTTTTCATATGTAGTGTAGAAAATTGCAGAATTTGACGCGGTCATGCCTCAGGGCCATGCCTCACTTGTGGAGCCTTTTAGCAAATCTAAACATCTTTTTTTCTAGTTGAAGTCTGAAGTAAACTTGTATATCTTGAAGTTATATATATTTTAGTATCTGGAATAGCCCATAACTTTAATCGAATATAAAGTATGGCTATTTAAGTTTTGATCCGCAGTGTAAAAATTCCACACGGCTATGCCTCTTGGCACAACTGGGGCATGTGGCTCACTGAGATGGCTTTGGGGAGGCACATGACCATTCCTAAAAGGCACGGCTAGGCCATGTGAAATACTGGATTGTGTCATATTTTCACACGACTATGCCTCATAAGCACTGCCCGGACATTTTGTAGACTCTAGACTCCTTTTTAGCTCTATTTTTGCTCTGAATCATATCCTATCAATCAAAACATGAAAATAGCATATCTCTGAATAAATAGTATGAAAGTATGACATAAAAAAATAAAATAGAGTGCAAGAAACATAGATTATATCTATGAAATATAAGTAGATATACGTCAAACAATACCTAGAAACATATATAACATACGTACATCAAATGTCAAACTGCAAGCGGGATAATTTAGTGGCAGCTACATTGAAGGTTCGATCTGTGCTGGGGTCACCCAAAGTAAGCACAGCTGGAAGGCGCGACTACCATGCAGTCGGCTAGGAGATGGGGGTGGGAAGCTGAACAAAAAAGTACTTTTCCATCCAATCAGTCCCTTATGAAGGAATCTTATCAAATAGGGTAGTGTTGGGACGGGTGTAAAAATAAAATAGACCTTCGATTATTTGTTAAGAGTAAAATAGATAATGGAACACTAGAGGGGTTAGAGAGACCCTGAATAAGTGAAACACAATAACAGTGTCACACAGAAGATGAATAGAGTCAGGGACTAATTGTTGGAGAGGAATGTGAAAATACTGGCTCACCTCTTAAGTCGTCCTTATTGCATATCTGATTGGCCTAAGGGTCGGTTGAACCTTTTTAATGTCAAAATTATTTAAAGTAGTCAGTTTTAACACTGGATGGATTTAACTCTGGGTGGTCCATGAAGGTTACGTCCTTACCTAAGTAATCTTTACTATACATCCAAGTAGCTCAAGATTCAGTCGAACCCTCGATGTTTTGTTACTTGAGTGGTTAAGTGTCTAGACTTTTGAGTCTATCAGTATATGAGATGAAACTAGGACACTTCCACTTAAGCATGTGGAAGATAGCGACATTACACAATCAAGCATATGCTAACAGGTAGATAACATCTAATTACATGGAGAGAAAGTTACAGGGAGAAGTTTTTCTTACCCATGGCCGGGGCTAACATAGGAAACATGTTACAGAAGCTTAGGGAAGAGGTTGGGCGAACATTCTTTATTAACTGTTGGCAGTCTAGGAAGTGAGGTGGAGATTTGAATGCCAGGTAGCCCCCCTCTCGAACCTACGTAATGGCCCCCTCAGCCCCAACAAGAAATGCTTTATTAATGGAGGTGATGATCAGGAGGTTAAAGTATCGTGATTGAAGGAGGGCCACTTTCCTTGTCTCGAACTGCTCGTCTTCCTCCACTTGGTAAGCAATTAATTCTATCCAAGAGGCTATCATCTTGAAGGAGAGTCCTACCAACTCAAATTTAGAGGCAATTTGGGTGGTTTGGGTGGCCTCTAATTTCATGTGGAGGGACTGTATCCCGGTTCTCTGGGTTTCTAAATTTTATTGCTGCCCAGATATTAGTTAGGTTTTGGTCAATAGCTCGGCTTCTTTAGTAGTCATTTCTAATGCATGAGTAGCCTTAAGTTCCTCTAGTTATGTGGAGAAGCTTTGAACCTCCGCAATCTTTCTGTCTAGATCCTCCACCATTTTGGTCCGTCGGGCTATCTCAAATCGCAACCTATCTTCCTTAGTCTTTAGGGCAGCTTCTGATTTATTTGCCCTTTCTACCTCAGCTTTTACCAATGCCTGAGATTCCTGAAATCGATTTTCTAATTTGCCCAGCTGGTCGAGTTAGGCTTGGTTTTCCTATGGCAAACAAGCGAAAACATATCTAGAGCCTGACATACGCTCTTTCAAAGCTTCATTTTCCCAGGCTAGATTCATCAATTTCTGTACCATGGACATCCTGATTATCCATTGCTACAAAACAAGCATCATTAAAGGCATTCGGAATGAAAAAGGATAAGAAAGCTTAAACCTACCATGGTCATATCGTGTGAATACCGGTCGGCCATCTCCACAGGCGTGTGCTCCTCTGACCTGCTCCTTGCTAGCTCCTAGGCCTCCGTTAACTGGCCCCTCAACAATATTTGACTATAAGCTAGTCGAGGGGGCATTGGGAAGATATAGTCTGAGAGAAGGGGAGGTCATAGGCTACTGAAAATTGATAAAGGTATTTTGGCTCACTGGAGGAAACTTTAGCAGGTTGTGCCGCAACGAGAGGGGTAGTGGGAAGAGTAGACATCAAATGCAAGACAAAAACTAGAGAGCCGCTCGGTAGAGATGTGACCTCTCAGGTTAGACTATTAGAGGGAAGAGCGGACAAAGTCTGCTCAAAAAATTAGACCGAGATCTCCTCCCAGACTAATGTAAGACAAAGCAAAGGCACCGTGGTGGGAGACGCTCGCCCCTCAGGAACTTGGGTAGAAGGGATGAGTCAACGCTTCTTACATCTTCTTAAAGGTGCCTCAGCTTCGTGGGAAGTTGAATTTGCTGAAGTCAGGAGAAGGTTGGAAGGAACCTCTTTTGGGGCAATCACCGCATTGAATTTAGCTAGGATTGCCATGCAGTTGGCTAGGAAATGGACTCAGGTGTCTGAACAAAAAAGAAACAGGATTTTTATCCCTTATTTGAAGAAGGCAAGTCCTTAAGGAATGCTGTCTTGGGGCAAGATTGAAATAGAAAGACCTAATTTTTTAGGGTAAGAAAAATAATGGAAGTTGCGGGGAGTCGGGGGAATGTCCTATAGGTGAAACAAAATGAACATCCCACACATTGTGTGGAAGGCGTTTGATGCAAACTATTGGAGAGGGATGTTAAAGTAGAGGCTTATCTCAGACAGAAAATGAGGGATTAGAAAGCGCAATCTAGTTTGAACTTGGTCTTTAAAGAAAGTGATATGGTCAGGAGGAGGGTGATGGGGATAATCCTGAGGAGTCAGGATACTAATGCGGTAGTTTTTTGGGAATTTCAAAAGAATTATGAAGTACATCTCAGCTAGCATTATCAAAATCAAAATGACTGAAAGTGTACTAGGGAACGAATGTTTCCTATGCCATGAGGAAATATGAGAAAAACAGAGGAAGATCGAGGGCGAGACTTACTATCACTGGTTACAAGAAGGTCGTTGATGGAGATCGTCCGATGAAAGGTTAGAAAAGATGAAACACAAGTGATTGTCTTCCGCATCACTTAGGATTTTTAAACAGAAACCATGATCCACTTTCCAATCTCAATCGTTCAATCAAAACTGCTTGCTCATTCGTGGTCGTTGGATGGCGATGGAAGGTGTTGTTGGTCCATATAAAAGGGCGTGCATCAGTTGTCATTTCAAAGAATGAGGTAGTGGGACACATGGCATTTACCCATAAATGGTCATTTATGATGGATAAGACAACTGCATCATTATACTGAAAAATACCTTCTTACATATCATTGGCGCATTACTTGGCTTGTTAAAAGCCTGGCATGCATCTTTCCAAGATAATAGCTAATCACAATATTTAAAGTGCGAGAGGGAACATGGTCAGATTGTCAAATTAGAAGCATGTTTAATCGGTCAAACCAATAAGTTGGACTATCGGACTAAGATAAGACTTGGGTCCAGTCAATTGGCAGCATGCCTCCTTCGACTAGGCTTGAAGGAGAGACTAGCAATACGGGAAGTTACGAGCAAACCCAGAAGTGATGTGGAAGTCAAAGTCAAGGTGAAGTGGCAGTCAAAGTCAAGGTGAGGTGGCAATCAGGGTGTCACCCTCATCAGAGATTAGCTCCTCACTTGACGCTAGGGCCTTCGGTATAAGGACGTTTGGCCTAAAGGCCAGTCATGCTTATAGGATCCAGTGCTCTACTTATGAATAACTGGTCGGCACAAAGGTCAGTCGAAATCATGACCCACACCATATAATTCTGTTATATACTTGGTCGGCCCAAAAGCTGGCCAAAAGTATTCAAGCTTAGTGTTCGTTCTCAATATATGGTCAAACGTCTCTATAGTTAGGCGTGCTTAATAGACCTATCTCTCCATTCAGCTCCAAGACATATAGACTAAACCTAGAGGACCCTAAAGCCAATTGAGCATATGGGGTTCAGTTCTCCACTTCTACAAATATTACTTTCTGCTTACAGATGTCGTCCTACAGTGTAGTACAACATTTAGTATAAATTAGACCGTCACAATGTCTATCATACCTACGAGTTCAAGCGTCTTGTTATCCAATAGTCAATCTTCCATCATATGGTCAGTCGATCCTAGAGCTGACCGGACCTACAAGACTTGGCTCCTCATTACTTATCAGATCTTTAGCATAAGCCTACAAGTATATTACTGATCAGATTTATGGGATTCAACTCCCTCTTCAAAGAGCAAAATACATAAGGTTATTCTCATTACAAAGCCCGTTGGACATAGAGACGACCGAGATACCCCATTCATCCAAGTATCCGTCTGAACTATATTCCAAGAGACAATATTATTAGGAAATCGCAACAGATTGTCAGAATAATAGCTATCCATTAGAGAATATTTTTTTTATTATAATATATGCATTCAATGGAACTTTCTTATGAAGGTGACTATACTATTTCTATCATTATTGCTGAGGTTACACGAGACTGTTCATATACATATAACAGAAGATTTCTCGGAGGATAACTGTACAAATTCGAGATTGTACACCTTCTATTATATGATATCTTCTGACACCGAATATTCCCTATCACCTCATTATTGTAGAGTTATAAGAGATGATATAAAAGGGGGGTTCTCACTTCTAGAGGTATGCTTTACATACTAAAGCCCAAGATTACTCTCTATTACGCTCACTCAATTTTACTGTAGTTCTTATCCACTTTTCACTCGGTCATCTACTAATTTGAGAGTTTGAGGGCCTATGCCAGGGACCTACCCCTTCTTGGGTTTTTTTCCCTAACATCCTGTGGGCTTACTTTTCCATGTTTACAAAGAAGAGGAAGGCACTCGGAACCCTTTTTGACTCTAGCTTATCATCTTTTTCTCCTGTGCAAAGTCTTCTCCCGATCAACAGCATCATCACCTGCCCGGCGCGTTGTCTCCTCTGGTTTCAAATAGGATCATCTGTCGTGTAGATATATCGTGATAATCAATTAGCGATTGCAAGGGCATGAAATAGTATGTATAATGGTAAGTCACAATATATTCGTTGACGACACAATGCCATTAGGCAATTGGTCTCTAGTGGAGTTATCTCTATCAATTATGTCAAATCGAAAGACAACTTGGTGGATCCGTTTATAAAAGATTTGAATAGAGATCAAATATACTACATATCAAAAGGAATGTGATTAAAAATATACAAACAAGAATATTCATACTGGTAACCCAACATTGTTAATTGGAGATCCTAAGATCTTTGTTCAATAGGCCAACAAAATTATGAAAGTGCATGAGTACTTGAACTAGTTCTCCTCTCATTCCTAGGATGGAAAAATGTTAACTACAATTTGCAGTGAGATTAAGCTATAAACTTTTAATGACTCTTATACTTAAAAAAAGTAGAGTATGATAGAACACTCTTTATAAGAGATCACCTATATAAGTGTGAAGACGGTCTGCTTCAATGAAATACTTATGAATCCAAGATGTTATCCATGGCTAAAATGGGCAAAATAGTGAGAACTATAGAGAAGTGAGAAATGTTATTATGTAGGTACCATTGTCTTGGTTTACACTAATGGCTAAGTAGTTCAAGACATCACGTTCACTAAGCATCTTAGTAAATCTAAATATCTAATGATACTCTACTACAAAAGGTTCAAAGCCACAAGTTGCCTCTCCTGATGCAATAATCTTTCGATTGAACTCTCCCTAGGTGATAACATGCATGCATTAATTTTTATTCATATGAAGGATTATTGAAAATTTAATGTGAATGAGAAATTAAATCTAGATCGTTAAATCAAGATTGACAAATCTTGTTCAACCAACTTGAAATATTTAAGTGTCTCTTTATTGGTTCAATCTAAACCATTGATTTCAAAAAGAAGGCATCTAATGAAGAGATATTGTGTCTTTTGGGAAGGTGTACAATCTAGATCATCCAATTCAAGTTGGATGGTTGAGATCTAATTGAACCAAGAGATACCCTTTCAATTATATAAACAAAATCTCTCACATTCTGATTTTTCATTTCAATTCAAAGCAAATCAAGCATTGCATTCCGTACTTTCATTTAGAGAGTTCGAGAAGTTTTTTCGGTTCGAAGGTCTTGGATTTACAGTACTGTTATTGCAAGATAAAGTCATTATATCTTGAGAGATGATTGTCATGTTCCGTGAACACCATGTGCGGGGCAAATTCTTTTTAAAAAGATAGAGTCTAATTCTAGCTTCGACTTTGTCAAAGCGATGTTAAACCATCATTCTGTTGGTGCTCAAATTGCACCACCACCAATCCTAACAATTTAAATGTAATTATATCTAAAATATCATCATTAGAATTGATATAAAATTATGTTAAACAAAAATGCTTACAATAGAATTCTAAGATATATTCACACAATTGATCTATCTTTGCCTAACAAGTTGGATATTCGCATAAGAAAAATGGAAAGATGAAAATATTAATAATATCATTAAAGAAATTACTATCAGCCAAATGTCCTTTCCTAAATTATCCATTAAGTAAAATTCCTCTATTAATTCATTAAAATTAGGACTTGATGTTTAATGACTGAAAAATTAAAAAATCACTTTGTCACTATACTATTACCTGGAATAAGGATAAATCTACCATAGAACTACAAGTCACGTTCTCATGGTGATAAAAAGTGAATACGTTCATCTTTAACGTCTCCGTCAATTCGTCCCAGGGCCAACACGAAGAAGGTAAATCACGGACAACTACTAGTTTTTGGAATAATGACTAACACATAAGGGAGACATTTATCTCAATTTTATTAAGATTCGAATCCCAAAACTCATGATTATAACACCTCAAACATTAACTACTAGATCCATCCGAAAAACCTACCGATCACGCTACCAGATAAAAGAGAAATTTGAGCTATCAATCATCGACAAATTGATCACGCAACCATATGATGACGCCTTTAGGGAACAAATTATCACACAGCTTAGAAATGCATCAATCAACCCGTCCCACTCCAATCTAAGATATCAGATCTGCCCGAGAGTAACTTATCCATATTTTCGAATTTTGTGGGCTAGCCCTCGCACCTGCATGTGCGTGCATGTCTGGTACCTAATTAACTTTATCATGTTTCCTTGTCGTGTTGAGGAAAATAGAAGCATGGTGTCTTATTTAAAAATCATCATCATCATCATCATCATCATCATCATCATCATCATCATCATCATCATCATCATCATTGACGAAAGAAAAGAAAAATGACAAGAAACTCATAGCTGGAGCATATTCTTCTTCCTCAATATAATACTCATGGCTAGCTCATGCTTTCCAGATCGCCTTTTGTTAATATTTTGAAACATATTTATTATTATTATTGTTATTATTATTTTGTTGCAATTTTTGTGAGGTTGAATAGGAAAATATCATGATATTGATAAATGATGATGGACTAGACATAGAACAGTAAACCATTCATTTCTAATACAAAATATATTATGTGAATGACATTATGATCAGATGGCTTTTATTCAATGTTTTAACGCACCAACATGATTTAACCCCATTCATTATATCTTTCCAACAACAAGAATTCATGCGCATGATATAATTAAAAATAAAACTAATGAAGAAAACTAAAACTAAAACTAAATCCACTCCTTTGTGTTTGTTTCTTCAGGACCTCTTCCTTCTTGTGCTCTTTCTTCATCAGTCTCTCATCCACCTCAACATCATAACAACTGCTAATTGCACTGCTGCTTGTTCTTGCATGTCTTGTTAATGGGCCTCTTCTTCTTGCTCTTCCAGTACTTTGCCAATTGACCAATCCTGTCGCACCACTTCGGCACCGTCTCATCACTGTGCTCCGCCATGCTCCTGCTGCTACTTCTGTGCTTTGTACAATCAATGAACAAGCCAGTGGAGGATGGTATGCTTCTGTTACTATACCATGATGCGTGCCCATTCTCCTCAAATTTGATCGATATGAACGATTCTGAACACAAACACATTCCACTTAGTTTATATATTAAAATATCATGCCTCTAAAGAATTTTTGGCAAACCTTCGAGGCTGGAGATGGAAGCAGAAGCAGCTTCATCATCAAATTTGTTGTTGGCGTGAGAGAGGTGGAAGGAAGGCAGTGCGAATACTTTGCCAATTATGGCGCTGGACTTGGACTGCTTCAGTGATTTTTGCTCAGAATTGGCGGCCAAAACCAGGAGCCTTTCTCTCAAGCAGAGAGCACACACTCCCACTATCGTTTGCTTGGGGTGGAAACGGCAGCAGCAATTAGGGTTGTCACCTTCTCCATGATTTCCCATGTCATTAATTGTTGCAGAGAAAATTGAAGAGATCAGTTAATGGTTTGGTGTTTTGAGTTTTCTGAGAGTTGGAAATATATATACATATATATACAAAGAACAAGTCAGTGCGCTCCTTAGACAGACTTAGAGGGTTCCTGAGGGTTAATCTCATCCAATTGATAGAGAGAAACAGACAGCTCAAAGGGAAATTATTGGAGGAGAAAAAAGATGACTAAAAAGTCGCCATTTGAAGAACAAAACGTCCAAATATGGGCTCCCACTCCATGCTGTCTTGTTCCTTTAGAAAGGTGGTGAATGAATCTGATCCCTTCAGAAACAGTTCATTCATTTCACGTCCCCATTTCTCCAAGCAAATTTATCGCGAGAGAGATTTCTATTTTTCAAGAAACAATGTTAAATATGTGCCCTCTCTTGAATCAACTTTGCTGCACTCCACGGAAGCCAAGTTCAAATCCACTATATAACTTTTTTCTAATAATTGCAGTATCAGAATGGGCACAGAGAAACAAGTCCAGTAAATATAAAGAGTCGCAGACCAAACTGATTCTAGTATTCGACCTCTAAAGTTTTAATGGCCGATAAATATATTTAAATGAGTTTGATCTAGGGAAGTCCTAGTCGCAGCTAGGCAAGGGTGAGAAGCCAACCGAGTGATTAGTCCTAACTGCGGTTAGGCAAGGGAAGTCCTAGTTATGACTAGGCAAGAGAAATCTCGGTATATCATGAAAGTCAGGTGGATTCGATAGGTTTAGAGGACCCGATATCAAATCCCTGGTGGACCGATCCAATGTTGAGTCTTGGTGGGTGAAGTCAAGTGGAAAAAACCCTAGGAGGAAGTAACCTTAGGTCCTGGTGAATGAAGTCAGGTGGAAAAAACCTTGAGGAAGGTAACTCTAGGTTCAGGTGATTGAAGTCTGATGGAGAAAATTCTAGGAGGAAGTAACCTTAGGTAACGGAAAGTCTTGACGGAGTGAACTCCAAGCAAGGTTGATTGGATGATTTCAGGTCGACCGCACGCGGTCGACCGGACCAGTGAATCTCGGTAATTCTAAGTTTAGTTTTATCATATGGTTCTGTATTACTATTATTGCTATTGGCTAATGTAGTATTGCAGGAAAAGTCTTAGTAACTTAGGGATCAAACACTGAGCCGAGAAAGTCCAAGCAGGTTTGGAGTACCAATATTTGGCTGGTAAGTTGAGGTATGAAACTGGAGAAGCAACAGTGAAATCGTGCTCCAGAAAGGAACAAACCCTAGGTCGCTGACCCAACTGAAGAAACCGGGAAGGTTTTCAAGTTGAAATCAAAACAGTTCTACTGTCAAATACTACTCATGCATCTTACTATTCATATATTATTGTCCTAACTTTGTTTTACAAAGATATATTGTTTAACTCTGTTTTGCAAGAACTGGCCTGATCGGTCGACCGAACCCAAGGATCGGCCGACTGAACTAGGCAGAACAAAGCAAGTCCGGTTAAAGCTTGATCGATCGACCGAACCTAAGGATTGGTCGACCGAACCATGATGACATGGCAAAGAGTAGACTCGAGCCAAAGCAAAGAAAAAAGTCAGGCTGATCGGTCGACCGAACCCAAGGATCGGTCGACCGAACGATCACCGAAGACTTAATGGTATATCTCGAGAAACAAGGAAACTACACTATTCGATCAACCGAACAAGGTGATCGATTGACCGAACAATAAATGCTATTAATGAGGCAAAGATTGGATCTCAGCGAAGAAGGAAAGCACAGTGTTCAGTCAATTGATAGAGAGTTCGGTCGACCGAACAGATCAATCGACCGAACAATTTTTCAATCAACCGATCAACGCCTATAAAAGCGAGCCTCAAGCACCGAGCCTAGACAATTCTCTGAACATTACTCTATCTCATTCTACTCGTGACTCAACTGTTCTGCGCCGCAACTCCACGTGCAAGCTGCTACACTAAGAAGTGCTAACACACTTAATCATCTACTGCTTATCGGTATAATTTTATATAGCTTGCATTGTACTTAATTTCAATAAGATAGTAGGCTGTTACTATCTTATATTATTCATTGTACGAATTGCTTCTTTCCGGAGTTTCGGAAAAAAAGATTATAGTGAATTACCCAATGGTGCGATCAAGATCATAGGTGTTGAAGTAGAAGTCGACGTAGATTCCAAATCAAGTAATTAACCACTTGAGTCTTTTGTATTGTTTTCCACTGTCGCTTTGATATTTGTTCTACGAGTCGTTACGAAAAGAAAAGAGTTTTAAAGGAACGATATTCACCCCCCAACCCCCCCCCCCCCCCCCCCCCTCCCCTTATCACTCCCTCTCGATCCTTCACTTTGTACCAGCAAAATCAAGAATATCTACTTTTGCTAAAATTCCACATCAGAATACATCTGATCTAACAATAAGTTATTATATCTCCAACATGAACTCTTGAATTCTACAAGATGAGTCTGACGTTCCCTCTTTAAATTACAGTTCCAAAATGGAGTATAAAGCAAGATCTTTAACTAAGAATATAAGAATGTCAAAGACCTTTAAGGAATAATGTGTTAGACTCACAGCATCTTAACGCACAATGCAATCTCTAATAAGCGGATGAGAGAAATTAATGTACCGTTCCCACAAATGTTTATATCTTCTGATAGCCAACTTTAGCCACGGTTTCAGGTTCCCATTATAGTGCAAAACAGCTGCACTCTCAATCAACCTATCATCAATATCCGAGTCATACCCTAGACCTAATACATGCCATCGCCGATCAAGGGGTTCCATCAGACCATAAAATGTAAGGAGACCAGGAGGAAGTGTCCCTGCCTTCCAAAGTGTTTTGTCTGCATTCTGCTCCAACCAGTAGTGATATTTGGCAGTAATGTTAGATTTTCTCCATGCTATGAGGTCAATGATGTTCATCCCAAATGCCCACCCGCAGGTCTGAGGATCAAACTTTGAACCAATAATTGGGTTAGAAAAGTTGAGATACTTGTAGAAGCGATGGAATGCCTCTAGGCAAGTCTCCACAGCGCCAATAACATTGCCATGTAATTCCACCGAGTATAGAGCAGTCAAATCCTTCTGCACCACAACATCATCATCAAGGAACACCACCTTTTCGAGCAGGGGTTGTATCTGTGGGATGTAGAAATGTAAATGTTTCAGCAACAATCCAAATATCATATTCTTATACTTCATTTCCCCTATTGAACCTTTTGAACCATCCTGAACCATCTGCTTGACTAAAGGAGAGTATGAGGCATTCAACCAAGACAACTCTTCTATGCTCCGTACTTCTATTGTGCAGCCTCCAAAGTCATTTCCAAGAAACCATGTTGTCATGGCCCAGTAGTTGACCTCATCAGTCACCACATGGAACACAAGCTGTTGAGGATGATCTGCATTTGAGACTGTTGAATTTATGACAACAGAAGTTGCCAACACATTATCTGAAAAAATACAGAAATGATAGAGGTTGTTGTCCACAAGCCTAGGAGAGTTCCTCACCTCTTCAGAAAGTCTTTGATGTGCAGGATTTCTAAACCACTCCTCAGTGAGTTTTATGCTTACACAATGAAGACTCTTGGATACAACTTCCGTAGCCAATCGACCAAACTCAGCACTCTGCACTATTGCTGAATTTGCACGCTCTTCCAGCGCAAGCACATGACTCCTCAATGTGTCTATTATCGTACTTATGTCGTAATGGGAGTCTTGGGCCTTGTATATTAACTGTGCTAATTGAGTGATAATAGGACCTGCTTCTTTCTGAGTGATTACTTTCCCAGCAGCTGCTTGGGCAAGCAACAATTGACAATTTCTTATTCGTGAGCTAAGCTCCCAAGCAAATTGAAGGTTATCATGCTCTTTGGCTATGACAAGGTACGCCTTAGCAAGTGTCATCTGCTCAGCAAGTTGCCTAGCAAAGGAATTACTGCTCAAAAGCTCTTGTGTGAAATTTAAAGTTGCACGCATTTCTTCCTCAGCATCTAGAATATTTTCCTGTGAAATTCAAAATGAAAAACACTTATGAAGTCCTGAGTTGCATAGAGAAGTTATAAATAGTTACAGAACACTCATACCAGACAAACAAATTTGCAGGGTCAAATTCATTCGATGATATCATGACCCAAAAAAAAAATCTATCATAACACGGGTTGCTCGCATTCGTATAAAAAATAAATAGCTTAAGCTGCATAAAACTGGACAACACAGAACAAGAAATTGTCCAAGTAGCAGAACAGTTGAACAATGAAAATGCAAATTTAATGTAAAAATTACCAACTAAAATTTAGGATACCCTATAAAGATAATATATGCTTATTAGAGTACCATATTTACATCTAAACAATATGGTTTTAGGAGATATAAGTGAGCATTGTGAAGGATAACTAGAGTTTAGTCAAAAAGAATAACTTGCGAAGGCAAGCAAAAATGCTCAATCCTTGGACCAACTTAATTCAGAAGTTGACATGGTTATGTAGACTAGAATTTTATTACAGCTCATAAAATCTTTGATAGGTATGGAATAGTACATGAGAGACCACAATAATCCAAGAAGCAAAAAATAGAGCAACGAGCATCACAACCTTGACCATGACAGTTATTTAAAACAAGAAAGGACCAGACCCATCAATCAAATATAAATGACCTAAATCTTTGAAGTAGTATTTCCACTCACAAGCCCCAAAAATATCACAATATATTACTGTGCCTTTTTATGGACAACTAGGAAGTGAATCAACTATGAGGGTGTAAACAACATTCCTGACCCTTTCAATAGGTTCTAAAAATCCAATAGATCAGATAAAATGTCACAAAAACCAAACCCATCATAAATCAATAATTATATGTAGGGCATGGATCAAATTCAAATGTTTCAACTTCAAACTACTTTGGTATAATCAGATCAGAGTCATCCAGGAAAATGATGAGATCAATATTTACTGGTATTAATATTTTGCTGCCTCTCAAATAGTGACCTTGTGACAGGATGTATCTTCTGAAAGTTATTTTAATATTTTGTCTTGAAATAATTAATTCTGAAAGAATGATGTCATATCAAGTGCCTTGTTGATATCCAAAAGATTCACTATAACATATATCAAATGTATCATGAGAATCATGAGTTTACATGACAGTATTAGTTTCATTAAACTATTTTCAAACCACTATATGTTGTTCTGGTTCCCATTTGTAAATAAGTTCATCCATCCAATTATTGTTAATCTAATGTTTATAGGAAACAAGTTTAACATATCTATGGAATCTATTGATTCACCTAGCAAAAAATGATTTATGCACTACCTAGTGTTCACCCCAACTGAATTCAGATTGTTTGGATTCATGAGGCTCAATGGAATTTGAACTTTAATTCTGATATCATATATCCACATTTGGCGAATTGATGAGAATTGCAACTATATCGTTTCAATTTTTTTGGTATTTAGAAATTTGACCAAAATCCAGAACAATATAATAATTTAGTAGAAACTAAACTCATAATCTATGATTCCTAACATAAAAGGTAGAATCACAAATCTTATATTTTTATACCTCAAATTAAAACAAACAAATTCAAATTACAACTCTTGTTTAAAACAGAACTCTAATTGTTTTACATTTGGAATTGGTTCCAAACAAGATGTCCAACATATATCCTGGTTTAACCAATTAATGCAAATATATATAGCTAAAAACCCAGATCAAAGCAACAGACTTTATTGACTGTATATCTAACAGTAATGTAACCAATCACTTCCTAAGACTGACCCAAAAGGCAAGATACATTAATTTGAAAACAAAATATACCTGAACGGGCGTGGCAACCTGGTCCTGGCGATGCTGGAAGAAGAAGAGAACCATCCCCGCCGTGACAGAAATCAGAAGAAGCAACCAGATCCAGCCCGGGATCCGCCTTCTCGATGGACGCCGGAACTCCGTCGCCCTACGCCGCATGTCACACGTTCCAGAACCCCAAACCCTTCTCGGTAAGATGGCGCACCGACGCCGAGTCAGCGTATCAACCGCTCAAATCGGACCCGAACACCTCCCATATCGACTGTCGATTCACCGGAGAGCACTTACAGAACCCAATAGGGAGGAGGAGCAGCGCGGCGCGAGAAAGGCGAAGCCTCGAAGCTCAGGAGGCGATTTGGATCGGAGTTTTGCACGGGTAGCGATCACGCGCAAGTGTATGGAAGCAGGGAGATTTTGACGAGATGAATCACCTGCAGGCGGGCGGACCTATTGATCATGATGTTGATGGGCAAGTATTGGCCGTCCGATTTACTAGATTTGGTGAGATTACTCAAGAGTTGGTAGGGATTAAATAAATTGTACGGTCTAGGATTCAGTTATTTTAACCCAGTGATGAGCAAGGAATTGTCCATGAAATGCAGTGTGAACAGTACAGCGGTCTGATACTGCGTTGTGCGATCTGCATTATGTACGTGATTTCACGACAACGGCTGAGTGGGCACAATTGTATTCCCTATAAATAAAAACTGAAATCGGAGAGTCATAAAACTTTCGGCAATTGGCTACTAAAAAACAAAAAAACAAAACAAAACAAAGGCACACATAAGATTCCGATTGCTCAAAGATAGAAATAAGTATTCGGTTAAAATCGAATCGAGTTGAATCAATTTTTTATTTAAAATAAATTAAATTAAATTAATTTTTGATAAAAATTGAATCGAATCAAATTTTTAATAAAATCAAACAAATCGAATAAATCAATTTTTTCTAAAAATTTAGTTTGGCTTAATAAAATATGGTTCGGTCTAAAATTTATAATGTAAAAAATTAATTTGGTTCAAAAATTCGATCTATTCGATCAATTCAGTTTACCCAAATAAAAAAATTCAAAATCGATATCGAACCGAAATAACTGAATTTTTGAAAAAAAAAAATCAAATTTCCAAATAAATCAAACCAAATTTTTAAATTGGATCGATTTAATTAATTTATTCGATTTAACCGAAGTTTTCTCATCCCTACTCAAAAGTGATCCATGTTTTACCCTTCTTTACCTAATTAATTCTCCGTTTTTCTATTTTTTTTTCTCCTAAACTATATTAAATATTTCTCATGATACAATAAATAGTGTGGTATTGTTTTTAAAAATTAATATCACGATTTAATCATATCAAAAAAAACATCAGGTTGATGCTAATTTCTAAAAACAAATAATACTAAGGGTGTTGATTTTAATTTAAAATTCAAATTAGAGGTTAGATGAGCCAGCACATGAGTCACCAGTAAATATATATATATATAATATCAAAATTTCTATGTTTTGGTTATAGATTAGGAGGGTTAAACTCATGAGCTCATTGAATGTTCTATTTTAGTTTTAAGTTTTGGATAAATTTTTTTTTCATCTCGTAGGTCAATCCAAACTCATCGCGAGTTGACCCACACTAGTCGCAAGTCAGCCCGTATGGACACATCTTTAAATAGGTTGATAAAATTTTAACCCGTCCCTAGGGTATAGCTCAGATGATGGGCGCATAATATCTCTCGCGTAATGGTCAGTGATCGATTCTTATGAACTGATCACCTGGAATTTATCCCACCATACGTCTAATGCCTATATACTTGTATCTACCTCCCTCTATATCCATGGTGTTGGTATAATTTTCCTAAGTCATGGTTGACCAGTTTGACTAAGCTTGAGTTGGATCAAACTTGAGTCTTGATGTTTAAGTTTTGATGTTTGACAATATATAGAGATTTCAAGTGCAATTATCCATTATAGAAAGATTAGTCAAGGTTTGACTAGTTTGATATGAAGAAGAGTCGAGTAGGTCAATATTGACTAAATACTTAATTGGGAAGTCCTAACTAGAAGTTAGACAAGGCCAAGTCCAACAAAAAGGTTGGCAGAAGAAGAAAATCCAAGTGGATCAGTGTTGACCGAACATTTGCTGTGAAAAGTCCTAGTGAGTGAAGCTAGGCAGATGAGAAGTCTTGGTGAGTGAAGCCAGACAGTTGGAAAATCTTGGTGAGTGAAGCCAGGTGAAAAGCTCTAGTGAGTGAAGTTAGGCAAAAAGGAAAATCCTGGTAAGTGAAGCTAGGTAAAAAGCCCTAGTGAGTGAAGCTAGGCAGAAGAAAAATCCTAGTGAGTGAAGCCAAGTGAAATCCCTAACATGAATTTGGTAATTCTGAATAACTCATCATCGATCTAACCATTTCTATAAGAGTCATATTCCTTCGTTCTGCCACACCATTCTGTTGGGGTGTACCAGGTGCAGACAATTGGGATTGAATCCCAGCCTCTGATAAGTAATTCCTAAACTCTCCAAAGAGGTATTCGCCATCACGATCAGACCGTAGTGTCTTGATACTTTTACAATGACATTTCTCCACATCAGCCTTATACTCTTTAAACTTATCAAAGCATTCAGACTTACGGCGCATCAAGTAAATGTACCCATATCTCGAATAGTCGTCTATGAAAGAGACAAAATATTCGAAACCACCTCTTGCCTGGATAGACATAGGACCACACAAATCAGAATGAACCAGTTCTAACACATCTTTGGCTCTATACCCCTTGGCCTTAAAAGGTCTCTTGGTCATTTTACCTTCCAAACAAGATTCACAAGTTGGAAAGTTTTCTAACACTAATGAACCCAAGAGTCCATCGGCTATTAGTCTTTGAATCCTACTTAAGTTAATATGATCAAGCCTTAGATGCCAAAGATATGTTTGGTTCATTTCCGAAGGTTCCATTCTCTTATTAGAATTAGAAGATGTGTTATTAATTTCCATTTGTTGCTTTGTGGGAGAAATTGAATTTAAAGTATACAAATTGTCTACTAATGTACCAGAACATATAATAACCCTATTCTTCTTGATAACTACTTTGTCATCAAAAGAAATAGAATATTCATCCACAAATAATTTAGAAACTGAAATTAAATTCTTTCTAAAAGTTGGTACATAAAGACAATTTCTTAAAACCAAAGTTCTATTCCTATCGAATGATAAGTAGACGTCTCCCACTGCAACAGCTGTCACTTTTGTAGTATTGCCCATGTAGACGGTTATCTCTCCCTCATATAGTCACCGGGTTTCCTGGAACCCCTGCAATGTATTGGAGACATGATCAGTGGCTCCTGTATCTACACACCAGGTGCTAGTAGATAACACCGCTAAACATGTTTCAACTACTAGAGAATAAGATATACCTTTATTGTTCTCTCTCCTACGAGGACAGTCCGCCTTCCAATGTCCAGTTTGCTTGCAAATAAAGCACTTGCCTTTCGACTTCTTTACTCCAGCTTTCGGTCCAGTACCTAGAGATCTATTCACCTTCTTTGTCGAGCCAGCTTGTTTCTTATTCTTCTTCTTGCCTTTCGACTTAGAAGTAGAAACATTTTCAGCAAAGTGAATTTGAGAATTTTGACGAAATAACCCTTCTGCTGCCTGAAGTTCTGTCAGTAGTTCTGCCAATGAATACATCCTCTTATTCATATTATAGTTCAGGCGGAACTGCTCAAAACTTCTGGGTAGCATTTGGAAAATAATATCGACCTGGGTTTCCCCATCGATTTCAACTCCAAGGATTTATATCTCGTTCAAGTAAGTCATCATCTTTAGGATATGATCCCTTACAGGTGTCCCTTGTGACATGGTGGCTGTCATTAATTTTCTCATTGCCTCTTGCCTAGCAGCTCGAATCTGGTGTCCGAAGAGTTCCTTGAGATTGTTCATCATATCATAAGCAGTTGGTAAGTCCTGATGCTGATGTTGCAGCACATATGACATTAAAGGCATAATGTAACACCGTGTCATCTCATCTGCTTTTACCCATTTCCTATGATTCTCAATCTCCTCTTCACTAAAGTTACTATTAGGCATATTAGGGCAGACCTCTAACAGTACAAACTTATAGCCTTCAGCAGTAAGAACAATGTCCCGGTTTCTTTTCCAATCTATGTAATTGGGACCAGTAAGTTTGTTCTCTTTCAGTATAATAGCTAGTGGGTTGAAAGACATCCTAAGAATCGCAAAATAAACTTTTGGTCAAGACTCTAAATTTAGAATAACATTGACTCCTCAAACAATATTATTTAAATTTACCAACACCTCAAACACCGTGAATTTTGCATGCCACGTTAGTGTGGACATATACAAATTCAACATTTGTAAGAGGAGGTTTTACCCATTAATTTTATTATCTTGTCATCCTAACTTTATGACAAATAAAATTAATAGTTGGTATCCTTTTGGTCACACAAATAATAGCAGTGACTCTGTTAGGGATGATACTATTAAATGTGTCTAAGTGTATACCATTACTTGATACTTAGTCCATTAAATAGGATTGTGCCCCTTTAGTTGGAGAAGATCACACACTCCTAAATAATTTCCTATAACCATCCATAAAGGAAGTTTGATCTAGTGATCCGCAAACAAACTCATCTGTTGTGGAGGGAGGCACTCAGAGCCAACACGCAAGTTTGTTGCATCACTTACAAACCAGTAATGGAGACCGTGAAATTTATTTACTAATCCCTCTCCCACTTAGTTTTTTAAGATGAGGATTTTATCATGCAAGCACACATCACATGCGCACACACATCACAGTAAATAAAAGTAATAAATATGGAAATTAATTTTCCAACTATTATGGCTTCTTCCATCACTGCCAGCCCTAGGGTTCATGTCATCGGGTCCATCGAGCTTCCTTTTCTGTTGTGCCTCTGGTGCTCCAATAGTACCACGCCTTGCAAGGACACGAACCGTGACAAAAATAGAATTTTACATATATCGATCCTATATTCCTCAAGGGAATGTACATGGAGTCTAGATCGAACAAAAAATGTAAAATCCTAGGGCTAATACAACTCCTACTGTATTTAATAAATATAATCATGCACACACAATAAAATGCCCTTGACATGTCCAAGGGTCCAATCACACACAATCACATTAAGTCATAATAGTTGGAACCTGCAACCACAGAGTTAGCATATCCTACTATTATTCTACCTAAAATATGTATGACATGTGCATAATTAAACTGAAAACCAAACACACAGAGGCAAACTCTAACTCTGATACCAATTGTTGGTTGCTATCTGGAATATCATACTGGTTCCCCTGTACAAAAATTTTGTACAAGTCCTGAACCATTCCTAACAACTTATTGTATTCTTTAGAAATTAAATTTGGAATCGTAAACAGAACTTAACATTATTGATTCCAAATTCAACTTATCTGTTCTTAGTGGTTTAGACTTGGATCGCAAATGATGCTTAACATTATTGATCCAAATCCACCCATGCATGTTACAAATTCAATTAAATATTAATTTCAGAGATCGACTTCCAGGTTAAACATGGCGAGGCACTAGGCCTTCTTGGATATGGGAGCAACCACCACTTCCTAGACAAAGTCTTTCAACGAAATTCAATATTTAATTTCCTTATAGTAACCCTAGGTTTAACCAAAAAGAACAATCGAATCACAAGTTTGAAAAATAAAAGAAACACAAAATCGAAAACATAAATTCAATAGCCTAGATTCATTAGCCTCTTGTGTTTGGTATTTCAAAATCCATACAAAGAAAACTAGCATGATGCGGAATAAAACTACTAGTTATACCTTTTTTTGTAAGCAACAACCTCTTGATCTTCTATTGTATTCCTCTTCTTTTCTGGGATGTCGTGTAGGCAACAATCTACCAAGAAGAAAACCACTAAAGCCCTCCTTGCTTCCAAGTTTCGGCCACCACCACAATGCTCCAAGGGATGCTAGAAAACAATGCCTCCTTCCTCTACTTCTTCACCTCCAAGCTACCGGTCACCAAGTGCTCCACAAAAGAAGATGTCGCCGGCCACAATGAAGAAGAGAAGGAGAAGAGGTAGGGCCGGCCACTAAGGATGGAGGAGAGGAATAATAGAATATATTGTGTGTCTAATGAAGGCACCCTCTCCCCCTCTTTTATATTCCTTAGTGAATCCAAAAAAGGAAAGTTTTATAACAAAAATAAAACTTCCTTTAATTCCTCTTAATAGTCGGCCACCTCTTGTAAAACCAAACAAGGAAAGATTTTAAACAAAAATTAAAATCTCTCTTTTATAAATTCCTTTTGTAGTTGGCTATAAAAGGAACGTTTTATAAATTTAAATATCTCTCTTTTAAATCCTTATATGGATATCTATAAAAGATAAGAGATAAAAATAAAACTCCTTTTATATCATGGTTAAAAAAGGGAAAGTTTTGTCAAAAATTAAAATCTTTCTTTCACATTATAGATAACTACAAATAAGGAAAGATATCTAATCTCTCTTTTAATCCTTTGTAGAAAATCTATAAAAGGAAAGATTTTAAAATTTAAAACTCTCTTTTAAAATCATGTGGATGAAATATAAAAGGAAAGATTTTATCAAAATTTTATTTTTAATAAATTCCCTCTTCCCTTTTCACACTTGGTCGACCCCTTGCTTGGGCACCAAGCAAGGCTTGGCCGGCCCTAGCTCAAGCACCAAGCTTGGCTTGGCCGACCCCTTGCTTTGGCTCCAAGCAAGGATAGTTACCGACCCCTAGCATGGGCTAAGAGGCTAGGCTTTGGGTGGATATAAGGCTATATATAAGAGACTACAATAGGGACCGAGAAGAGGAATTGATTATAGTCTCCCAATGAACTTGAGCTTCCCGTGTTTGCCCCGAACACCCAACTCAAGTTCATCAATAATAACTCATATCACTAAAGAGCTATTATTGAACTACCGCACCAATCCCAAATTACATTTTGGGCTCCTTCTTATCATGAGTGTGTTAGTCTCCCTGTGTTTAAGATATTGAATGTCCACTAATTAAATGAGTTACTGACAACTCACTTTAATTAATATCTAACTCCAAGAGTAGTACCACTCAACTTCATTGTCATGTCAGACTAAGTCCACCTGCAGGGTTTACATGACAATCCTTATGAGCTCCTCTTGGGGACATCATCAACCTAGATTCCTATGACACGGTTTCCTTTTATAATCAACAACACACACTATAAATAATATTATTTCCCAACTTATGGGGCCTATTGATTTATCGAATTAAATCACACCCTTTGATAAATTAAAGAAATAAATATTAAGTATATGTGCTTGTTATTATATTAGGATTAAGAGCACACACTTCCATAATAACAGAGGTCTTGTTCTTTTATTTAGTCAGTATAAAAAGAAGCTACCTCAAATGGTCTTGCTCAATACACTCACAGTATACTATTGTAATTTTATAGTCAAGATAAACTAATATCAAATTACACTACGACTATTCCAATGGTTTGTTCCTATCCATCTTAGTCGTGAGCTACTGTTTATAATTTATAAGGAACTGATAACATGAAAGGCATTGAGAGTTTAGTAAGCAATTAAGCAGGAAGCTTAATCACTTACGACCTATTCTCGCATAAATAGAAAGGCTCTTAATCAACTCGGCTAATCAATTAAGAACCCTTAAGCGATTAGAGTAATCGTTTAAGGTTGAAAACTAGCTATTGTGCACCCGATAAAAGGTTTCGCGTGTACTGTTCAACTGATCTTCTCTCCCACTCTCTTCGCCAAGCTCAAAGGTCATCACCGTCGATTCTTGAACCTTCTTAGAGACAAGTGTTGTTGCACTTTCAAGGTAAAGAGGTATTCCCAAACAAGAAAAAGAAGCAAGCTAGGGTTTCATGATTGTAATCTTGTAAGATTTCATTTTGTATTAGCTTGTATTTTCCTCTTCTTGTTTTTCTTTGTATGTGAGCTTGTACAATGCTTCTCCACCTTCAGATTATTTTCGAGAATGAGTGTTTCATAGTGGAGAGTATGCATGAGGGCCAGATTCTTGAATTAGTCATCTCTTCTTGAGGTGGTTACCAAATAAATCCATCTTGTTAGCATTAGGGAGCTTTGCATCAAGTTTATCTGCTGCACATCATCATCGACAAAGTGTGAAAAGCTATACCCCCCCCCTCTAACTCCGAAGTGATCCATGAAGTGTTATCAAAGCGAGGCCGCTCTTCACTGGACTCATCATTAGAAAGGGCAACGAGCTAGAGGAAGAAAAAGTTGAAGCACAAAAGTCAACAAGTCAAAGATTTCAAAAACTCAACTTCAAGATGGAATTTCGAGACGGGCTCAGATTCGACATGAGGGCCACCACCATTTACAATGATAAGTTTCAATTCTTAGAAATCAAGAATTGAAAACTCCATCATGATGGAGATAGAGCAATGATTTGTTCTAATGGAAGGATTTGAGGCTTTGAGGAATGGGAAAGGAAAAAATCATCAAAAGGAGCAAATGAAGCGAGGAACAAGTCAAAAGGTGTGATGCAAATGATAAAGTAACCAAAGTATTGGTTAGCTTATTGTCTAGCACTATTATCTACAAAATTGGGGAATATCAAGACGCCAAGGAGCTATGGAGCAAGTTGGCAAAGATCCATAAAGAACCCTCTGCTACACCAAGTCAAGAAAAATTCAAAGAGGGCAACTCATTGAATCAACAAGAAGAGAAATTCGAAGTTAAGAGGTGCTCAACATCCAAAGAAGAAATTCAAGAAGAGTCATCCTCAGGAGAGTGCAATGTTAAAGGAAAAGAGGGAACATACTCTTTGTTCCATGTACATGAGGATGAAAATGAAGAGGCTTTCACCTCTAGGATTGAGGGGGAGCATCATTTGGTGACACGAAGGAAGAAGAGGCTTCCTCGTCCAGGTCAAATAAAGAGGAAGATAGTGCCACCTCCAAAAATCAAGAAAAATTTAATGGAGGATCATGTACCACCCCTACAAGAAAAGGTATAGATATTTTAATTTGTAAAAATAAAGGTTATATCATTTTCTTTGAGTGTAGAGAAAGAGGACACACTACAAGAGTAAGTATCCAAAGTTTATCAAGAAGAAGAGTCAACCGGCACCAAAGGGCAAGGAGAAGCCAAAGAACGGTGGTCTCTCGATACACAAAGAAAAGGAGCACATTGTGTGCTTCTCTTGTAATCAAAGTGGACATTATTGGAGTCAATGTCCAAAAGGGAAGAAACCAGCCAAGCTTAAAGAAGGAAGCACAAGTCAAGGGGGAGCTCTTAAGAGCAAACCCAAGGTATCTTTTGTAGATGTTACTCCCTTAAGTCATGATAAAATACATGCTAGAAATAATTTATTTCATTTTAATATAATTTATCATGAAAATAGGAAGCATGATAGGATTAAAGAAAAATATGTAGCTTATCATGCCAAAAGTACCATACCTAAGGCTAGGAAGGTAGATAATAAATTACTCAACAACTCTAAGGATTTGGACACATGCCTAAGAATAAGAAAACTCAAAATTTTAATAAAAAATCAAAATTTGAAGATTTAAGAAATCAAAACCAAATTTTGAGATCAAGACTAGAGAAATTAGAAAAGACCCTTAAGAAATTGGTGATTGAAGTCAAAGGGTCAAAAGTACAAAACATAGGTTTAGGAATAGATAGACAAGAGTCATCCAATGTCCATAGATATTTGGGATATTAACCTAAAGACAAAAAGGATGTGGCATCATACCATATGGTTCTATATAGTTATGGAGTCAATCCTAGGTCTAGGGGTCAAGCCAAGGTTATAAGGGAAGTCATCCCTAGAGTTAACCTTAGGAAGACCAACGTGACTAAGGTTTCTAAGAAGCCTATGAAATTCACTAAGAATGTCACAAAGGAAGATATCCCTAGAGTTGGCCTAGAGGAGTCTAGCATGATCAAGGCTTCTAAGAAGCCTAGGAAGGTCATTAGGAAGTTATCTCTAGTGAGTACCTTGAACACCCAAGGAGCACCAATCAATTTTGGGTTCCAAGGAGTATATTCTCTATCCCCTAGATGGGTCTAGAGAGTGTCAACTCAAATTAGAAGGGTAGTTAACCCAACCTTGGTAAAGTTGATACTTGGAGCCATTTTCAAGATAGTTGTACTTCTTTAAAATGAAAAGGATTAAATGTTTACTCCTTGGAAGAGTAAAATGTGCCAAAACTTGAGAAATTAGATTTAATTAAAATGGGCACAAATAGGAAAAGTAAAAGAAATGTCAAGTTGGGATTTTTGTATTGTCTTAGGAAGATGAGTGCAATCTAAGATTAATTTTAAGTTAGCAAATTATTAAAAGTACTTAGATATATAATCTAGGTATATTTATTTATGTTAAATTGCCATGATTGGTTGTCCATCATATGCTATGACTTCATATTTCGCATTCATTTTTATTATGAAAAATATACAAATACCATGTCATACATACATCATGTAGCTAAAAGAGTTTTCCTTTTGAAAAATGTTCATTTTGATATATGTCATGAATCATCATACATTATTTTAAATTTATTGTAATTAAGGACAATGACATATATCAACAAGTGACATTCTAGGTAGATGATCAATTTTAAAATACGTAGATAGGAATGCATGATCCCTTAGTTTAGGATAAAACTATAATCTACATCTCAAAAAGACCATAAGGTAACTTGTATGTGTTTTAGTGCACATTAGAGACAAGTGAGATATTAGGAGGATGAACAAAACTCAAGATGTTAATTTAGTGCATCTTTTTAAGTTTTAATTTCATCACAACACAGTTATGTGTTATCCAATCATGGGGAAAGCAAATGTACAAGTCATGTGCATTTAGTTGAAAGATCATGGTTGAAAATTTAGTTTTGAAAATAAATTTAAATATACTTTGGAAAACCTTGGTGAAGGCTATCTTTTGATAGGAAACACCAATATATAGTTAAACACAAACTTGGAAGAAACATTGAAGTTTTTAAGAGTTTCTAACTTTGTGTCAATTTTTAAAAATAAGATATATTTTCTTATAAAACTATTTTTTCCATGATAGTATATGCCTTAAATAATATCTACAAGAATTTTCATAATTTTTAAAATTTTATAGAATTTTTGGGGTATTTTTGAAATTCAGATAGGATTGAATTTCATAAATCAGAAATCGTAATTGATTACAATAATCGATTACCAACTCTAATCAATTAGGCTAATTGATTAAGTGAATTCCCGTTTGCATAGTATCTCACGGAATCGATTACAACAATCGATTAAAGGTCTTAATCGATTAACACTCGGGAATTGATTAAATTTCAAATGGTCTTAAGCGATTAAGAGTTTTGTTTAAGCGCTTAAGACCCTGATTTCAGCTTAAATAAGTTTATTTAAGTTGAATAAGCCTTGTTTAGTTGTGTTAACCATTCCCAATCCTAGGAGTGCTTAGATAAGAATTCAAGGATAGTTTTATTGTTAAAATAAAGAAGGATTGGTTAAAGAAAGACTAAGTTGAAGTTAATGATGAGGTTTGCATTCAATTTGATTATTGAACCTCAAAACTTCAAAATTTTGGGTTTTCTAAAAGTTTAGGAACTCTAGTCATTGTTGGTGCAATGATAGAAGTTTGGAGGATATTTTGAGGGGGAGCTACTCCTTAAAGACATGATTTTTTTTAACAGCCAAATGGAAGATTTTTAAACCTTTGTTGTTATGCATGCTCTAGGATGAGCATTTGGACACAATGAAGGGTGTGAGACCTTAATTATGATGTTATGAATAACAAGTGAGGTTATGAACAACATGTAGGTAACTCTTTAGGGAGAGAGTTTTTGATATGTGCCAAAGGAAGACAGTGTAGGATTTAAGTTAGGAAACCTTCATTACCCAAAGGGGGAGGCTACCCCCTTGGAAAGGGAGAGAATGAAGGAAACTCCTATTCATGCTTTGGCAAGAAGAAAAAGTTGAGGTTATGGGATTAGCCTAACTTAAACGTATTGTCAAACATCAAAAAGGGAGAGATTGTTGATGCAATTTTCCAAGGTCAAGGTTGACCTTTTTGACTAAGTTTGAGTTGGCTCTGTTAGTTAGAGCCCTAGAGCCAATTATTTGATAATTATATTATGGACTTGTTGTATCATATTCTTAAATAAATAAAGGCATTTGTTTTGATTATTATACTTACTTATATTGGTGCCAAATAAACTAAGTATAATAGCGTTCTTGAGTAGAAGGTTCTTACCTATATCAATCGATTGGTTGAATCGATAGTGAGATGATATAGAGAACACTACTCTTAATCATTCCTAGTTGAGTATTATCATTCAGGGACAATGTTAATACAATAAGGCTAGCATGTAGGTCAACTCGATGACTTGATCTCACAAGTCATGGATATGGAGATATCAAGTTGACACATGGGTATGCATTGGAGAATGTATACTGAATGACCCGCCATGAGAAAGTATCATGGATCGTTATATGAGTGTCATATACTTTCTCATGTGGCTATTAGTATGACTATTAGTCCTTAGACCTGAAGTCACCATGGTTCCCTACATAAGGAGTTATGTACTTTGATTTCGTCAAACGTCACCCGTAATTGGGTGGACTATAAAGGCGATTACTGGGTATGTAAAAAATTATGCAGAGGAATGTGAGTGATGTAGATGGGATATATCCCTCCTATATGACGGGAGAGACATCGATATTCTTGATAGAGTGAGACCACGAAGTGCATGGCCATGTCCAAATGAGTCAATATGAGATATTGAGCTCATTTGATTGAGTGAGTCTACTTGGAGTTCAAGATTTAGATTGATTAGAGGATGACACGGTCTATGCCTCACATTAATCAATCTAGATGTCTAGGATAGAAGGACACTTGTCATATATTGTGAGGAGTCACAATTAGTAGTCACAAGGTGATGTTGGATCTCAACATTCTTGTAACTTGGGTAGTAATGATGTATTGCTATATACCGCTCATTACTTATGGTCCTAAATGGTTATGGGCATTGCCAACGTTACAAGAACATATTGGGTCACACACAAAGAACAAGTGGATGGAGATTATGTTCATATGATGAACCAAGAGGATTAGATTCATGTGATGAATCAAATTAGATTAAAAGTAATCCTAATTGGGCTAATTGAGTTAGACTCAAGTTGATTCATGTGTTCAATGAGTCTAATTTAGATTATGACTCATTGAATCAATTTAATTAAATGAATTAGATTCATTATATTAAATTGGCTTGAATTAAATGGTTGGATTAGATCAACCATGAGAGAGATTAAGTCAAGTTTGAATTGACTTGAGAGGAAGAGGAAGAGGAAGAGTCAAGTTTGACTTGACTATTTGCCACATCATTAGTGATTTGGCATTAGGAGGACTAATGATGATGTGCCACATCATCAAAGTATGCCACCTCATGGGGGTTACAAATCTATTCTCTTTAATGGCCACATTGAATGAGAATGGGGGTTACCTTTTTGGTTTTGAATGAGAATGAATTTTTCATTCACTCACATTCACATCATCTTCTTCCTCAAGCTCTCTTTTTGCTTCTTCTCTTCTCTTGGTCGTGGGTTTCAAGCAAGGGAGAAGAAAGGAGAGTGAGTCTAATCCAAAAAGAAAGGTTAGTGAAAGTCACATAGAGATTTTTTAGAGGAGTGTGTTCTCTTCTTTTCCTTTCTTCTTCTTCCAATCCCATCCGAGAGCATCAAGAAGTGCTAGCACACTTGTGGTGTTCTCTTCTCCATCCTTGTGTGTTAGAGAACATATCTTGTTCGTGTGGATACTTCTAGAGGATTGTCTACGTTGACAATCTTGAGATGCGGCACTTCCTTGGACGAGCGGGATTCGAAAAGGGTACGCATCAAGGGTAATTTTCTAAACATATAGATCTAAGAGTAGATCTAGTTAGTAAACTCATACATGTAAAATTTGTTCTATACTCTTCGCACGGATCCGTTGGCTAGGGAGTTTCGGGGTTTCCGCGACGCGAAAAAGAGGTTTTCGCGGCCCGAAAAACCCAACAGGCTCAAGCTTGAGTCTTGATGTTTGAGTTTTGATATTTGATAATATATGGAGATTGTAGGTGCAATTATCCATTATGGGAAGATTATTCAAGGTTTAACCAGTTTGATGTGAAGAGTCAAGTAGGTCATGTTGGAATGTATACTAAAAGCCTAGCTTTTTGTATAAACATTTATTTAGAAATAAGAATCACATTGGTCAAATGTCTACATTTATGCTAAGTGTAGTTGTTCAATTAATTTATATTGTAGATAACATGGTATGTACTGTCACACACAGAAGTTCATGTTATCAGTCCCTTATAAATAATAAACAGTTGCTCACGACCAAGATGGAATGGGACAAACCATTGGAGTGGTTGTAGTGTAATTAGGTATTAGTTTATCTTGACTAATAAATTACACTAGTACACTATGAGTGTATTGAGAAGGATCATTTGAGGTAGTTTCTTTTTATACTGACTATATAAAAGAACAATACCTCTGTTATTATGGAAGTGTGTGCTCTTAATCATGATATAATAACAAGCACATATACTTAATATTTATTTCTTTAATTTATCAAAGGGTGTGATTTAGCTCGTTAAATCAATAAGCCCGATAAGTTGAGAAATGATATTATTTATATGGTGTGTTGTTGATTATAGAATGAAATTGTGTCCTGGTAATCTCGGTTGATGATGTCCCCTTGAGGAGCTCATAAGGATTGTCACATAAACCCTGCAGGCGGACTTAGTCCGACATGACGATAAGGTTGAGTGGTACTACTCTTGGAGCTAGATATTAATTAAAGTGAGTTGTCAATAACTTATTTAATTAGTGGGCATTCAATATCTTAAACATAGGGAGACTAACACACTCATGATAAGAAGGAGCCCATATAGTAATATGGGATTGGTGCAGTAGTGCAATAATAACTCTTTAGTGGTATGAGTTATTATTTATGAACTTGAGTTGGGTGTTCGTGGCGAACACGGGAAGCTCAAGCTCATTGGGAGACAAAAATCAATTCCTCCTCTCGGTCCCTATTGTAGCCTCTTATTTATAAAGATCGTGAGGTCTATAAGCTACAAAGAAAGGTATAACTAGTTGTTTTATTCCACATCATACTAGTTTTCTTTGTATGGATTTTGAAATACCAAACACAAGAGGCTAATGATTCTAGGTTTCAGATTTATGATTCGATTTTGTGTTTCTTTTGTTTTTCGATCTTGTGATTCGATTGTTCTTAATGGTTAAACCTAGGGTTACTATAAGGAGATCAAATATAGAATTTCGTTGAAAGGCTTTGTCTAAGAAGTGATGGATGCTCTCATAACCAAGAAGGCCTAGTGCCTCACCATGTTTAACCTGGAAGCCGATCTCTGAAATAAATATCTAATCAAATTTATAACATGGGTGGATTTGGATCAATAATGTTAAGCATTGTTTGCGATCCAAGTCTAAACCACTAAGAAAAGATAAGTTGAATTTGGAATCAATAATGTTAAGTTCTGTTTGCGATTCCAAATTTAATTTCTAAAAAGCACTATAGGTTGTTAGGAAAGGTTCAGAACTTGTACAAAATTTTTTTATAGGGGAATCGGTACGATATTCCGAGTAGCCACCAACAATTGGTATCAGAGCTAGGGTTTACCTCTGTGTGTTTGGTTTTCAGTTTAATTATGCACATGTCATACATATTTTAGGCAGGATAATAGTAGGATGTGCAAATAGATTTAACTCTGTGGTTGTAGGCATCCTAGATCCAACTATTATGGCCCTAATGTGATTGTGTGTGATTGGACCCTCGGACATGTCGAGGACATTTTATGTGTGTGCATGATTGTATGTATTAAATATAGCAGGAGCTGTATTAGTTTTAGGATTTTACATTTTTGTTTCGATCTAGATTACATGTACATTTCTTTGTGGAATATAGGATCGATAAATATAAAATTTTATTTTTGTCGCAGATCGTATCCTTGCGAGGCGTGGTACTGTTTGAGGACCAGAGACGCAGCGTAAAAAAGAAACAAGATAGATGCGGCGAATAGACCCGATTGCGGTGGCTAAAGATGGCAGCAGCTAGGGTTGGCAGCACATGAAGGACAGTGATAGAAGAGGTCATAATAGTTAGAAAATTATTTTTCCATATTTATTTCTTTTTATTTGCTGTGATGTGTGCTTACATAATAAAATCCTCATCTTAAAAACCTAAGTGGGAGAGGGATTAGTAAATAAATTCCATGGTCTTCATTACTGGTTTGTAAGTGATGCAACAAACTTCCGTGTTGGCTCTGAGTGCCTCCCTCCACAACGGATGAGTTTATTTACAGATCACTAGATCAAATTTCCTTTATGGATGGTTATAGGAAATTATTTAGGAGTGTGTGATCTTCTCCAACTGAAGGGGCACAATCCTATTTAATGGACTAAGTATCAAGTAATGGTACATACTTAGGCATATTTAATAGTATCCTCCCCAACGGAGTCACTGCTATTATTTGTATGACCAAAGGAATGTCAACTATTAATTTTATTTGTCATAAAGTTAGGATGACAAGAATAAAATTAATAGTTAAAACCTCCTCTTACAAATGTTTGATTTAATATACGTCCACACTAACGTGGCATGCAAAATTGATGATGTTTTGAGGTGTTGGTAAATTTAAATAATATTGTTTGAGGAATCAATATTATTCTAAATTTAGAGTCTTGACCAAAAGTTTATTTTATGATTCTTAGGATGACTTTCAACTCACTGGCTGTTATACTATAGAATAAACTTAGTAGTCCCAATTATAATGATTGGAAACAAAAACTTGAACACCAAGGCGGACTGTCCTCTCAGAACTGAGAATAATAAAGGTGTATTTTATTCATTAGTTATTGAAACATGTTTAGTACCGGTACCTAGTGTGTAGATACGGGAGCCACTGATCATGTCTACAATTCATTGTAGGGGTTCCAAGAAACCCAACAACTATATGAAGGGGAAATCACCGTCTACACGGGCACTGCTGTAAAAGTAATAGCTGTTGCAGTGGGAGAAGTTTACCCTCTGATAGGAATAAAACATGGATTTTGAGAAATTATCTTTATGTACCAAGTTTAGAAAGAACTTGATTTCAGTTTCTAAACTATTCAAAGAACTTGATATTCTGTCTCTTTTGATAACAGAGTTGTTATTAAGAAAATAGGGAAGTTATCTGTTCTGGTACGTTGGTTGGAAATTTATAATCCAAAAACTCCCATGATGCAACAAATGGAAATTAATAATACATCTTCTAACTCTAATAAGAGAAAGCAACCTTCGGAAATGAACCAATCATATCTTTGGCATCTAAGGCTAAGACATATTAAGTTGACTAGGATTCAAAGGTTAATAGCCAATGGACTTTTGGGTTCATTGGTGGTGGAAAACTTTCCAACCTTTGAGTCTTACTTGGAAGGAAAAATGACCAAGAGGCCTTTTAAGACTAAGGGGTATAGAGCCAAAGATGTGTTGGAATTATTCTGATTTGTGTAGACCTATGACTATCCAGGCAAGAGGTAGTTTCAAATATTTCATCTCTTTTATAGACGACTATTCAATATACGGGTATATTTACTTGATGCACCACAAATCTGAGTGCTTTGATGAGTTCAAACAGTACAAGGCTGATGTGGAGAAACGTCGTGATAAAAGTATCAAGACACTACGGTCTGATCGTAGTGGTGAGTACCTCTTAAGAGAGTTTAGGAGTCACTTATCAGAAGTCAGGATTCAATCCCAACTGTCTGCACCTGGTACACCCCAACAGAATGGTGTGACAGAATGAAGAAATAAGACTCTTATGGAAATGGTTAGATCAATGATAGGTTATTTAGAATTACCAAATTTGTTTTAGGGATATACTCTAAAAATGAAAGTGAACATAGTACCTTCTAAGTTAGAACCCTCTACTCCCACAGAATTGTAGAATGGGCGTAAGCCTAGTCTGAAGCATATTCAGATTTGGGGTACTCCAGCACATGTGCTGAAGGGAGACACTGATAAGTTGGAATTATGAACAGGAGTTCACTTGTTTATGGGTAATCTTAGAGAGACGAAAGGAGGTTTATTTTATAGTCCTAAAGATCAGAAGGTCATTGTTAGCACCAATGCCCGATTTTTAGAAGAAGACTATAAGCCCATGAGTAAAATTGTTCTTAAGGAAACAATAAAGGACACATCTAATCTAGTACCAACTGTACAAGATGAGATACCACAAGAAACTGCAACACATGTCACAAATGATGCACAATTACAAACAGTGTCTCGTCTTAGTGGGAGGGTTGTTAGGCAACATGAAAGATTCATGTTTTGGGAGAGTCTTTGGACTTGATCCCTGGTGAACATGAACCTGATCCCTGGACATATGACGAAGCGCTCCAAGATAAAGATGCAGCATCTTGACAAAGAGCAATGAGTATAGAATTAGAATATATGTATTCTAATAAAGTCTGGGAGCTTATAGAATCACCAAATGATGTAAAAGTCATTAGGTCTACAATAGAAAAAGAAGGACAGACAGGAAGGTGGAAACTTTCAAAGTAAGGCTTGTTGAAAAAGGGTATCGATTATAAGGAAATCTTTTCACCAGTAGCCATGCTTAAGTCTATTCGGAATCTTTTATCTATTGCTGCTTATATGGATTATGAGATTTGGCAAGTGGATGTCAAGACAGCTTTCCTTAAAGTAAGTCTTGAAGAAAGCATCCATATAAAGCAACCAGAGGGGTTCATTGCAAAGAGCAAAGAGCATCATGTATGTAAGCTCAATCGGTCTATTTATGGACTGAAGCAAAGCTTCAAGGTCTTGGAACATCCAGTTTAATAAAGTAATCCAGACCTATGTATTTATTCAGTGATCGGATGAGTCTTGTGTATACAAGAAGTGTGATGGAAACGTGGTGGTATTTCTTGTACTATACGTAGATAACATTTTTGTTAGTTGGGAACAATATCAAAGTGTTATCGGAAGTAAGGATATGGTTGTCCAAGCAATTCGATATGAAGGACTTGGGAGAATGTGCACATATTCTCGGGATCAAAGCAATAAGGGATCGCAAGAAAAGAATGTTGTCCTTATCCCAAGCTTTATATATCGAAACTATCCTAGCTCGTTTTAGCATGCAAGACTTCATGAAAGGTTTTTTTACCTTTTGGGCATGGAATATCTTTATCTAAAGAGATGTCTCTGAAGACATCAAAAGAGATAAAAGAAATAAAGGCAGTTCCTTATGCTTCAGCTGTAGGGAGCCTAATGTATGTTATGAACGAGACCGGATATCTGTTTTTCCGTGGGCATGGTTAGCAGATATCAAAGTAACCCAGGATCGGGACACTGGACTGCCGTAAAGTATATATTAAAGTACCTTAGAGGGACTAGAGATTATATGCTAGCTAACAAGGCAGATAATTTACTCCCTGTGGATTACACGGATTCCGACTTCCAATCTGAAAGGGACAATAGTAAGCAACCTCGGGGTTTTGTGTTTACTTTAGGAGGTGAAGTCATAACAATAGAGGAGTGTTAAGCATAGGTGCTTTTTCGGATTCCACCATAGAAGCTGAGTATGTGGCAGCCTTTGAGACAGCCATAGAAGTTATATGGCTCAGAAACTTCATGATTGACTTAGACATGATTTCTGGTTTGTCCAAAAATTATTACAATTTATTGTAATAATAGTGGTGCAGTAGCAAACTCGAAGAAACCATAAGTCCATAAGGCAAGTAAACACAATAGAGCGCAAGTACCACCCAATAACGAGGAGAAGTTGTTGTCGCCTAGATTGCATCAGCGGATAACCTGGATCTTTTCACTAAGGCCCTTAAGGCAAGAGGTTTTGATGGGCATGTTAAAGGGTTAGGAATCAGATGTATGGCAGGGTATATGGCAGCATAGTCTTTTAGTATAAGTGGGAGATTGTTGGAATATATACTAAAAGTCTAGCTTTTGTATAAACATTTATTTAGAAATAAGAATCACATTGGTCAAATGTCTATATTTATGCTAAGTGTAGTTATTCAATTAATTTATATTATAGACAACATGGTGTGTGGTGTCATAAACAGAAGTTCATGTTATCAGTTCCTTATAAATTATAAACAGTTGCTCACGACCAAGATGGAATGGGACAAACCATTGGAGTGGTTGTAGTGTAATTAGGTATTAGTTTATCTTGACTAATAAATTACACTAGTACACTATGAGTGTATTGAGCAAGACCATTTAAGGTAGTTTCTTTTTATACTGACTATATAAAAGAACAATACCTCTGTTATTATAGAAGTGTGTGCTCTTAATCATGATATAATAACAAGCACATATACTTAATATTTATTTCTTTAATTTATCAAAGGGTGCGATTTAGCTCGTTAAATTAATAGGTCCGATAAGTTGGGAAATGATATTATTTATATGGTGTGTTGTTGATTATAGAATGAAACTGTGTCCTAGTAATCTAGGTTGATGATGTCCCCTTGAGGAGCTCATAAGGATTGTCACATAAACCCTGCAGGTGGACTTAGTCTGACATAACGATAAGGTTAAGTGGTACTACTCTTGGAGCTAGATATTAATTAAAGTGAGTTGTCAGTAACTCATTTAATTAGTGGACATTCAATATCTTAAACACAGGGAGACTAATACACTCATGATAAGAAGGAGCCCATATAGTAATATGGGATTGGTGTGGTAGTGCAATAATAACTCTTTAGTGGTATGAGTTATTATTGATGAACTTGAGTTGGGTGTTCGGGGCGAACACAGGAAGCTCAAGCTCATCAGGAGACCAAAACCAATTTATCCTCTCGGTCCCTATTGTAGCCTCTTATTTATAAAGTCTTATACCCACCTAAACCCAACTTCTTACCCACCTTAAGGTGGCCGGCCAAGCCTAGCTTGGAGCCTAAGCTAGGGTCGGCCAAACCAAGGCTAGATGGGTTCAAGTGGTGGCCGGCTCTAGCTTGGAGCCCAAGTAGGGTGGCCGACCATATTAGATTACAAGGAGTTTTATTTTTTAAAATCTTTTCTTATATGGAAACTATGGTTTTAAAAGAAACTTTAAAATTCAAGTCTTTCCTTTTATAGCTTTCTACAAAAGATTAAGAGAAAAATTTGATATTTTTCCTTATTTGTAGTTAAAAGGAAGATTTAAATTTTTGATAAAGCTTTCCTTTTTGTAACCATCTTCATGGTTTTAAAAGAGAGTTTTAAAAATTATAAGTCTTTCCTTTTATAGCTTTCTTCAAAAGATTAAGAGAAAGATTTGATATCTTTCCTTATTTGTAGTTAAAAGGAAGATTTTAATTTTTGATAAAACTTTCCTTTTTGTAACCATCCTCATGGTTTTAAAAGAGAGTTTTAAAAATTATAAATCTTTCCTTTTATAGCTTTCTACAAAAGATTAAGAGAAAGATTTGATATCTTTCCTTATTTATAGTTAAAAGGAATATTTTAATTTTTGATAAAACTTTTCTTTTTGTAACCATCCTCATGGTTTTAAAATATAGTTTTAAAATTTATAAATCTTTCCTTTTATAGCTTTCTACAAAAGATTAAAAGAAAGATTTGATATCTTTCCTTATTTGTAGTTAAAAAGGAAGATTTTAATTTTGGAGAAAACTTTCCTTGTAATCATCTACATGTTTTAAAAGAGAGATTTTAATTTATAAAAGTTTCATTTTATAACCAACCATGAAGGGAATTTAAAAGAGAAATTTTTATTTTAAAAATTTCTGGAAACAAATAAGAAAGTTTTAATTTTGTGTTTAAAACTTTCCTTGTTAGGAGCTCAATGAGGTGGTCGGCCATAGCAAGTTTATAAGGAAATTTTTAATTAAATTTTCCTTCTTTGACATTGGCAAGGAATATAAGGATGTTTTAATTATAAAACTTTCCTTATTTGCCAAGACCAAGGAATATAAAAGAGAGGGTAGAAGTGTCTCACCTCACAACAACACATCTATAATTCCTCTTCTCTTTTCCTTGGTAGTGGTCGACCCTCTTCTCTTGCTCATCCTCTTCTTTTCTTCCTTGGAGGCCGGCGGCATCACATCTCTTGGAGCTTTTGGTGGCCGGATCTTGTTAGAGAAGAAGGATAGAAGAAGGAGGCATTATTTCTTAGCATCCCTTGGAGCTTGGTTGGTGGCCGAAGTTCTTCATCTCTAGGAGATTGTTGGTGGCCGAAACTTGGAAGGAAGAAGAAGGTTTGGGTGGATTCTCGTCTTGGTAGATCGTCGCCCACACAACGTCCAAGATAAGAAGAGGAATACAATAGAAGATCGTGAAGTCTATAAGCTACAAAGAAAGGTATAACTAGTTGTTTTATTCCGCATCATACTAGTTTTCTTTGTATGAATTTTGAAATACAAAACACAAGAGGCTAATGATTCTAGGTTTCAGATTTATGATTCAATTTTGTGTTTCTTTTATTTTTTGATCTTGTGATTCAATTGTTCTTAATGGTTAATACTAGGGTTACTATAAGGAGATTAAATATAGAATTTCATTGAAAGGCTTTGTCTAGGAAGTGGTGGATGCTCCCATAACCAAGAAGGTCTAGTGCCTCATCATGTTTAACCTGGAAGTCGATCTTTGAAATAAATATTTAATCGAATTTGTAACATAGGTGGATTTGGATCAATAATGTTAAGCATCGTTTGCGATCCAAGTCTAAACCACTAAGAACAGATAAGTTGAATTTGGAATCAATAATGGTAAGTTCTATTTGTGATTTCAAATTTAATTTCTAAAGAACACAATAGGTTGTTAGGAAAGGTTCAGGGCTTGTACAAAATTTTTGTACAAGGGAACCGGTACGATATTCTGAGTAGCAACCAACAGGTCAAGGTTAACCATATACTTGTTTGGGAAGTCCTAACTGGAAGTTAGGCAAGGGCAAGTCCAATGAGAAGATTGGCATAAGAAGAAAATTCAAGTGGGTCAGTGTTGACCGGACATTTGATGTGAAAAGTTCTTGTAAGTGAAGCTAGGCAAATGAGAAGTCCTAGTGAATGAAGCCAAGTGGTTAAAAAATCCTGGTGAGTGAAACCAGGTGAAAAACCTTAGTGAGTGAAGTTAGGCAGAAGGAAAATCCTAGTGAGTGAAACCAGGTGAAAAGCCCTAGTGAGTGAAGCTAGGCAGAAAGGAAATCCTGGTGAGTGAAACCAGGTGAAAGCCCTAATGAGCGAGGCTAGGCAGTGAGGAAGTCCTGGTGAGTGAAGTCAGGCATGTGGAAATCCAAGTGAGCCAATGGTTAACTAGACAATTGGTGATTAGAAGTTCAAGTAGGTCAAAGGATTGACCGAATACTTGGCACAAGGAGAAAAGTCCAAGTGGGTCAAAAGATTGACCGGACACTTGGTGAAGAAGTCCCAGCAGGTCAAGATTGACCAGATGCTAGGTAAAGAGGATTTCCAATAGGTCAAGATTAACCGGATGTTGGGTAAAGAAACTCTAGACTTTGATTGGGAAGTTAGGGTTTGGTAATCGACTAGGTTAGTTGATTACCATAGCTTAAGCGACTAAGGTAATCACTTAAGCTTGGAATCGCAAGAAAGGTCTCCTAATCGATTGGTGTAATCTATTAGGATACCGTAAGCGATTAGGGTAATTGCTTATAGTGCCTTCTACGTCAAATAAAAGGATCTGTTCGAAGCTTAAGCGATCAGGGTGATAGCTTAAGCTAGATTTCATGAAACACATAGAGTTTGATAAGCGATTAAGCAGGAAGTTTAATCACTTATTATCTGTTCTCGCGCGAACAGAAAGGCTCTTAATCGACCTGGCTAATCGATTAAGAACCCTTAATCAATTAGAGTAATCGCTTAAGGTTGAAAACTAGTCGTTGTGCACCCGATAAAAGGTTTCATGTTTACTGTTCAACCGATCTTCTCTCCCACTCTCTTCACCAAGCTTAGAGGTCATCACCGTCGATTCTTAAAGCTTCTTGGAGACAAGTGTTATTGCACTTCCAAGGTCAAGAGGTATTCCCAAATAAGAAAAAGAAGCAAGCTAGAGTTTCATGATTGTAATCTTGTAAGATTTCATTTTGTATTAACTTGTATTTTCCTCTTCTTGTATTTCTTTGTGTGTGAGCTTGTACGAGACTTCTCCGGCTCTGGATTATTTTTGAGGAGTGTTTCATAGTAGAGAGTGTGCATGAGGGTTGGATCCTTAGATTAGTCACTTTTTCTTGAGGTGGATACCAAGTAAATCCAGCTTGTTAGCATTGGGGAGTTTTGTGTCAAGTTTATCCGCTACACATCATCATCGACAAAGCGCGAGAAGCTATTCACCCTCCCCCCTCTAGCTTCGAAGTAACCTAACATGTGGGACTGACACTACAAGGTCGTTAAGGTAGCAAATGTACCATTTTTTTATATAAAATTTTAACCCAAGCCACTTAAATTATTTGATAAGGTGAGACAACCTAACGGACCTAACACAAATTGATGACTCTAGTTATGGAATTATAGCTGTTATAATTGTATAGTAGCTATGATCTTTTAGTTGTTATGATAACATGAAAAATAAAGACAATTTCAAAATGTAAAGTATACAAGGGTAGGATGGGGTGTCATTTTCATAATAAATCAAAAAGGGATGTGAATCCAATTAAAAAAAGGGTATATTCTTTTGAGTTTTATCCTAGTTTTTATATCTTCTAGAGTAAAAAGTAATATCGCTCATCTCAAACGACTTAGTATTACCGGTTCCACGATAATATATAGGCAGATAAATCATAGGAAATATTTTGCCCTAATATAATGGCCAGACATCCAAGGAAAAATTTTATATTTGTTGAGAATTAAGTCCAAAATTTATTGGAACAAATATCTATTAGATACCAATTATGTCAAACGGTGAGACCTAGTTTTTATACCTTGATTTAGTTCGGACTATTTGCATAAAGTCTTATCATAATTATTCGTGTTAAATTACATATGTTGATTAGACCTTAAATGACATATATTAACCTAATTTTCAAGTTAGGTTGTGAAAATTTGATCTTAGCTTTGATTATGGTCTATCATGACTGAAATTAGAGTTGAACCTTAATTTATAAGTTAATTTACAACGTATAATAATTTTTGAAGATATGGTCTAAAATGATATTGATTTTCTGACAAGAATAATTACTTGAGAATTAATCTATAGAAATCTAAATTAGTGAGGTCAATTTTAAGTATTTTAGAATAATGATTAGTTATGATTAATTTAATAAAATTAATTAACTATTGATGTGAAGGTGAGTAAGGTTCATGTTGCGTGCCCTTAACTAGGTCAACACTCAACCAGGAGTTTATGTAAGAGATCTCTTGACCCAAACAATACTGGAGCTATGTGGCATGATCTGGAACTTTGGCAACATATACTTCAGGTGGCATGTCAACAATTGCCAACTGACCTAGCCCTCTTGAGCACAATCGAGCACCACTGAGCACTGTCGAGCATCTAGAGCACTGTAGCACCCGACCCCAATTCTCGAGCATTCTATAGGATCGTTGCGTTAGAAGAGGTGTGAATAGCACTCATGGGTTTCACATTCATTTGAAAACGTTCGAGTAAAACATAGTGGAATAAGAAAGGCAAGATCGAAAGAAAGTAATCGCGAACACCTAGAGTTACTTGGTTCGGAGCATGTGGCGACTCCTACTTCCTTATACTGCAGATAAAGGTAAAGGAAAGCTCGAGTAAGAGGGGGCAGCAGGAGCAGTGCTTGGTGGGTGTGTGTGTCGGAACCGTAGAAGAAGATCCTGGAACTTGCTAGTGCAAGGAACATGTTAAACCTTGGTGTAATGTATTTTCCTATCTTTTGGCTATGCATGAAACACCGTTAAGAGTTGCTTATGATGATTTACAGTTTGGTAGTAATTAGTGTATCACAGACTCTTCCTTAAGAAAAGGGATAGAATGGTAGTCCAAGGAGGAGTACAAAGGGGAGAACAAATTCTTTTGTAGGGTTGGGTGTGACCCCCACACGGCCCGTGACACGGCCATGTGGAGTCACACAGCCACAAACCTCTCCCTCTCGGCCCAAGTGACACGGTCATGTGAATTCACACGGTCGTGCCAGAGTGGGGTGTGTGTGATCCCAACACGATCGTGACACGGCCGTGTGGATTCACACGGGCCCGAACTTTCTTCTCTCGGTCAAGTTGACACGGTTGTGTGAATTTACATGGTCGTGCCATGCTCCCTCTCTGGAGGACCTACACGGCCGTGTGGTATACACGGTCGTGCCCAACCTAGTCTCTGGAAGGGGTTGCACGGTCGTGTGCTACACACGACCATGCAAGGCTTAGCCTCTGGAAATGTCACACGGCTGTGTGACACACACAGCCATGTAATGGGTCTTGCTTCAAAGGTGACACGACCGTGTGTCCTTTACATGGTCGTGCCTTGCACTAGCAGGGAAGGCCTTATACGGTCGTGTGGCACACACGACCATACCCAATTTTGGGCCTGGTAGGCTATGTCATCTTCACACGACCATGTCTCGGTTCCCCATGGGTAAGTCTACACGGTCGGTCAGGGCTACACGGCTCAGGTCTCTAGCAGATCTAGACTTTATCTCAGCTCTGCTTCCCAACAAGACACGACTTAGTAGTCGAAACAAGTTCAAAGGAGATCTCTGGGCAGAGTAGTGTGCACATAACGAAGTCTTTAGAAGGTATGAAAAGTGTAACGTCCGTGCCTTAGGTTAGGTCAATAAGTAGGGCGGTCGTTACATCGAGAGGCTTTATTGGAGCAGTGCGCAAGTGCAGAAGTCATTTTGAATGTTGTTGTTAGCCCCTGGTCAAAATGTTGCTTATATAGGCTATTTCTAGCGCCTGGACCACGTGTCTCGGCCAATCAATGCGCCCCATGTAGGCTTATGAACGATTTTTCAAGTTCGAGCGCCTAAACCGAGTCCGGGCGCCCGGATCGCCTAGGCGCCAGTTGTCCGCCCTGGGCGAGGCTGGTCCGGACTCTTTCCGGGCACCTGAACCAGCTTTTTTAGCCTTCCTTTTTTCTTCAAAACAAAGTTAGTCCAGGCAATAAATAATATATAAAATATAAATTTGATAGTCTCTGACTGTCCAATTCTGACTTTGAGTTTCGCTGAAACTCTAGGTCGAACCAATGTTTAATATTCCCGCTTCGGGGAAATGCGTCCTCACCTACAATCCTCTCAGGAGAGTTTACCTTTTGCCAAATCGGTCCTCCACGACCATCTGGACTTTTGCTCAGCGTCTAAGACTTAATGTCTTCATGCTGAACATCCGCTCCATGACCCGTCCAGACTTCCACCTAGTCCACGACCACCAGAATTTTCACATAGAGCCTCCGACTCTAGGATTTCACCTAAAGTGCTCGACCCACTAAGACTTCGTCTTCCCTAACCGTAGTTAGGACTTTCCACCACCTAGGGTTACCTCCCCCTAGGGTTTTCCACCTGCATAGAATCCACTAGGACTTTTGCATAAAAACACTTAGGACTTTCCTGCAACCTCATTCAACCTTGTTAGACAACAAGCAGCCTTAACTTTAGACCCTTTGTCATAATCAAAACTAAGGTTCGATCGTCTGGTGCTCCCTACACCAACACATTCCAATATCTTGACCTGTCGATTTCCCGAGTTGTCACGTCTACCTACCAATTTCCTGACTTACCACACCGACTTACCGAGCCAACTTGCCAAGCCATTAGGTTGTCAAGTTGGCAGGACCGAGTCCCCTTGTAATGATCGAAACCACTTAATTAATTAATGGGATTTATTGGGATAAATTATAATTTAATTAGAATTTGAATTTATCTAATTAAGGAGATTTATTGGATTAATTATAATTTAATTAGATTTTAAAGTTATTTAATTAAGGATATTTATTTGAGTAATTGAAATTTAATTAGAATTCATATTTTATTAAGAATTATAAATTTAAATAGATGAGTTAGTTAGGATTAATCAAGTTAACCTTTAATTATGGAATTTGGATTAATCAAATTAAGAAAATAATAGGATATATTAAATATAATATAGAATATATAATTAAACAAGAATAAAAAAAAGAAATACAAGACTAAAATTTTATGTAGCGTATATTGTACATAGAAAGAAAGTATAAATAATATATATAATATAAACCCTATAATTTAAATAAGATATATATATATAAAGATTAATATATTATGTAGGTAACGTGTAACAAATATAGTGTAAATAGTGATTAAGAAATTTTAATCATATAATATATGAATTATATATCTATATTATATATATGGATATCCATATAAAACTATATTAAATTGACGACTTAGTTTTTATATAAAAATCTATATAACCATGGATATATATAGGAAATATAAAGTATATAGTATAAATAATGGAAATAGGAAAATTATAAGATATATATAGGAGATTTTAATTGAAGATATGGATATATCTTCAACGTGAAATTATATATATATATATATATATATATATATATATATATATGGATATGTATAGGAGATTTGATTCAATATCAAATTAATGACTAATATAAATAATATTATATATATATATATATATATATATATATATATATATATATATAATATAAATTTAATGAGACATGTATATTTAGAAAACTATAATATTTAATTATTATATATATATATAGAAATATATAATTTGATTCAATATCAAATTAATGATCATTAATAAACTATATATGAATTAAATATATTACAATGTATATGTGATATATACATGGATATTTATATATATATAATTAGTATATGGAAATATATAATTTGATTCAAAAATCAAATTAATGACTTAGTATTAAGAAACTATAATATGAATACATATTTATATCCATATATTAATTTCATATATATATATATATATATATATATATATATATATATATATATATATATATATATGAAATTAATATATGGATATAAATATGTATAAAATTAATATAATTAATGACTTAGCATATAAGAAGAAAGACAAGGTCCTAACCTCTCACTTCTATTTAAACCTTACCCTCAAAAACCTCACCTTGGATGTTGCCACCGGCCCTAAGAAGGTTTCCTACCCCCTTTTTGTTTCTCCACTGGTGCTAGAGCTTCAACGGAAGACAAGGATTTAGGAGCTAAATACTTAAGGCATGTTCCCTAACTTGTAATGCTTTAGTTAGTTTCTATGGTTTGTGACTTCGGGTACCATGGGTTGAGGTAGGATGCTCTAGTTTAAATTCTATTCTTATGTTTTTGAAGGTCTGCGTAGATGGAGTATTTCGGATTTCTGGAGAGTAGTTTCCTCACTAAATTGTAATGGTTACCTATCATGATCTCGCTTTAGGAAGGTTGTGCATGTTCTTCCCATCTTATGAATTTATTGGTTCCTATAAACTATAGATGTTAGGTTCCTAGGTAGGTGTATTGAACTGGCGTTTGGTTAGTTACCATTATATTCCTCCTTGATAATATTAGATTCCATGTACTAGATTGGGTTTAAGATGTTATGACCATAACCATGTTTTGAATTGCTCTATGGTGTATGCTAGGTTCGGTTTAAGATGCTAGGACCATAACCATGTTTAAGATGCTAGGATTTATTTTTTGTATACGCACTACTAGAATTAAGGTCTTTAAGGACACACATAAATGTCCTTATAGTATACTTTTAGTGACACTAAAGCTATGGTGACACCACCAAAAAATGTATTGAAATGCGGTGTTAGTATAGACCCTCTAGTATTCCTGACATTTATATAATGTCATTATAAAATATTTATACTAACTTTAAAAGTGTCTTAATTATAGGAATATAATGACAATCGAAAATGTCACGAAAAAAATATTTCATGGACATTTATGCATGCCTTTTTATTATCTAGATAAGGACAAATATAAATGTCACATAAACTAATTTATATTGACAATTATAATGTTTTAAATTTTTATATAAGGACAATAAAATATGTTAGTAATGATAATTTATAAGAGTATTTTAAGCTGTCATCTTATACAATCTATAATGACATTATTAAATATCAATTATAATATTTTATAAAAGCATTAAATAGAAACATTTAGAATACAACACAATAAATTACTAATATTTATTAAGAATACAAAACATTCATCACATAATAGAAAAAGTTATACATCATCACAATTTAACTATCATCACAATTCACCACAATAAGAATAGATACATTTTACATCCAAAATATCCAATTCATTCACCATATCATCACAATTCATCCCATCATCACAAAAGTACAAATACAATACTAATGTAAAAGTATTGAATCCAATGCTACCTTAATACTAACAAATCATCGATTTTTAAAGCTAGCAAAGTCTTATAAAATAAAACTCAACTAATTTACTATCAACCATCTTCAACCATCATATGCAAAATCCAAGTATCTGTCACCTACAAATACGATCAATAAATTTGTATAAGTAAATTATACAATGAAAATATAAACCTAATCAATATAATTTAAAAGATTAAAAATCATACCAAACGAGAAACATATAAAGTATCATTCTATAATTTGTCCTTGAATCTTTATCTAATAAGACACAAGTTAAAGATAAATGAAATACAAATTCTCTTAAAACATTGTCTTGTAAGTATTTTCATTAATTATTGAAAGAATTATGAACGTCAATTTAATTGAGGCTTGAGTTTGCCATGATGATTGAAGGAAAGAATTCCTACATGAAATCCAAATAAAATCTTTCCATGTAAGCATTAGGCTCCATTGTTTATTAAACAATATCTCTATACTTATCATTTTTCATGTGCTTATTAATTGTTATATATATATGAGTTTTTTACTTGTCTTTTGACATTACTGATAATGTTTTGAGTGATAGAAAGAAAACTTGGATCAAGAAAGTAGTTGAATTGCAAACATACGCCACCTCAAAGAGTCTAAATGGTATTTGATTTGAATGAGTAAACAAATTTAGCATCAGTTAACAAAAAAAATTATATTGACAAAGATTTTTATCAACTAAGTTTCTTGAGATATTTCTCAAACTGATGGTGACAACTAAATTGAAGTAAAGAACTAAGTTTTCTATATAATGTGTGTAAAAATGACCAACTTGGGATCTTGGTAAGATCAAATATTTTGTGAAACTCTATATAGTTTCACTATTTAAAAAAAAAAAGATTGACTACATGAGAAAGTACCCAAATTATTCTTCAAACAATCACAATTTAAGCTATTTTAGATAGCCTTCATCAACTTCCATAATATAATCATTCTACCTTTGAGTGAGTAGTAACTAGTCAAAGACAAAAACAATTCTAACTTCTTCCATGATGCATTAGATATTGACAAGTGTGAGTAAGGATCAAGATTTTGGAATATCCTTTAGCAACATGGCAAGTTTAATATCTTTAAGTAAAAAGGGCATATAAAAATATTTCTGCAACAAGGTCAAAATTTTATCTAGCCAAAAATTTCATTATGTCTTCCTTCACATGTTTATTGATAACAATTATTAAAGCACATAAATTATTAAACCTAAGAAAAGGCAATTAAGGGGCAAGTGTTGGTACCGGTGCAAATATTCCCTCAAGGCAGGTTCGCTTGGGCACGGGGCATCCGGATCTACCATGATCTACAAAATAAGCATGCATGAACAATAACACACTGAAAACTGGATGGTAATTAATTAATCAGTGGTCATAAAATACCATGACTTGATGTAGATCAAGAATAAGAAATGTCTCCATAAATTCTACATAGAACCAAAAGAAAACCATTATAAGAAGAAATAAAATTTACAAAAAAAAATAACATTGCCAAATATTCATGTCTCCACAATCTAACTAAATGTAGACGATGAAGTGCTAGTCTACAGAAGCATTATTATGATCAAACTATAGGCCAATATGGAGAAATAAAAGAAATAAGACGAATTCCCAATGAGAGCATCTAACTTTACTGTTTTTACAAATCACACACCTTTCTTAATCTTTTCCCCCCAAAATCATGCTATGGTATCTCATTATTTACCTAAGCTAAGAAAAATTAATGGAAAAAAAACAAAAGGTAACAAGGAAATACTCAAGCACCTACCAAGTATTTGCGGCATTAACAAGCTCACCATTGTCGATCTCTTCTTTGATCTCTCGAGCCATAATAACAGAGTTATTAAGCATGTAGATTATATGAGGCAGCGAGAATCGAGCATAATTAAAGAAAGGCTTACTCTACTTGTTTGATTTTTCTGTATCAGTTGCGTCGAGCCTCAACATGTCTCGGAGCAGAGGCCCCCATGAGAGATGCATGGCGATTTGAGGTTACTTTCATTGCTTAGTTGAAAGAACATAGATCGATTGAGAATTCGAGATACCACGTAGTCCTTAGGTGACATCCAGTTATTCCCCAGTGCAACACCTGCTCAATTGTATGCAGGCAAACTGCTGAATCATTGCCATCTTTTTGTACAATGTGACATGAAGCAGATGAAGAACAATTTTGATTTTACCTTCGAGCTTGAGCTTTAGTTGTCTAGCTCTGATGGCGTGGAGAACTGACAAGGATGTTGTCACGGCAAACCGGCTGCAGTAAGACTGCCACGAAGAAGAGGGTTTTGTTCTTCGCTGCATGGTTGCGTTCCCATGGTAGAGTTTCTTCAGAAGTGCAGTCAAGTTTGCCGCCGCCTCCCAATCGCTCTTCTCTAGCAAGCTCTCCTCCTCCACGAAGCTGAACCCTGTGCCCACTGGATTCTCCTGAGTAATTCCCATTTCATTAATGGAGGAGGAGCAAGTGGTTGACGGAGGAATGAAGTCGACATGGAAGCTTACCACGAAGAGGAGATCGGCCTTTTGCAGCCATGTTGAGTTATGAGGCTTGAAGTTGGTGTCCATCGGTCCAATCTCTTGGAAATTGCCAATCCCAACTCCGAACGCACCCTGTTTTGTGCAAAGAATCCTTCTTCATATCATTGATTCACGTCGTATGCTTCCTAGCTTCAGTCTCTTTTGCCTCTACCATTCCTGCAATTGTAAAGGTTTTAAGGTTGCGGAGGAATCATGGCAGAGGTGGTGCTGCAGAGGAGTCGTGGAGGAGAAGCGCGATGGAGGTCAGCGAAGGTTGTTCTCTGACTGGTCGAGATAGGAAGGTGTCGGCTGGCAGCGCCGGCGACAGCGATGCGTGGGCGATGAAGAGTAAGAACGGCGACAACAAGTGTTGGTTAGGGTTCAGAAAAAAAATCGGCACAATAAGTAGGAAAAAAAATAGAATGAGAAGTAATTAGGTTATTAGGGTGTTATATACGGTGACATAGATAAAGGTTGTCATGATAAATAGTTTAATATGATGTTTTAATTTTTTAAATAATTATTTTTGATAAATGTCATTAAAAAATATTTATAATGACATTTTAAATTAAATGTCATTAAGAAAGTGTCCTAATAGATCATATTTCTAGTAGTGACGTTAATCTAATTTTGGTTTAGGATGCATGAAATGAAATATGCTTAGATAACTTCATGGTCAAAATAGGCTTCGGATTACAAGGTTTAAATTGCTATGAAATCAATTATGTATGACACCAATTATACGGACAGGATTGTTTCATAACTATGCATGTAATGGATTAAAAAAAATATATAAATAAATAAAAGACAAGTATACACATCTCACAAACTCTAGCACACCAATTATATGGAACTAGATCTAGCACACCAATTATATGGATGGGTGTGTTTTATGACCTTACATGTTATGGATTTTTATGGAAAAATTATCTACAGGTATCAGGTTAATTGGTTCATAAAGTTGGTGTGGGCATGGACATTAAGGTTCCAAGTTATTATTTAGATATTAGAGGTTGACATGTTAATAGAATGGTTAGGGGCGAGATAGGTTTATAAACTCTAGCGCACACTGATTATATATTTTTGGACAACCATGATTATTTATGCCTTGTATGAGGGGGATTGGTTTACATTACAAAGTGTTATTGGCATGCTTGAGGCTTATGAAATATTTATGAGAAACACAACTTAATGGTAGACAATTTATGCTCATGTATAGTTAAGTTCAGCCTTGCTTAATTGGGTTCTTATGTTAGGAATTTTGTTGTATAATAATGCCACGTGTATATAACTGTATGAGTATAAGTAATTGATGTTCAAGTATGGGATGATGAATATGGATAACCGTGTTTTGGGTTCGTGTTCACGTTTATACTCAAGATCATGTTTAAGTTTATCTTCATGTCTATGCCCATGATAATGTTTAAGTGTATGTTCTTTTCTTGGAATTTGCTCTAGTAGGTTTGTGGATAGGCTTATGTTTTCTTCCCATCATGATAATTTAAGTGCTCATGAAATGAACATGTTTACGTTTATGTATAAAAATATATTTATGTTCCATACTTGAGTAGTAATCATAGCTATGCTTATGTACATGTTCAAGTGTATTAAGTTATGATCTGGGGACCTAAGCTCAGGGAGATTACCAAGTTATGATCTAGGGACCTAAGCTCGGGGAGCTTATCGAGTTATGATCCGAGGACCTAAGCCCGGGGAGCTTACCAAGTTATGATCCGGGGAACTAAGCCCGAGAAGCTTACCAAGTTATGATCCGGGGACCTAAGCCCGGGGAACTTACCAAGTTATGATCTGGGGACCTAAGCCCGGGGAGTTTGTCAAATCTTATTATGGGTTAAGTTATGAACTGGGGAGCTCACTCAATCTACGTGGTCGAGTGTGACCAGTGTTCTTAGCCCGGGAGCTCGCCAATCTTACGTGGTAGAGTGTGACCAGTGTCCGTAGCCCGGGAGCTCACCAAATCTACGTGGCCTAGTGTGACCAGTGTCCTTAGCCAGGGAGCTCGCCGATCTTACGTGGTAGAGTGTGACCGGTGTCTTTAGTCCAAGAGCTCACCAAACTATGTAGTTGAGTGTGACCGGTGCCCTTAGCCCGGGAACTCACTAACTCTAAGTGATTATGATCTTTTCCGTGTTTAGCTTATTTACATGTTTATGCTTCTGTTCATCCATAGTATATACGTTTATGCCAACTAGTATGCTTATGTCTATGTTTATATACATGCTCATGATTATATCTATTTCATGCTTAGTTTAATTACATGCTTATGTTTATGCTTCTGTTCATCCATAGTTTGTACGTTTATGCTAGCTAGTATGCTTATGCCTATGTTTATTTACATGCTCCTGGTTGTGTCTATTGTATACTTAGCTTACATACATACTTAGGCTTATGTTTATGCTTGTATGCTTAAGTAGACGTCTACACTCATGTCCATGATGTGCCAGTAAGTAAGACCTAAGTTGCCTTTGATGTGGTTTCCCTTGGTACACTAGATTATAGACGCTAACTAATGCATAACATTATTTTGAACATGCTGAGTCTCTCGACTCACAGTTTATATCTCTTTTTTTTTTCAGACAATGAGATGAATGAGATAGGAGGCATTGACAAGTGAGCCAACTCAAAACAAGGGCAGTACAACTCGAAGGCCTTCTAAATTAATTCCGCATGTAGTTATGTTTTCTTTCGAATCGTCTATATAATTTTATTTAAAGTAAGGAACCATTATGGAAGTATGAGAAGTGACGCCGTAGGTTATGCATTATATATATGTTTTAAAAAAAAACTTGGGTCGTCACACCCCTAGTCCAGCTGAGTTCTATTAATTGAGTTCAACCGGGCATAAGTAGACATGGGTCAGCATGATCTCTTTCCCACTCTCCCATATTCTCTTCCCTATCTCTCTATGATCTCCAGGCCACCTCACACTTATAAAATACAAGATATATGCTCCGCGACAAAAGAGGGTCGGTAATTCACACTTCTTTTTACTTTTGTCCTTGTATTATATTATTGAAATATCATGATGACTTAGGCATCAGAGTAATTTCCATAGAAACTCCCGACGATTTGTTAGATGTTTATTGCTCTCCATAGCTTCAAGACCATCACTCTTGATTGTGGGATGGATTTCTATCATTGCGTCACTATAATACGATGTTCTCATCTCATCCCTTGATCTTAGACTGGATCAGTTATAAATTTTGTTAGACATAAATTTGGTTGATGAGATCTAAAACATAAATTCAAATGTTTACAATATGATTTTATGATAATCATAGAAATATTCATTGAGTTCTACTTGTGAGCTCCACTGCTCCTTGCCGATGATATTTAAATATTTCTTACCTGCAAAAAATATATAATCACATGACAAAGGGCAACTTATTCACTCCAAATATTTTTTCCACTTAAATATTTCTTACCTGCAAAAAATATATAATCACATGACAAAGGGTAACTTATTCACTCCAAATATTTTTTCCACAAGCAGTTGAAAGGAGTAAATAAAGGAGTAAATTATAATGACCTGACGGCTCAATCTAAGTGGGAGAAATTTTATTTTTAAGAGAGTGTTCCTCCGAAAATTCGACCCCTACTCTCATATGACAAGCACTATAACATCTAAGCACCAACTCGACTATACCCGTGGATACGAAAAATACATAATCATGTTTTACTAACACATTTAATAGCTCTTACTTCCATAAGAATCAATACACATCTTCAATTATTTTTCTAACTAATTGGAAAGGTTTCTCCAACTGCATGAATGGAACAAGCCCTGTAGCAACACCAAGTTATTATCTTATGTAATTTACCCAAACTGATATCATACAGCAAAGGAGATCTTCTCCTTGTAATCGATATTTCAGATAATAGCAAAATACACACAGTGTATCCATACTTTCTTATAGTTTATCAGGTTCTCCATTATTGTCATTCAAAGCAGACGCTGCCAATGCATCTAAGAACCACACTAATTTCCCATTGTCTGGACGAATCAGCCTAGCAGGTAATGAACAGGCATCAAATTTCCCATCATCGGTGAGAATGGAAAGCTGTACTGCCATAGCATTCTCCTCGCCGATGGCAACTATAGCAACATTAGAGGCAGAATTGATGACAGGGAGCGCAAACGTAATCCTCTCAGGCGGAGGCTCAGGAGAGTCAGTGATATAAGTGACCCACTCCTCTCTTAGTTCAAGTGCTGGGTGATGAGGGAATAGTGAAGCAACATGTCCATCTGGTCCCAGCCCGAGAAGGATAAGGTCGAACTTAGGGCAGTCATTGCTTTCAGAAACACCTATAGTTCGGACCTTCACTAGCTGTCGAATGGTAAATTCATATTCTCTTGCTGCATCCTCCACTGTTGCATTGTCATTAATGGAGAAAATATGATTGCTGAGAATGGACACCTAAAAAATTTGAATGTCACAAACATGAGCTTTTCATAAATGAACTAGAAATGTCAAGAAGCGAGAAACCTAGAAATATGTCGTCATAAAGAATCTAAACTCAATTTTTGAAATACAAATGTACAATGTCATACGACTATTAAATAGTTGATTAGTTCGGAGCTTCTCAAGCTCATAGAAAAGGGAATATGTTTATTTTCTAATACTTCTGCATATGTGAGTGGGTATATTTCACTTGATTGCCCAAACCACAACACATGAATTGATGAGATTTCTTTTAGACATAACAAGATTTATACTCTGAACCAAGATGTCCATGTAAATGTAAAGATGATTGGATTACTACTTATCAAAATCTAAAGCTGTTAGGAAATTCACCAATTTACATATTTCTTTTCTAATAGCAACAAACACTTAGCACTGGCAATCAACTCAAAGAATATGGAAAGGACTGGCTTACAAGATATTAATGAAAACATGCCTAACTGTCAAATTCAAAAACATATTTAGATGAGGAAAAATAAGTATTCATGTAGATCAAGAAAAGTATGATATTTTTTAAAAGAAAACCTACTATTGGCTTTCCTTCAATACTTAGGCTCAAAAGAAACTTTTCATATTACAACTATGCCTTTTGAATCAGGGTGCTGCTGCATAGTTAGAAAATAACATATAAAAAAAAAATAATAATAAATAGCAAAATAGGCATAGTAATTTAGTGCACTCAAGATTGATAATTCTATTATACTAATGAAGTACTCCTCTACTGAAGGTCGAATGAAACAAAAGGCATGTAGTTAATATAATGACTAAGGACTGAGAAATATCTCTTACAATAAAAAGGATATGTTCAGAAGTACAAGCAGAAGTAAATATCATCTGCCCATTTTCAAGATACAGGAGCCGTGTGTGAATGAGAAAGTTATATAAACAATGATGAAATGCAACACAATCTCAAAGACACTTGAAGGTAACTTTTCAAGAACTCGCAATATAAAGGATTTAAAGAAATAAGCCAGATTTTTCACAAGTGAATAGTTCCATGGTCCCTACGAACAGACAACATCTTCTAGTTCATCAAGAAATGAGGATCCAAAATGACTACCAACCTTTGAAAGAAATACATCCTTGGTTAACTTATAATTGCTGTCGACATGATTCTTTGCAACAGCACGTTCATCAGCCCAAAATACATACCATTTTGTCCAATCGACGGTCTTCTTATAAGGAGCTTCAGAAAGTTTCCTGCATCCACAGTAAGTCCTCTCTGAAATACTCGGCATACCTCAATGGTGATACCCACAAACTCAGCAGAAAAAAGCAATAAACCAACATTTGGAAAGGTATTCAAAGAGATTACTCCAACAATCTTATCAGAGACCGGCCAGATAAAGCAACGGTGAAGCATCCTCTATCGTTAACGGAACTTTCAGAGAGTTGGGATATATACTCCGCCAAATCCGTGGTGAGCTCGTACTTATCCTCAAAGACTCTCAAATCTCTCCTGGTCTCTGGTTCACCACAGTTAGCCATTCTTGCAACCTAAACCTAATGAAGTAACTAGATAGGAGATTTCTTTGAATCAAAGGAACGCTAATGAGTGCAAAACCAGTTGATGCGTTTAGTAACGTTAGGGATTTGAGGAGTGGCAAAGGTTGCCTTTTTACGGTAAAATTAAGCTGAGGAGGCGGAAGGGATACATCGGCGTGGCAATGGACAGAATCAGCCGAACGAACAGCGGAAGCCGAAGAGGAACACGGCGCCGGCAATGGAGAAGGAAGAGGAAGAGGAAGAGGAAGAGGAGCCTCGCAGGTTAACGAGGAAGGGGAAGAATGCCCCCGGTTAAAAAGACGTAAATAATAATAATAATAGTAATAATAATAATATAAATATTGATAATTATTTGGGTATATGACCTTTTTTTAATGTTAAATAAATACAAAGAGACAAAAGACTTTTCTTTTCTATAACTAAAAGGTAATTTTCAACATGTTACTTAATAAAGTATTTAAAATATTTCCTTAACTAAAATATTCTCTTTGTTTTTATTTCACAAAATAGTAATAGAAATAATACTGGTGTAAAAATGAGTTAAGTATTTCATTAGAGAATAAAGGGAACGATGACGACTACACCTTTTACCACCGTAGTTAACTATTTCATTATTAAAATTTATGTTGTTGATTAAGGGTAAAACAAATAGAGCTTGATGCCTCTGGTGACAGTTTCAAGATTTTGAAGTTTCAGGGGTGTTTTGAGAAAGAAAGCAACTTCTAGTTTTGTACGGGAAAACTTCAAATCACTATTCCAAAATTCTATTATTTTTTCAAAAATACTCCTTTATATATACAAATTGTCAGACTACCTCTCAGTTATATAATTTCATGTGTTGGGTAAAGTGATACAATTGTCTTAGAACTTTGACAACAAATCTGAAATTATAGAGAACTTGGAATAAAAATGCAACTGGTAAATGAATCGAGTTTAGCTATATAACAATATTTCTGATTTCCTAATCTCTTTTCATTCCTTCACCCACCACCACCAGTGAAATGAAATCATGATCTCATCAAGATGGCTGGTGGGTGAAGGAATGAAAAGAAAAGCCTAGTGGAGGCAGTGGGCACTTATCAGACGACCTACCAACTTGGGGCTCGAGAATCAAACCTAAAGATGGATAATGGACACTGGAGCCCAGTTCTTGTGTTGCAAGTTAACGTGAAGCACTTTTGGCGATTGCTCTGCATTGATTGAGCAGGCCAATAAGACCTCGACCTAACAAAGTGCAGGCAAAAGAGAGAGTCCATGCAAAAATGTTGACCTAAAATCAAGAGCTTCAAGAAAAAAACTGACACAAGTTGGTCATTGATTATGATAGATGCTGGTCATCAGGTCAAGTACTAGGTTTCTCAGCAGTTAATCACGGCGTTGCCTCTATGAAACTATGCTTATATAATTGTTGTCGAGTCGATGGTCTCTTTACAGGTGGCTCGTGTACTCGTCACTGACATTAAGATTGAGGTGATGTTAGTGGCCGTTGTCTGCTCATGGCTACATGATGTGCAGGAAATGAAGAGCATCCACTGATCGAGAAGCTTTCTTGCTCATTGATCATGCATGAGAATTAAAGATTGTTGATTGGGAATCCGACAGTTGTTAGGTATATATTGACTTTTTATTATTACTGTCCAATTAAACAACCGTGTGAGCAATTAATTAACTATGAGAAAGGTAGGATTTTAAATGATTTATAATACTTTGGTCTCTTAAATAAAAGTTGGAACAAGATTCCGGATAATTTGGTCTCTTAACTAAAAACAATATGCCGGGTAGTTTTGAACAACGAATCTGCTAATAAAATTGAAGAAAGAAAGAAAGAAATCTGCTGAACAATGAATCTATTTAGCAATTGGTAAAGTAGGCAAACAAAGTGGATGTTGGTAGTTTTTCAAATGTGGTTTAGACTCTTAAATGGGTTGCAAGCTGTATTTGCTTGAATAGGATTAATTTCTTGAGTGGTCTTTTGCATGCCAAAATGCATTAATTATTGGTTGCTTTGTTTTTTATAATTCAGGTGTTCAAATTTTGTCCAACTAACTCTAGCCGTAGATAGTCTTATCCCCTAGTTGATTAAATAAATTTAGACCACAATTAATACATACTCAGAAGTCAACTTCCATTGTATTCGTGTATTCGTCTCATTTGTGATTCAAACTCTAATTCTCTTATCGCTTCTTTGAATGTTTTACTAATGCACCACTCATAAGGGCATTTATTGGTTGTTTCATTACCAGTGCTACAAAGCAAAAATTTAAGAAATATTATTTTAGTGAATTTTAGGAATAAACATTCAAAAGAGATTAGATTTGAGTCATCTATCAACATTTATAATATGCCACATAGATTAACACCTAATATTGCAAATTTAATGGAATTATTTAACAACTAACAATCTTCATCTCATCCATGAAAAGTCATTCCAATCATAACAAAAAAAAAAGCCTATAGATTACCATTGATATTGACTAGCACAACACCCTCCAATAGGAGACTTGTTGAGTTCAATTGGAAACTAATATACAAATTAGTAAATTGATGTTAACTCCTAAGAAGAAAAGAAATCATGACAATGCTTGAAATATATTTTTTGCATTAGAACTCATTATATAATTTCCAAAACACAAAAGATACCATATTTAATGAATAATGATGTTAGGACTTTACTTCAAGAACATTGGGACATATATTACACATGCTTCGAGCGTACATTCTTTCAGAGGAAACAAAAAGAATGCAAAGTAACAAAGTTTGCTCAGAGAAAGAACGAGACAGCTGAAAATTAGATATAAAACACAGAACATTAGCATACAGACATCTTTTCTATCTCTTCCAGTAGGTATTTTGATTCAGCCAAGCAATCCATTGGAGCTTGAGCTCTAACCGTTATCCTCTGCCTCTTCTCGTGCATGTACTCAGTATGCACCACACTAACCCGGAACAGGTGCGGAACCCATGTTGCTTCCTTCAGTTTGAGTTGATACTTTTCATCTCCCTCCTGCAATAGTTTCACATTCATAGACCAAAAACTAATGTTACAAGTTTAAGGCAGAGTAGAAAATAGTAGAATGAGGATTTTTTAGGTGTTAATTTCTTACCTCAGTTTTTATTCTATTGAGCTCATCGGCAGAGCATCCAAGTATTTTCTCAGCTTGCTCATTGAAAACTGAAAGCCAGGCTTCACCTGAAGCATCTGTGACCTTAACCACCATTATGTATCTGAAAAGCAAAAAATCTGAAAGCTTAATTATTCCAAATAATTAAAGAAACTGAGTAGTGCATTTACACTTCATTTACTTTGTTTACCTTAAAGAGCTTTCCTCATCATTCTTCTGACATGATTCACACCAGTATCCAGAACCAACAGCTTCAATAACTTTCTTGTTGCAAGTAGGGCATGCTCGGTACCACATTGTCTGGTCAGGCTTAATGAAGCTTACGTAGACATTTATGCTGAAGAAGGCAGGCTGTTCACAAAGTAGGATGTAAGAACTAGAAAACACTACAATATCGCGCTATCTTTTTGTGTCAATGCATAAATTTATACCTTATCTTGACCTAGACTTTGGTTCTCAGTTATATGAGTAAGGAAAACTCTATCAGTATGCATTGACCTCAATCCATTTTTGGTGGAAGAGACCAAGCTTGATCCAACAGATGCCATTGGAGTTCCTTTTCCTTTTGAATCATACCTGCAAGGTAATAGGAAGGAAAATATATTAGAATAGTTGAAAATGGGTAAGAAATTTGTTAAAGGTGTTTTGACAGTTGCCAATCTCACCAAGACTTCAACTTCTTTGATTCAGGAAAATCTGGGTTTATTATCATTGTGCTTTTACTTAAAGTTGACAAAGATATACCTACAAGATGAACAAAAAAATATCCATCAGTAACATGCAGACATGCTTTAAGACGATTCCTATGGAAAATTGGTGGTGAACATTTTATACCACCTTGAAAATCTCCTACTCGAAGGCATTTTATGGCTACAACTGGTGAGGTATGAACCATATCTAGCAAGTCCTGCCCAACATCTGTGGCAAGTTCATTCCACAAGGAGACAGTAACGGTTTTGTTCCTGTAGCATAAACAATTACAAATTAAATCACATAGTTAATCTATGTTTAATCATTGAAACAGAGAAGATCAATTTATGCATAGTGATAATCCCCCCCCCTCAAAAAAAAGTGTCCAAAACAGCTTACGAATCATCTGCAATAGTAAGATCTCGCTTTGGAATCATTTCATTGTTGCTTTTCCTCCGGATACTCAAAGTTGATGAAACATTCTGAACAACACCTATCAAATCTGCACACCAAATAGAAAAATTGAGGAAAGCCTCAAAATTCTATTAATTTGAATCCAAATTAGTAAGAATGGTCTTTACCTATGAGCTCCCTCCCATTCACATACGACCCTAATTGATCAATCTTGACAAAATTATACTTGATTTCAGGGACAAAAACTTCCCCTTCTGCCTCTTCAACAATGGAGTTCTCATTTAGATTCATCTCATAATCATTTTTTACAGTTGTGAACTGCCTGTTTGCAACTCTGAGATACCCTTTTGATATGAAATATACTTTTCCCAACTCAAACCTAGGATAAAACTTAGTTGCAGCTTCATTAAACATTGTAGCTTGAATTTGAGTGCCCTGATCAGAAGTTAGCAAAGCTAATCAGCAGGATTACATCTTGTCAGAAATCAAGGGTAGGAGGACAAGTTGATACAATTAGATAAAGGAACACTTACATCTTCATCTGTCAATTCTACATTAAAAACCTGGCCTTCTCCTTTTGCATTCCTGTATGATCTCAAACTCCCTTTATTTGTGAGTCGAACCTTAATGGTCCAATTTCCTAGATAAGGATTCAAGGAAGCTAGAGAATGGACTCTTCTTGATATAGCAAGACGAGCAGCAGGAGCAACACTGCAGAACATAGCAATTATTATTTTAAGGAAAACAAAATAAATTAGAAAAGGAGAAACAGAATGAAGAAGACATACAATAATAAGCAGGCTCTTCACATATAAAATACCCATAATATGACTGAAACTGGAATTGCATAATTGAATTGATGGCAAATACAAGAAAGGCCACTTACTTTCCATGCTGTTCGTGCACAATCTGGGCAGCAGATTTTGACACCATAGGTTGCTTAGATTTTAATGTTACCATAGGTGCCTCTATTTTCACAGCATTGTTAACAAACTCCTCTTGCTTAGATTCTAAACTCATATCAGGCTTTTCTTTCTTTACATCATTTTGAATTTCCAATTCAAGAGAAGGAGAAACTACTTCACACTTTGTCACTATCAAAGCCCTGAAAGAAGATGAATCAGTGTAAATGCTTTGGCATCAGAGCAAACGAAGATTCAAAGAGTCAAAGTCATGATCACTATGCATTTACTTTTCAGACTGATTAGGAATGGAGTTGCAAGTATAATCCAGAATACGGATTAGACCTAGGTTTTGTAATTTTCCAGATTGAATTTCTGTAGACAAATAAGTTGGAAGCATCCCTTTAAGCTTCATCTCCCCATCACTGGCCTTAAACCTGTTATCAAATATAACATCAACTTCTAAAATTAACACTTTTCTCAAGTCAAATATAAGAAAATCAGCAGTAGATTCAGCAAGCTATATGCTCTATTAAAATTTATCATAATACTATAATCAAATAAAATTCAAAAATGCATTAACAAGAACAAAGAATAGCATGCAGTTGTCCATTCTGCATAATGCAATATAAAAACAGGAGGAAAAAATTGGCCAAAGGCGTGAAGCTTTACCAACAAAACAATTTTTAAACGCATGCCATATTTTCAGCATCAGTCCATTGCACATAAGATTTTTGTAATCTTTTCCATCGTTTACCAGAACTATTTTGCCTTTAACTTTCTTTTTTTCTTTTTGCGGTTAACTCATCTTGCGAATCCTATATATTTTTCTGTAAGTCGTAACCTCCTTATCTCCCAAGCTTTTAATTTCCATTTTTATTTCACAATCTATGTTTCCTTACTTCTAACCCAAACACTGCAGATATGGTAGACTTTTCCAGCTAACTCCCTCGGGAACCAGATATTATAATTTGTAAGTTTAAAAAAAAAAATCAAATTTGGCTTCTCCGTAAGAAGTTCAAGCGCAAAATATAACAATTCTATCTAACAATCATGTGACCTTTATGCTTCATTCCGGGATTCTAGACAACAACTTAGAGGACTTCATTAATGTAAAGAAACTTTGCGTGCATAATACAAAACATTCTCGATCAAGAATACATGGGCAGCTAGACTATCAAACTTCAACAGTAAAAAATTAAGCTTTTGTAGTGCATAAAGTATAACTCTTTGAGAAATCAAAACCTTAGGCTAAATTATTATAGCCCTAAAGATGTAGGTTGCTAAACAAGTTAAATCCCGCTTCGCAGATCTAATCAATATTATGCATAATTAAACTAATTACTCCTAGCATACAACTCGACGAAAAAATGATAGGAAAAAAAAAACTAAGGCGAAGAAGAAGATATATGACTAAATGCCAAGAGAGAAAGATGGTTACGTGAAACGTGTGCTGCTGCTGCCGATGGGCTTCAGATCGACGACCTGAACGATGATCTCCGGCAAGTCGGTAGGCGAGTCAGGAGAAGGATTGGAGAGGAGCATCGAGATGGCTCCTGAGGTCACAGATCTGGCCATTCCTAGAAAGATCTAACGCCTGAAGAGAAGATAGCAGAGGAGGAGGGTAAGAAGCGAGGAGGGGGAACTTTTTTTTATTGAGCGACGGAAAGTGGCGGGAATGTATTTCCATGGCGCGTTTACTGATAAGATCTCTGAATATTTCAAAACTTTCTGATGGCAAACTCTTAATTTGGCGCCAATTAGCGTCAAATTTTATTGGACCTCCGACATAAAGTAAGAGGCCCATATAGATTGACGGTTAAAATTTATTTTGATCCAGAGATTTCAACTCAATTATAGAATTATGATTTAATTTATTTTAATTTAGTGTTCGCATCATTTTCTGATAACATTTTCAAGTAAAATGTGAAATTATCAACCCACCCTTTCACTGTACTTCATTCAAACACATTAAAAAACCCCTAACATATGATTATTGAAGTAAAACAGTCCCTAAGTTATGAAAAAAATATAAAATAGTCCCTATTTTATACAATTATGTTAATTTTTTTAAAAAAAATATTTTTTGCAATTTTTCTAAAAATATATACAAATATATAAAAGAATATAATTTTCCAATGATACATGAAAGATAAGTCCTAATATATATCAACTAGAACTTCATGAAAGATAAATCCTAACATATATATAAACTAGAACTTCCTTCACTAATTATTAATATAGTTAAAGGACTACTTTCCTATGTATTGATATGAGTTCAAGTGGTGTATCATTAGTGTATCAAATTATAATTAAAGTTATTGAATCCTCTTTACACTAAACTAGCATAGAGATGATTCAAATCATCTCTTACGAGGAATGTTATGATTGGATAATAAACTTAGGATCCAATTGTTATTGCTTTAGATTTTTGAAGTTAAATGGGGGGTTTAGATTTAAAATTCTAAGACTATGAAATGAAACAACAATGCATATAATAAAATCTCACCCTAATAAATAAAAGACAATGTCAATAAAAAAAATCTAGTCTAACCTAAACTACAATGGCAATGAAATGAAAAGCAACATAAAGTGAGCATTTAAAGAAATAGAGCATCAATGAAACCAAACATAATCTAACCTAATTGCATCAAAACAAAAGACATAACCATAAGAGAACATAAAGCAATCAAACTAACAAAATATTGCAAGAATATATGCTAAAGAAAATGCAAAACTAAAATCTATCTAATGGAATAAACAACTTATCAAGTACACTGTAGGCATGAATCAAATAGCAAAGTGTATGTGCAATCTAAATATGAGAGTTCAAGTTCAATACAAGCATTAACACACTATTGATTAATCACACATAAGAAACAACCCAACAAGAAGAAACAACCACATATAAAGAAGTCAACCAAGTGCATGCGGATGAATGGAGCTTCTCCCTCAATCGTAAGATGGATAACGGCGGTTGAGGAGGAGATCGGACCTTCCTTTTCTAACTTGAGGAGGAAGGGAGCTGCTGGATCAGATATGGATGAAGGAGGACCTCTTCTCTTCTAACTCGAAGAGAAGAGGAATGTCGTGGAGTCATTGAAGAGCTGTTGGATGTAGATCAAGATAAAGGGGGCTTCCTCTCTTTTTATAAAATACGACACGTGAATAATAATTAAATAATAAGGTTATTTGATAAATAATCTTCTTGAATTTTTCAAGAATTTTTAGAAATTTTTCTGAATTTAAACGGAATCTGTATGACACGTTTAAGGGGATAAAACTATTGGACGTGGGAAAAGTCTATTTGGTATAACCATTAAGAGAGAGTTGATTAAGGAATTAACTTAGGGTTTAATTTAATATATCCTAAGTATTTAAATCACAAGCTAACTCCTCTTTTCATCCTCACATGATCCTCGTCTTCTTCCCTCTTCTTTAGCGATCCCCACTTCATAGCACTGTTTTGTTCCTCGATTCCTTGCTGATGTTGATCGCCGACGGTCGTCGCCTGTCTCTAAGCAGCTCTCTCATGTGTCACTGCTAACGCCATTGTCGCTCCCTTCTCTCGATCCAACGCGACACTGCTCCGATTCGCCTGATCCAAAGTTGTGCCCTAACTTTAGGTAGCGCCGCATCGTCGCATCCACCTCCAGCACTCGCGATTCTTCACTTTCGCAGACGCCACCTCTGTTAGGATCGGTTGAGCTAGAGGGAGGGTGAATGGCTCACATCGTTTTCTTGATCAATTTAATCTTTCGCAGCGGACACTTGAAGGCAATGCTAACTCTTGTATTTACTTGGTATCCACCTCCTCAAGGAGGTGACTAGTCCAAGGATCCGCACCACTGTCACCCTTCCACTATCAAACTTCTCCTTCTCGGACTAACACCGAAGGTGGAGAAACCTTACAAGACTTACAAGCCTCCCTTTCCAAGAGAGAAGATCACACTCACTACAATGAAGAAGAAAAGAAAGATTACAAACTTGAAATGCTTCTTCCTTGTGACGTGAAACTTGAAAACGTGAGGAGATGGAGAGCTTGATTTTCAATTCCTTGAGAGATCTTGAGCACTTCAAAGATTGATGACACAAGAGCAATAGAACAGTGTTTTTCTCTAAGATGCTTCTGTTCCTTTTTCTTCAGCATTTTTAAACTTCGAGAAAACTAGCCGTTTCTCACATAATCGTCGCCATGGATCGATTGGGATTATATTTGAATCGATTCACAAGTATCCGTTGGAAGCCGTCGCGTCAAGATCAACGGCGTAGATTACTTCACTTGAACTTGAATCGATTAGTGCAGTGCTTGAATCAATTCAGACACATGCTCGTGAAATCGCAGTGAATCGATCGGCCGATCGATTGAGTGACTTCAATCGATCAGCTGATCGATTCAGGAGGCTTCTGTGCTTCGCACAGAAGCTTTCTAGATCGATCGCTCGATTGATTGGTTCCCCGATCGATCGGCTGATCAATCCAGATGCATTCTGTACTTCGCGCAGATATTCCCTGGATCGATCGCTTGATCGATTGGATTACCCTGATCGATCGGTTGATCGATCCAGAAGCATTCTGCACTTCGCACAGAAGCTTCCTGGATCGATCGCTCGATCGATTAGATTACCCCAATCGATCGGCTGATCGATCCAGAAGCATTCTGTGCTTTGCGCAGAGACTTCTCGATCGATCGGCCGATCGATTGTCTTCCTTCCAATCGATCAGCTGATCGATTCAAAGGCATTCTGCCTCACAGTCAGATCTAAATTGATTTACCAATTGATTTTTGCTAAGTGAGCTTAACACGCATCTAACCTTCTGACTTGCAGGAACTTCTCTTGCCAAGAATCCGGTCCTCGACCTTCTTGGACTTCTCTTGCCTTACATCCGATCTTCTGACCTGCAAGGACTCTTTTCCCAAGAATCCGGTCCTCAACCTTCTTGGACTTTTCTTGCATTCGGTCTTCCGACCTGCAAGAAACTTCTCCTGCAAACTCATAGTGCATGTTAAATCCAACGTATTAACCTAAACTTAAACAATTGTCAACACATTGAAACTTCCAGGGCATGATTGCACCAATAATCTTTTTGATGTTTGACAATCTATTTAAGTTTAGGCTAATTTCCAATACACCATAATAATACAATGATGAATGATGATTGCAACTATGCTGAAAATCATCTGAATTAAGTAGTAATTCAAGATGTATAAGCAATAATCATGAACATAAGCAGTAAACTTTAAATCATCTGAATTAAGCAGTAATTCAAGATAATACATAAGCAATAATCATGAACATAAACAGTAAACTTTAATTTCAATTTTAATTAACTTAAGCATAAACTTTAACATATATCTCCCCCTTTGTCAAATATCAAAACAAAACTCCCCCTCAATATGCGCACTAAGCAACCACGATACAGCCAAGGGGAACTCCCCCTAAAACATACAGATACCAACATAATATAACAATCATGATTTTTGAAACAAAATAAAATATAGAACAAGCAAAATATCATATACCCAAAATAAAATGAAGTTCACAGAAAGACTCCACATCAAGCATCCACAGAACGTACAATAACACGTGTCATAAAGGAACATAGAACTCAATGAGATCATCTCCCAGAGGAGTGGTATCAGGATCAACAGAAGGAGTAGACGTAGTAGCTGGAGAAGGGGTCGCCGCAAAGACAGCACCAGGAACATCCTCAACATGTGGGACGAGATCTGTGGATGGAACAGACCGAGACGGATGACCCGTCACCCAAGAGCTCACCAAATCCACTAACGTGTCCAGAGTCGCCTGCATCGTAGATTGTCGATGGACCATGGTATCCATCATGGTGCGCAGGCTGGCTACCTCCATGGTCAGCTCCTCAAGCCGGGTATCGACAGTCTCCTCAAACATCGGAGAAGCTGGCTCGGGGATATCCTTCTTAGCATCAACCGCCGCAGGAACCAATGCCGGTGTATCCCCCCTGTGGCGAGCCCTGGGTCCCTCACCAAGAGCACGTCCATTGCACCATCGAACTCCCCCGGGACCGCCAACCAAGCCCGTCTTCGTGAAAGAGCGTGACGAAATCCGAGAGTAGGCAACAGTCATGGGCTCCAGTCGTCCCCGAGAGACATCTATCTTCATAAACTCCAACCAGTCAGTGATGAGATGACCGAAAGGCATGTGAATCGTCTCCTGCACTGGCTGAGTAAAATGAATGATGCAATGAAATATGTTCAGGGCGATGTTGATGTCAAGGGAATGTCGAATGACATATAATGCAAACATGTGAGGGGGTCGAAGAGCGGCTAAGGCGCGAGAGACAATAGGAAAGAGACAGTTGATGATCACCTTAAACATGGCGGTGTTTTCAGCCGATAACTGAAGAGAAGAGAAATTGGTGATGTGAGCATCCGGCCCATCAGGACGAGGACGACCAAAAAAGAACTGATGCATAGATGCAATGCTGAGATGCTCAAAAGGTGGAGGCAACTCATCAGGAAGGGTAGGATAAAAAATAAAGTCATTGTCGGATGGTAGACACCCTAGAAAGGACTGAAGGATCTCATATGAAAAATCCAAGCTTCGCTTCGCAACACGAGTGCAATAGTTGACACCATCAGAAGTGTGCAAATTGTTATAGAATTCAGAGACAAGACTTACATTGATACTCCTCTCACAAGATAACAATGACTCAAGTTTATAGTGCCTGAAGCGGGAATAGGTATCAAAGCAAGAGACCCTATAAATTGAAGATCAATAGACCTAGGGGTTATTAGTTTGAAGGTGTGCTTGCCAAAGGCCTGCTGCATAGCAGCATTAGGGAATCTCGGATCAGAAGGAGGTAATGGGCGTGATGATGGTAAGGGCGATCCTTCGCCCGATTCACAAACTTTTTGTTTCTTCCTATTTGATAGCAAATAAAAAAAATGAATTTGTAGTGCAACAGAAAATGCAAGGAAGAAGATGAATGCAAGGACAGTGCATACAATGCAATCCAGGAGGAAAATACAAAGCAACACACACAAAAAAACACAAAACATATGTAGATTAGTTCAAGTATAGGAGCAAGAACCAAAAATAATGAGAAAGGAGTAACGAAAATACTTAGGGTTTTGAGTTCGCATTGTGTGTGAGCAACACGGAGACAAGGAAGAAGGGGCGTCCTAGGTCGTAGAAGGAGCAGAGGCGGGAGAAAGGTGGAAGAGCGCCCTTCGTCGGAGAAAACCACCGAAGAGAACGGTCGATGCAGGCGGGAGAGTCACCAGGAAAATCGCCTAAGAGCTAGGGCACGAAAAGAGTCGGGAGAGAAAATGAGGTGGAGTGAGAGAAAACCTAGGTTAATCGGGATTTAAGATGGGTTTTAAATTCCCAATCGATCGATCGATTAATTGAGAACAAGTGAATCGATCGGTCGATCGATTCACGACGCGAATTGAACATGCATCTCAATCGATCCATTGGTCGATCCAAACGCTCTAAATCGATCCATTGATCGATTCAGATGCCCTCTGGAAAATCGAAAACGCGTTCCAATTGATCCATTGATCGATCGAAACGCTCTGAATCGATTCATTGATCGATTCAGATGCTCTCTATGGTGAAACGCAAGCCTCTCAATCGATCAATCGATCGATTTGGAGGTCTAATATTACTGCACTTTCGAAAACTTTCAGAACCAAGTTTTGGAAATGCACAAACCAATGTACACTACTCTAAAAATCACGAAATTTTGTGTAGACACTATACATATCTCATATTATCAAGGAAAACTAAAATTTGACAAGATTTGACTCTTCTTAGCGAAGACTTACACAAAATTTAAGATTGTCGAAAACTTCAATGATTTGAGTAAGTACGTATCTAAATGTTCAGTGATAACTCCCATCCAATAACAAACTTCACCCAAGGTTTCAAAATAAATTTTACACATATGGTAAATTTAAAAAATTTAATCATAATCGTAGGGCAACGTGCACATGATTTGTACACTTGTTTTCCCTATGATTGGACAAATGAATGTTTCATATGAAAACCATTTTTCTTGACCAAAATAATGCATCATAACAAGTATTATGACCAAGATAAATGTCTCTAACCTCTCACCCCCATCTAAATTATATTAAGAAGACAATTCTAGATTTTTGTGACAGGCAAAATTAAGATGAAGAGAACTTAAAACGCTTTACCTATAAAGTGATCATGGAGGATGTGATTTAATCAATACAACACATTCTAAATTCCCTTATAAGAAAGCTAAATTCAACTTCGGGAAGATGTTTAGTGAAGATATCGGCTAAGTTTAATTTTGACTCAACATAATTTAAAATGATGTCACCTCGAGTCACATGATCACGAATAAAATGATGTTTAACCTCTATATGTTTCGTTCTTGAATGATGGATGAGATTTTGGTCAAGTTGATCGTAGTCACATTATCACAAAGAACTTGAACATTGTTGTAGGTAAGCTTATAGTCCTCTAGAGTATGAGTCATCCATAATAATTGTGATACACACTCTTGTTGGTTAGTCCTAGGAAAACGTACTGGTTCCACTCTACAAAAATTTTTTGTACAAGTGTCGAACCTTTCCTTAAATAACCTATTATGTTCTTTAGAAGTTAAATTAGGAATCGCAGATGGAACTTAACATCATTAATTCCAAATTTAACTTATCTGTTCTTAATGGTTTAGATTTGAATCGCAAGCGGAACTTAACACTATTGATTCAAATCCACCTATGTTATTAATTCCATAAATATTAATTTCCAAAATTAGCTTCCAGGACTGCATGGCGAGGCACATGGCCTTCTTGAATATGGGAGCAACCACCACCGCCTAGGCAAAGCCTTTTAAGGTAAGCTAATATTTATTTCCTTAAATAACTCTAGGTTAACCAAAAAGAACAATCGAATCATAAATTCGAAAAAGAAGAAAACGCAAACTCGAAAAATAAATTCGATAAACTAGATCTAATTGCCTCTTGTATTTAGAATTCTTACAAAGAAAATAACTAGTATGATGCGGAAGAAAATTACTAGTTATACCTTCTCTTTGTAAACTAATGACCTCGAGATCTTCTGTCATATTCCTCGCCTCGCCTTGGATGTCGTGTGGGCGACGATCCTCCAAGATGAACACCACCCAAAAGCTTCCTCCTCTTCTTCTAAAATCTGACCACCAACACCACCAAAGAGAAGAGAGCAAAAGGGAAAAGAGAGAAGAAAGGGAGGGCCGGCCACTTGATGATCTCCAAGCAAGAGAATAAGAATTGTATCTCATGAAGCCCCCTCACCCCTTCTTTTATATTACTTTCCCAAGGCAAATAAGGAAAAACTTTTAACAAAAATAAAATCATCCAAGAGTTTTTCCTTTTCCCTTTTAATTTTTCCTTTTCTTTCCTCTTGATTGAATCAATCTCCAAATCAATGGTTGTGATCAATCCTATATGGTTTAGGATTAAGTTTGGCCGGCCCCTTGCTTGGGCACCAAGCAAGGTGGCCGACCACCATATTTAGGAAAGAAAAAAATAACTTTTTTATAAAATTTTACAAGAGAAAAAACTCTTATAAAATTTTACAAGTTGTCTCTCCTAGAGTTAAAAAAGGAAAGTTTTAAAAATTAAAACCATGTTTTAAAATTTAAAACTTCTCTTATAAAATTTCCTTTTTTAATATGATGATAGAAAATTTTAATTTTAAAATTTATCTTCCTTTTTTTTCTTAAACCATGAGGATGGTTAAAAAGGGAAAGTTTTAAAACTTTTAAAACTCTCTATTAAAACATGTGGCCAAATTCAAATAAGGAAAGTTTTTAAAATTAAAATATCTCTTTTAAAACTGATAGTTTTCTACAAAGAAAGATTTTAAAAATTTAAAACAACCCTCCTATTTGAATTATTCTTGGTCGGCCCCTACAAGCTTGGTCACCAAGCAATAGGGTCGGCCCCTACAAGAGGATGTGGCCGGCCATTGCTTGGTCACCAAGCAATGGTCCGACCCCCTTCTTGGACACCAAGAAGAGCCTTACATTTGGATGGACTTGAGGCTATAATGAGGCTACGACAGGGACCTAGAGGAGAAATTGGTTTTGGCCTTCTGATGAGCTTGAGTATCCTGTGTTCGCCCCGAACACACAACTCAAGTTCATCGATAATAACTCATTCCACTAGAGAGTTATTATCGCACTACCGCACCAATCCCAAATTACATTATGGGTTCCTTCTTATCATGAGTGTGTTAGTCTCCCTATGTTTAAGATTACAAATGTCCACTAATTAAGAAAGTTACTGACAACTCACTTAATTAATATCTAGCTCCAAGAGTAGTACCACTCAACTTCATTGTCATGTTGGACTAAGTCCACCTGCAGGGTTTAACATGGCAATCCTTATGAGTTCCTCTTGGGGATATTCTCAACCTAGATAAGGATACAGATTCCTTCTATAATCAACAACACACACTATAAGTAATATCATTTCCCAACTTATCGGGCATATTGATTTATCGAGCTAAACCTCACCCTTTGATAAGTCAAAGAAATATATATTAAATATATGTACTTGTTATTATATTAGGATTAAGAGCACACACTTCCATAATAACTAAGGTCTAGTTCTTTTACTAAGTCAGTACAAAAAGAACTTACCTAAATGACCCTACTCAATACACTTAGAGTGTATCAGTGTAATTTATTAGTCAAGATAAACTAATACTTAATTACACTATGACTATTCTGATGATTTGTTCCTTTCCATCTTAGTCATGAGCAACTATTTATAATTTATAGAGAACCGACAACATGATCTTCTGAGTGTGACACCACACTTCATGTTATCTACTATATAAATTAATCGAACAATTTACATTTAACAAATAAAGACAGATATTGACTAATGTGATTCTTTTATTTCAAAAATAAATGTTTATAAAAGCTAGGCTTTTAGTATACACTCCAACAATCTCCCACTTATACTAAAAGACTTAAGCTGCCATATCTGTTGTCATACATCTGATTCTCATCCCCTCCACATGTCGATCAAAAGCTTTCACCGGAAGGGCCTTAGTGAAAGGATCTGCCAGGTTATCCGCTGATGCAATCTTGGCGACAACAACTTCTCCTCGCTTGACGATGTCTCGTATCAGGTGGTACTTGCGCTCTATATGTTTACTTGCCTTATGAGCTCGTAGTTCCTTTGAGTTTGCAACTGCACCACTATTATCACAATAAATTGTGATGATCTTGGGCAAACCAGGAATCACATCTAAGTCCATTAGAAATTTCCTGAGCCATACAGCTTCTTTGGCTGCCTCAGAGGCTGCCACATACTCAGCTTCCATGGTTGAGTCCGAGACGCATTTCTGCTTAACACTCCTCCATGCAATGGCTCCATCTCCTAGAGTAAACACATAGCCTGATGTAGATTTACTGTTGTCCCTATCTGATTGGAAGTTCGAATCCGTGTAACTCACAGGGAGCAAATCGTCTGCTTGGTAAACTAGCATATAATCTCTAGTCCTTCTCAGGTACTTCAATATATGCTTTACCACAGTCCAATGTCCTTGTCCTGGGTTACTCTGATATCTGCTGACCATGCCCACGGTAAAACAGATATCAGGTCTCGTACACAGCATTGCATACATAAGGCTTCCTATAGCCGAAGCATAAGGGACTGCCTTCATTTCCTCCATCTCCTTTGATGTCTTCGAAGACATCTCTTTAGATAAGGCTACTCCATGCCTAAAAGGTAAGAAACCTTTCTTGGAGTTCTGCATGCTAAAACGAGCAAGGACCGTATCTATATATGAAGCTTGGGATAGACACAACATTCTTTTCTTGCGATCCCTTATAACTTTGATCCCAAGAATGTGTGCACATTCTCCTAAGTCCTTCATATCAAATTGTTTGGACAACCATACCCTTACTTCCGATAATACCTTGACATTGTTGCTAATTAACAAAATATCATCTATGTATAGTACAAGAAATACCACCACGTTTCCGTTACACTTCTTGTATGCACAAGACTCATCCGGACACTGAATAAATCCATATGATTGAATTACTTCGTTAAACCGGATGTTCCAAGATCTTGAAGCTTGCTTCAGTCCATAAATGGACCTATTAAGCTTGCACACTAGATGCTCTTTGCCTTTTTCAATGAACCTTTCTGGTCGCTTCATATGGATGTTTTCTTCAAGACTTCCGTTAAGGAAAGCTGTCTTGACATCCATTTGCCAAATCTCATAATCCATATGAGCGACAATAGACAAGAGTATCCGGATAGACTTAAGCATGGCTACTGGCGAAAAAGTCTCCTCATAGTCGATTCCCTCTTTCTGAGTATACCCTTTCGCAACAAGCCTTGCTTTGAATGTTTCTACCTTCCCATCTATCCCTCTTTTCCTTTTGTAGATCCACTTGCATCCAACGGCTTTTACACCATCAAGTGGTTCTACAAGCTTCCAGACCTTATTAGAGTACATAGACTCTATTTCAGAATTCATTGTCTTTTGCCAAGATACTGCATCTATATCTTGGAGTGCTTCATCATATGTCCGGGGATCAGGTTCATGTTTACCCGGGATCAAGTCCGAAGACTCTCCCAAAAACATGAATCTCTCAGGTTGCCTTACAACCCTCCCACTATGACAAGGCACCGTCTGTGGTTGTGTATCATGTGTGACACGTGTTGCAGTCTCTTGTGGTACTTCATCTTGTACTGTTGGTACTGAAGTAGACGTGTCCTCTCTAAGTTCTTCTAGAACAATTTTGCTACTGGGCTTGTGATCCATTATATAATCTTCTTCTAAAAATTGGGCATTGGTGCTAACAATGACCTTCTGGTCTTTAGGACTATAAAATAAACCACCTTTCGTTCCTCTGGGATAACCCACAAACACACGAACTTCTGTACAAGATTCTAACTTATCAGCATCTGGTTTCAGCACATGTGCTGGACTACCCCAAATCCGAATATGTCTTAGACTGGACTTGCGCCCATTCCACAATTCTGTGGGAGTAGAAGATACTGATTTAGAAGGTACTAAGTTTAGAATATGCACTGTCGTTTCCAGAGCGTATACCCAAAATGAATTTGGTAATTCTGAATAACTCATCATCGATCTAACCATCTCCATAAGAGTCATATTCCTTCGTTCTGCCACACCATTCTGTTAGGGTGTACCAGGTGCGGATAATTGGGATTGAATCCCGGCCTCTGATAAGTAATTCCTAAACTCTCCTAAGGGGTATTCGCCACCACGATCAGACCGTAGTGTCTTGATACTTTTTCCTAGACGTTTCTCCACATCAGCCTTGTACTCTTTGAACTTATCAAAGCACTCAGACTTACGGCGCATCAGGTAAATGTATCCATATCTTGAATAATCGTCTATAAAAGAGACAAAATATTCAAAACCACCTCTAGCCTGGATAGACATAGGACCACACAAATCAGAATGAACCAATTCTAACGCTTCTTTGGCTCTATACCCTTTGGCCTTAAAAGACCTCTTGGTCATTTTACCTTCCAAGCAAGATTCACATGTTGAAAAGTTTTCCAACTCTAATGGGCCCAAGAGTCCATCGGCTACAAGCCTTTGAATCATACTTAAGTTAATATAACCAAGCATTAGATGCCAAAGATGTGTTTGGTTCATTTCCGAAGGTTCTTTTCTCTTATTAGAGTTAGAAGATGTGTTATTAATTTCCATATTTTCCTTTGTGGGAGAAATTGGATTTAAAGTATATAAATTACCAACCAATGCACCAGAACAGATAATCACCTTATTTCTCTTTATAACCACATTGTTACTAAAAGAAATTGAATATCCATCCAAATACAGTTTAGAAACTGAAATTAAATTCTTTCTAAAACTGGGTACATAAAGATAATTTCTTAAAACCAAATTTCTATTCCTATCAAAAGATAAGTAGACGCCTCCCACTGCAACAACCGCCACCTTAGTAGCATTGCCCATGTAGACGGTAATCTCTCCTTCAGATAGTCGTCGGGTTTCCTAGAACCCCTGCAAGGAATTGCAGACATGATCAGTGGCTCCCGTATCTACACACCAGGTACTGGTAGATAACACCGCTAAACATGTTTCAACAACTAGAGCATGAGATATACCTTTATTGTTCTGATTCCTACGAGGACAGTCCGTCTTCCAATGCCTTGTTTACTTGCAAATAAAGCACTTGCCTTTCAGCTTCTTCATTCAAGCTTTTTGTCCCTGAGGTTTATTCACTTTCTTCGCTGAAAAGACTTGTTTCTTCTTTTTCTTTCCTTTCGGCTTAGAAGTAGAACCATTTTCAGCATAGTGAATCTGAGAACTTTGACGAATTATACCTTCTGCTGCCTGTAGTTCTGTCAGAAGTTCCGCCAACGTATATTCTCTTTTGTTCATGTTATAGTTCAGGCGGAACTGCTCAAAACTTCTGGGTAGCGTTTGGAGAATTATATTGACCTGGGTTTCCCCATCGATTTTTCCTCCAAGCACTTATATTTCGTTCAGATAGGCCATCATTTTGAGGATATGATCCCTTACGGGTGTCCCCTCAAACATGGTGGCTGTCATTAGCTTTCTCATTACCTCTTGCCTAGCAGTCTGACTCTGGTGCCCAAAGAGTTCTTTGAGATTATTCATTATATCATAAGCTGTTGGTAAATCTTGATACTGATGTTGCAATACATTTGACATTGATGCCAAAATGTAACACCGCGCCATCTCATCCGCTTTTATCCATTTCTTATGATACTCAATCTCCTCTGGGTTAGAGTCACCGTCAGGTGCATCAGGGCAAGCCTCAGTCAGTACAAACTTATAGCTTTCAGAAGTAAGAACAATGTCCAGGTTTCTTTTCCAATCTATGTAGTTGGGTCCAGTAAGTTTGTTCTCTTTCAGTATAATGGTCAGTGGGTTGAAAGTCATCCTAAGAATCACAAAAATAACTTTGGTCAGGACTCTAAATTTAGAATAATATTGATTCCTCAAACAATACTATTTTAAATTAACTAACACCTTAAAACACCGTGAATTTTATATGTCACGATAGTGTGGACGTATACAAATTCAACATTTGTAAAAGGCGGGTGTAACCCATTAATTTTATTATCTTGTCAACCTAACTTTTTGACAAATAAAATTAATAGTTGGTTTCCTTCAGTCACACAAATAATAGCAGTGACTCCGATGGGGAGGATACTATTAGACGTGCTTAAGTGTATACCATTACTTAACACTAAGTCCATTAATAAGATTGTGCCACTTCCGATGGGGAAGATCACACGCTCTTAATTAATTTCCTATAGTCATCCGAAATGAAAGTTTGATCTAGTGATCCGCAAACAAACTCATCCGATATGGAGGAAGGCATTCAGAGTCAACGCGCAAGTTTATTTGCATCACTTACAAACCAATAATGGAGACCGTGGAATTTATTAAAATAAATCACTCTCCCACTTAGTTATTTAAAATGAGGAATTTTAAACTATCTTAGCATACATCATATGCATACAAACACATCACAGTAAATAAAAGCAATAAATATAGAAATTATTTTTCAACTATTATGGCCTTTTCTGTTACTGTCCTCCATGTGCTCCAACCCTAGCTGCTGCCATCTTTAGCCACCACTATCGGGTCGAGTCGTCGCATCCATCTTGCTTCTTATTCCGCTGCGCCTCTGGTGCTCCGAAAGTACCACGCCTCGCAAGAATCTGATCCGCGATAAAAATAGAATTTTATATATATCGATCCTATATTCCACGAGGGAATGTACATGTATTCTAGATCGAAAATAAAATTCTAAAAATAATACAGCTCCTGCTGTATTTTATATATACAATCATGCACACAAAATAATGCCCTTGACATGTCCAAGGGTCCAATCACACACAACATCAATAAGCCATAATAGTTGGAGCCTCCAACCAAAGAGTTAGCACATCCTACTATTATCCTGCCTAAATTATGTATGACATGTGCATAACCTATTTGAATTCTTAAACACACAGAGGAAAACCCTAGCTTTGATACCAATTATTGGTTAGTCCTAGGAAAATGTACCGGTTCCACTGTACAAAATTTTTTTGTATAAGTGTCGAACCTTTCCTTAAATAACCTATTGTGTTCTTTAGAAGTTAAATTAGGAATCGCAGACGGAACTTAACATCATTGATTCCAAATTTAACTTATCTGTTCTTAATGGTTTAGATTTGAATCGCAAACGGAACTTAACACTATTGATTCAAATCCACCTATGTTATTAATTCCATAAATATTAATTTCCAAAATTGACTTCTAGGACTGCATGGCGAGGCACATGGCCTTCTTGGATATGGGAGCAACCACCACCTCCTAGGCAAAGCCTTTTAAGGAAAGTTAATATTTATTTCCTTAAATAACTGGTTAACCAAAAAGAACAATCAAATCACAAATTCGAAAAAGAAGAAAATGCAAACTCAAAAAATAAATTCGATAAACTAGATCTAATTGCCTTTTGTATTTAGAATTCTTACAAAGAAAATAACTAGTATGATGCGGAAGAAAATTACTAGTTATACCTTCTCTTTGTAAACTAATAACCTCGAGATCTTCTGCCGTATTCCTCGCCTCGCCTTGGACGTCGTGTGGGCGACGATCCTCCAAGATGAACACCACCCAAAAGCTTCCTCCTCTTCTTCTAAAATCCGGCCACCAACACCACCAAGGAGAAGAGAGCAAAAGGGAAAAGAGAGAAGAAAGGGAGGGCCGACCACTTGATGATCCCCAAGCAAGAGAATAAGAATTATATCTCATGAAGCCCCTCACCCCTTCTTTTATATTACTTGTCCAAGGCAAATAAGGAAAAACTTTTAACAAAAATAAAATCATCCAAGAGTTTTTCCTTTTCTTTCCTCTTGATTGAATCAATCTCCAAATCAATGGTTGTGATCAATCCTATATGGTTTAGGATTAAGTTTGGCCGGCCCCTTGCTTGGGCACCAAGCAAGGTGGCCGACCACCATATTTAGGAAGGAAAAAATAACTTTTTTATAAAATTTTACAAGAGAAAAAACTCTTATAAAATTTTACAAGCTGTCTCTCCTAGAGTTAAAAAAGGAAAGTTTTAAAAGTTAAAACCATGTTTTAAAATTTAAAACTTCTCTTATAAAATTTCCTTTTTTAACATGATGATAGAAAATTTTAATTTTAAAACTTATCTCCCTTTTTTTTTCTTAAACCATGAGGATGGTTAAAAAGGAAAAGTTTTAAAACTTTTAAAACTCTCTATTAAAAAATGTGGTCAAATTCAAATAAGGAAAGTTTTTTAAATTAAAATCTCTCTTTTAAAACTTATAGTTTTCTACAAAGAGAAGATTTTAAAAATTCAAAACAACCCTCCTATTTGAATTATTCTTGGCCGACCCCTACAAGCTTGGTCACCAAGTAATAGGGTCGGCCCCTACAAGAGGATGTGGCCGGCCATTTCTTGGTCACCAAGCAATGGTCCGGCCCCCTTCTTGGACACCAAGAAGAGCCTTACATTAGGATGGACTTGAGGCTATAATGAGGCTACGACAGGGACCTAGAGGAGAAATTGGTTTTGGCCTTCCGATGAGCTTGAGTATCCCGTGTTCGCCCCGAACACACAACTCAAGTTCATCGATAATAACTCATTCCACTAGAGAGTTATTATCGCACTACCGCATCAATCCCAAATTACATTATGGGTTCCTTCTTATCATGAGTGTATTAGTCTCCCTGTGTTTAAGATTATAAATGTCTACTAATTAAGAAAGTTACTGACAACTCACTTAATTAATATCTAGCTCCAAGAGTAGTACCACTCAACTTCATTGTCATGTCGGACTAAGTCCACCTGCAGGGTTTAAAATGGCAATCCTTATGAGCTCCTCTTGGGGACATTCTCAACCTAGATAACTAGGACACAAATTCCTTCTATAATCAACAACACACACTATAAGTAATATCATTTCCCAACTTATCAGGCATATTGATTTATCGAGCTAAACCTCACCCTTTGATAAGTCAAAGAAATAAATATTAAATATATGTGCTTGTTATTATATTAGGATTAAGAGCACACACTTCCATAATAACTAAGGTCTAGTTCTTTTACTAAGTCAGTACAAAAAGAACTTACCTAAATGGTCATACTCAATACACTTAGAGTGTATCAGTGTAATTTATTAGTCAAGATAAACTAATACTTAATTACACTATGACTATTCTGATGGTTTGTTCCTTTCCATCTTAGTCATGAGCAACTATTTATAATTTATAGAGAACTGACAACATGATCTTCTGAGTATGACACCACACTCCATGTTATCTACTATATAAATTAATTGAACAATTTACATTTAACAAATAAATATAGATATTGACCAATGTGATTCTTTTATTTCAAAAATAAATGTTTATAAAAGCTAGGCTTTTAGTATACACTCCAACAACTCTCCCATGGCAATATATTCCGCTTCGGTTGTGGAGAGAGCTACACAATATTGTTTTCTACTTGACCAACTTACTAGAGAGGATCCTAGAAATTGACAACTACCACTAGTACTTTTGCGATCCAATTTGCATCCGACATAATCAGAATCGGTATAGCCCACTAGGTCAAAAGATTCGGTTCTAGGATACCAAAGACCAACATTTTGAGTTCCCTTAAGATATCGGAGAATTCGCTTAATGACACTCAAATATAACTCCTTGGCGCAAGATTGATACCTTGCACACATTCCTACGGCAAAAAGTATATCGGGTCTACTAGCCGTAAGATAGAGAAGACTTCGTATAGCACTATGATACACCTTGGAGTCAACCTCTTTCCCCTCAATGTCTTTATCCAATTTAGTACTAGTGGCCATGGGAGTAGATATTTCCTTTGCATTTTCTATTCCAAACTTCTTAAATAGCTCTTTGGCATATTTTGATTGATGAATGTAAATGCCCTCTTTTGTTTGCTTGATTTGTAACCCTAGAAAAAAATGTTAACTCGCCAACCAAACTCATTTCAAACTCACTCTCCATGTGACTAATGAATTCGTTTAAAAAGTCTTTATTTGTGGAGCCACAAATAATATCATCTACATGTTGGAGTGTATACTGAAAGCCTAAGCTTTGTAAACATTCATTATGAATAAAGAATCACATTTGGTCTAATTATCTACATTTGTTTGTAGTTGTTCATTTAATTTATATTGTAGATAACATAGTATGTGGTGTCACATACAGAAGATGATGTTATCAGTACCTTATAAATTATAAACAGTAGCTCACGACCAGAATGGAAAAGGAACAAACCATTAGAAGGTCGTAGTGTAATTAGGTATTAGTTTATCTTGACTATATAATTACACTAGTACACTCAGAGTGTATTGAGTAGGACCATTTGAGGTCGTTCCTTTTATACTGACTTTATAAAGGAACAAAGATCTCAGTTATTATGGAGGTGTGTGCTCTTAATCCTAATATAATAACAAGCACATATATTTGATATTTATTTCTTTAATTTATCAATGGGTGAGATTTAGTTCGATGAATCAATAAACCCGATAAGTTGGGAAATTGTATCACTTATAGTGTGTGTTGTTGATTATAGAAGGAAACTGTGTCCTAGAGATACTAGGTTGATAATGTCCCCAAGAGGAGCTCATAAGGATTGTCATGTTAAACCCTGCAGGTGGACTTAGTCCGACATGACGATAAGGTTGAGTGGTACTACTGGACTTAGATATTAATTAAATGAGTTGTCGATAACTCACTTAATTAGTGGACATTCGATATCTTAAACACAGGGAGACTAACACACTCATAATAAGAAGGAGCCCAAAAATGTAATTTGGGATTGGTGCGGTAGTTCAATGATAGTTCTCTAGTGGAATGAATTATCATTGATAAAATTAAGTTGTGTGTTCGGGGTGAACATGGGATGCTTAATTTTATCGGGAGACCAAAACCAATTCCTCCTCTCGGTCCCTATCGTAGCCTCTTATTTATAGAGTACTATACCCACATATACCCACCTTCTATATCCACCTAAAGGGGGCCGGCCAAGCTAGCTTGGGAACCAAGCTAGGGTCGGCCTAAGCTTGGGTTTAAGGTGGTCGGCCCTAGCTTGAACCCAAGCTAGTAGGGCCGGCCATAATTAATTAAAAAGAAAATTTAATTTTAATGTGTATTATTGTGTGGAAGATTTGATTTAAAAGAGAATTAAAATTAAAATATCTCTCTTGTAAAAGATTTACAAAAGATTAAAGAAAGAGATTAGATCTCTTTCCTTATTTGTAGATTGGAGAGATGTTTTATTTTTTCTTTAAAATTATTCACATGTTAATAAAATTAAAATTATAGATATTTCCTTTTATTAACCATGAAGAGATTTTAAAGAGAAATTTTATTTTTTAAAATTTCCGGAAACAAATAAGGAAAGTTTTAATTGTTGATTGAAACTTGTCCAATTTGCTTCCTATTGATTTGGCCGGCCATCATTGTTTAATTGGGAAAATATTATTTTATTTTTCTCAATTAAATCATGTCAAGGAAATTAAGGAAAATTTATTGTAATTAAATTTCCTATTTTACCTAGGCCAAGGAATATAAAAGAAGGGGTGAGGGTGCCTTCACAAGACACAACATCTATTATTCCTCTCCCTCTTTTGTTCCTTGGTGTGGCCGGCCATCATCTCCTTCTCTTCCTCTTGTGGTGGCCGAACCTCTCCCTCTCCCTTGGAGTTCTTGTGGTGGCCGGATACTACTCGGAGAAGAAGAAGAAGAAGGAGAGAAAGCTAGCATCTCTTGGAGCTTGGTTAGTATTTTGGTTTTTCTCCTTGGTGAAGCTTTTCTTTTGTGGCCGAACCTTGCTTGGAGGAGAAGAAGGTGGTTGGTGGTTTCTCATCTTGGAAGATCGTTGCCCACACAACGTCCGAGGTTAGAAGTGGAATACGGTAGAAGATCAAGAGGTTTTTTTTCTACAAGGTATAACTAGTAATTTCTATTTCCGCATCATGCTAGTTATTTATGGAAATAATACCAAATACAAGAGGCTTACGTTCTAGTATTTCAAATATGTTTTTCGATGTTGTGTTCTTTTGTTTCTTTCTTTTCCTTGTGATTTGATTGTTCTCTTTGGTTAACCTAAAGTTATTTTAGGAAATTAAATATTAGCTTTCTATTAAAGGTTTTGTCTAGTCGGTGGTGGTTGCTCCCATATCCAAGAAGGTCATGTGCCTCGCCACGTCAGTACTGGGAACCTTTTATGGAAATTAATATTTAATGGAATTAATAACTTAAGGAGACTTGGGTCGAACGTGTTAAGTTCCGCAGGAGATCCAAGTCAAAACCTAAAAGAACAAATAGATTAAGTTTTGGATCAAACGTGTTAAGTTCCGCAGGAGATCCAAAATTTAATTTAAAAGAACACATGGTAGCTAGGAAAAGGTTCAGATCTTTGTACAAAATTTTTGTACAGTGGAACCTATAGGCTTTCCGAGTAGCAACCAACACTACATATACTTGGGCCACAAACATATCATTACCACTATTTTTTAAGAATAATGTGGGATCAATTTTTCCTCTATGAAACCCTTTTGATACTAGAAATGTTGACAATCGTTCATACCAAGCTCAGGGAGCTTGTTTTAGCCCATATAAGCCTTTTTAAGTTTATATACATAGTTTGGACACTCCAAATTTTCAAATCCCGGTGGTTGCTCAACATATACTTCTTCTTTTATAACACCGTTTAAAAATACTGATTTTACATCCATTTGGTATAACTTGAACCCCTTGTGGGCGGCAAAGGCCAACAACATCCTAATAGACTCCAATCTTGCTACGGGTGCATAAGTTTCATCATAATCTAATCCTTCTACTTGATTGAAACCCCTAAGAACCAATCTAGCTTTGTTTCTCACAACTATTCCCTTATCATCAAGTTTGTTTCTAAAAACTCATTTTGTATCAATAATTAATTTGTTGGTAGGCCTAGGAACTAAATCCCAAACTTGACTTCTTTCAAATTGAGACAGTTCATCTTGCATTGCTAAAATCCACTCCGGATCAAACAAGGCATCATCAATGGTTTTTGGTTATATTTGAGATATTAAGGTGACTTGGCTTCCTTCATTTCTAAAGTAAGATCGAGTTCTCACTCCTTGAGTGATGTCTCCTACTACTTGATCCAAGGGATGATTTACATGAATCCTAGTAGATCTTGATTCTTGATTTGTTATAATTTCATGTTCAAGTGGCAAAGGTTCATTTTTCTCACCATCACTCTCTTGGTATTCTTCTCCTTGATGATTTATTTCGTTTAGTGTTAGTTTCTCTAACTCAAATTATAATTCTTCATCGTTTGCTCTTGTAGAGTTCAAAGAAGGATTTTCTTCAAATACAACATTTAGTGATTCTTCAACTAATTTTGATCTTTTGTTATAAATTCGATATGCCTTGCTGTGACTTGAGTAGCCTACAAGAATGCCCTCATCCGCCTTAGCGGAGAACTTCCCCAAATGATCTTTGGTGTTTAGAATATAGATGTAACACCCATATGATCCCTAATGATTTCATATGAATTGTTGCATGATTAGAATGAACCTTATGTGAATTTTTCCAAAAATAAGAGAAAATAGAACTAAAAAGAGGCATGACCAAGGTTTGAACCTTGGACCTCTTGTTGGATGCATGTATGTGTTAACCAATAGCCCCAGTAGGGGTGTGCTGTTAGAAAGAGGAGGGAAATGATAGTTAAAGGTAGGAAAGGTGAAGGCTCCCTTCACTTAGGAGGAAAAGTTTGAGTTTACTTCTTCTTCCTCCAATGGAAAATTTCATTTGTCTTCTTCCTTTCATGAATAGGAATAAGAGAGCTAAGGGAAGAAAAGATCATTTTCTCTTCTTCTCCTCATTAAGAATAAATAGGAAAATGGGAAAGAAAACTTCATTTTGCTTCCCTCTTCCTCCTTCCTCCTCCTCTCCACCAAAATCAAGCCCTCACCATCACCATTGCCGAAACCAAGCCAAAGGAGTTCTCTAGGAAAACTTCACAAAAGCAAGGGTACTTTCATTAGTAAAACAAGTGAAAGGATGTAAGTAATCCCCTCACCTGCAGTACAAGTAGCTTTCATACGTTTCTACGCTTAAAAGTTCTTGAAAACCTAGGATCTTGCCTTGTAATTTCGGCCAATGTAAGGTTAAGAGGCTATCTATTGTTACTAAAAGTTTCCATGCTTCATGTGGTTTAAAAATTTAGAATCACACCTCCTATAAGTTTCGGCCATGAAGTGATAAAAGGTTTAGAGAAAAATTTTGAAATCTAGCTATGCTTGTATATGACTCCTCATGATGTATGATCTTCTATATGATGTTAGTTTAGGTATTTCATGCCTTATGTTACTCAAAAGTTAGAACCATGTTCTATAGGTTTCGGACAAGTAAAGATAAAAAGGTCTAGAAGAAGTTAAAAAAAAAAAACCTAACATTACTTGATTATAAGTCCTCATGACATGTAGACCATTATATGATGCTAGTAAAATTTTTCATGCTTCATGTTGCTTAGAAATTCATGCCATGTTCTTAAAGTTTCGGCCAAAGAAAGATAAGGGGATTAGAGACACCTTAAGACCTCAACTATGTTGTTTATTAGTCCTTATGATATGTAGACCATTATATGATGTTAGTATAAATTTTTCATGCTTCATGTTGCTTAGAAATTCATGCCATGTTCTTAAAGTTTCAGCCAAAGAAAGATAAGGGGATTAGAGACACCTTAAGACCTCAACTATGTTTGTTTATTAGTCCTCATGATATGTCCTAAAGGTCTCACATGTTATGTTAAGTATTAGGAGAATTTAAGTTATGGACTTCATGTTTTAAGTTGCTTGAAAAACCTATGTTTCATGATTATGAGGTTCGGCCAAGACAAGAAAATGGGGTTAAGAAGCTACCTAGGATTCCTAAGGGGCTCATATGTTATGTTAAGTATTATGAGAACTTAGGTTATTGATTTCATGTTTTTATGTTGCTTGAAAACCTATGCTTCATACCTAAATGTTTTGGCCAAGTTATGATTAGGGTTTGCATGAAGTTTAAAAACCCAACCATGCATGATAATGACTCTTTATGATACAATATGAATTTTATGTCACCATGTTAATTGATTTGTGCACTTATGCCATTATGCTATGCCATGCTATATGTTATGTGTATATATGTCATCATGTTATGTGTTCTCTATGATATGCCATATGATATGGGCACTTTGTGCCATCATGTTATGTTTTATGTAAGGCTTATGTATGAGGAAAAGCCTAAGAGATGCTTCCCTTAAGATAGGATTAAGAGCACTCTTCATGATAGTCTAAGAGATGCTTCCCTTAAGTTGGGATTAAGAGCACTCTTCATGTTATGACAAGAAATATGATATGCTATGATATGACAAGGAACATGATATGCTATGATATGATAAGAAACATGTATGCTATTTTACTTTTGTATGGCTTGTACCAAGGGTGGGCTCCATAAGCGCCCCTAGGTCGATGGTCTATGAAACAGGCCTAGTAAAAGGGATGGACTCCTAAGTTGCCCCTAGGTCAATGGTCTATGAAACGGGTCTAGTTCCTAGTAGGTTCAAGATTAGCTACCTTGGATCTATTTAGGATGCGCGCAATCATGTATGTATGTTGTACAAAGCCGGGCCCTCATGATGAGATTATGTTTAAGTATTTATGTGATATATGTTTTCAAAAGGACATCTTGCATATACTCATTTCATGATACATGTTTTTAAAAGAACATCTTGCATCTACATGTTCATAATATATAGTACCTCTATGCTTTAGTAAGATGCTATTGAAGGTATGTCTATGATGCTTAGATGATCATGCTAGTACTTTATGTTTATGCTCTCACATGCTATGTTATGATTTACTCATGATCATGCTATTACTTTATGTTTATGCTCTCACATGCTATGTTATGATTTACTTATGATCATGCTACTAATTTTATGTTTATGCAAGTTTTCTTTTATACCTAGATATGAGTTGAATAAGCATGTTACCATTTTATGATTAATGCATGAGTATGGTTTTGTGAGTAGGAAGGGATCTTACTAAGCCTATGCGCTTATAGTTTAAATTTCCCTTGTACTGCAGAAAAAGGAAAAGAATGGCTAAACTAAAGGGAGCAGCAGGAATGACAAGAATGTGTGGAAGTGGCATGGTGGAAAGAAGATCTATTTTATGTTGCAAGACTTATTTACTCTTTAAGTTTTGCTTATGAACTATTTTTCCTACTAGATGACTTTGGATGATTATTACTTGATGTGAACTTATGTTTCATGCTTTATGCTTTAGCAAGATGATAATGTTGCAAGTAGTAAATATTAAATCAAGTTATATGCACTAGCATGTTGACACGTTTATTATGTTACATGATTTTATAGCTCACATGCCATGTTTTATTAGTATGCTTTTATGATAACATGATTAGTAGATAGTTTCTTACATATACTTCCGCTGCCATGATTTTATATTATGAATGCACGTATGTATGTCGTAAGTAACCCCGCCCTCCCTAAGTAGTGGGAGGGGCGGACGTTACAATAGACCTTATACTCAAACACTCTAAGATGCTTAATTGTAGGTGGTTTACCAAACCACAACTCATGAGGTGTTTTTCCTAGAAACATATGGATTAATGTTCGATTTTGCACATAACATGTCGTATTAATTGCTTCGGCCCATAGGAAACTATGAAGTGAACATTCATTTAACATGTTCTGAGTGGACTCTTGCAAAATCCTATTTTTCCTCTCAACAACTCCATTTTGTTGAGGAGTCCTAGGGGTGGAAAATTCATGTTTATAACCTTTTTCCATACAAAAACTTGTGAATCTATCATTTTCAAATTCACCTCCATGATCACTTCTTATCTTGTTTATCTTATGACTCTTTTCATTTTCTACTCTATTACAAAAAGCAATCAAGGTATCTAGAGTTTGATCCTTATGTTTCAAGAAAAACACACATGTATATCTAGTGTAATCATCCACAATCACAAAGCAATATCTACTACCATTTAAAGAAATATGTCTACTACTATCAAATAAATCCATGTGAATGAGCTCCAAAGCACTTGAGCTACTTACTATGTTTTTACCTTTATGAGTAGCTTTGATTTGCTTACCCATTTGACATGCATCACATATTTTATCTTTTTGAAACTTCAACTTTGGCAATCCTTGCACCAACTCCTTCTTTGAAAGTCTTTTGATATTCCTCATGTTGGTGTGAGCAAGTCTTCGGTGCCAAAGCCAAGTCTCCTCCTCTTTAGACATGAGACACTTAGCAAACACATTAGTAGCACCAAATAGTTCAACTTGATAAATATTTTCTCTTCTATGGCCTATGAGAATATTTGTGTTTAGTTTACTATGCTTGATTAGGCATTGAGATGAATTGAACTCAACTCCATAACCCGAATCACATAGTTGACTAACACTTAAAAGATTAAATATCATGCCTTTCACTAATAACACATTTCTTATCACAAATTTTTCAGAAATTCTAATATCTCCTATTCCTATGACTTTTAATTCACCACTATTACCAAAAGAAACGATACCTTTACTTTTGTGTCTAAATGATGAAATTTTGAAGAGTCCCCCGTCATATGCTTAGAGCATCCACTATCTACGAATCATGTTGTTGGATGCTCCCCCTCGGCGCATACCTGTTTACACACGATGAACCAAATGTTTTGGTACCCAAACCTTGGGTCCGGTGGCATCAATAACAAATTGCTTGGGTACCCAAGCTTGAACAAACTTAACCCTTGAAGCATGATTTCTACTAATTAGAGACATGAATTTAACTTCCTTATCTTATGATTTAAAACCTAGTCCCACTTTATTGTACACACCCCTTTGAGCTCCTAGAATCATGTCTAAATATTTTGAGCTTGAAGTAAATTTTTCTAGAGCACCTCTAAGATCATCAACTTGTAATTTCAATGATGCATTTTCCTTTTTAAGATCATCAAAATTATTTTTGTCATTTTCATGAAGCATGCAAATTTCACATGACACAATTTCATTTTTAAGTGATTTCAATTCATTTTGTAATTTTTTAACCTTCCCTTTTGATTTTGCTAGTGCATTGGTTAAGCATGCAATAGTGGCGTACATCTTATCAAGCTTGGGAGAGATTACCTCATCATCACTAGATGATGACTCACTTGAAGACTCCACATCCTCTCCATGACTATCTTCAACATGGCTTAAGGCCATGAGAGCCATGTGCTTTGAGCTCTTCCTTTCATCTTCTTCCGATGAGCTTGACGATGAGTCGTCCCATGTGGCTTTCAAAGCCTTCTTCTTTTTCTTGGTCTTTTCCTCTTACTTCCTCAACTTTGGACACTCCGTTTTGTAGTGCTCCTTTTTCTTGCATTCATAGAAAATTACTTCAGTCTTAATCTTAGAATACACAAGAGATTTACCTTTTCTCTTTTCATCATTGAAAATCTTTTTAACATCCTTCTTGTCAAACTTCCTTGAATGTCTCATCATTCTTCGAACAAAGTTTGTCATTTCACTTAATGATAGCTCTTCATCACTATCACTATCACTATCTCGCTTAGATTCTGAAGATGATTCCTTTTTCTCCTTCTTCTTTTCTTTGTGCTTCTTTTTGCTCTTTTCACCTGCAACCAAGGCTATACCTTTCTCTTTGTGGCTTGTGTTAGCTTGCTCATGCAATTCAAGTTCACAAAATAATTCATCCAATTTTACTATTGACAAATCCCTTGAAACCTTGTAGGCATCCACCATGGATGACCATAATGAGTTTCTTGGGAAAGATTTTAAGGCATACCTTATGAGATCCCGGTTCTCCACACTCTCTCCAACTGAATGAAGATCATTTAATAGTTCCTTGAATCTCCCATGTAGTAAACTTACCGTTTCTCCATCCTTCATTGTGAAATTTTGAAGTTGATTTATCAAAAGAACTCTCTTTGGAATTCTTGAATCCTTGGTGCCTTCATTTAGCTCAATGAGCTTATCCCATAAATCCTTGGCGCTTTTGAAAGGTCCAACCTTGTTGAGTTGTTCCGAACTCAACCCACACTGGAGAGTCACGATTGCCTTAGCATTTGCTTGAGCCTTCAATTTTTGTTCAGCAGTCCACCTTGATGATTCAAGCATCTTTCCATTTTTGGTTGGCACTGTGAATCCTTCCAAGATCGAGAACAACATGTCAATTTCAGTCATGAGATAATGCTCCATGCAGCTCTTCCAATAAGCGAAATTACTGCCTTCATAGAATGATGGTCGTGAAGTACTATGTCCCTCCTTCAATGACATCTTGTAGCTCTTTAACTTGTGCTTTCTTGGCGGTGAATCCTCAAAAGCAAACCAATGCTCTGATACCACTTGTTAGGATCAGTTGAGCTAGGAGGTGGGGGGGGGGGGGGTGAATGGCTCACTTCGTTTTCTTGATCAATTTAATCTTTCGCAGCGGACACTTGAAGGCAATGCTAACTCTTGTATTTACTTGGTATCCACCTCCTCAAGGAGGTGACTAGTCTAAGGATCCACACCACCGTCACCCTTCCACTATCAAACTTCTCCTTCTCGGACTAACACCAAAGGTGGAGAAATCTTACAAGACTTACAAGCCTCCCTTTCCAAGAGAGAAGATCACACTCACTACAATGAAGAAGAAAAGAAAGATTACAAACTTGAAATGCTTCTTCCTTGTGACGTGAAACTTGAAAACGTGAGGAGATGGATAGCTTGATTTTAAATTCCTTGAGAGATCTTGAGCACTTCAAAGATTGATGACACAAGAGCAATAGAACAGTGTTTTTCTCTAAGATGCTTCTGTTCCTTTTTCTTCAGCATTTTTAAACTTCGAGAAAACTAGTCGTTTCTCACATAATCATCGCCATGGATCGATTGGGATTATATTTGAATCGATTCACAAGTATCCGTTGGAAGTCATCGTGTCAAGATCAACGGCGTAGATTACTTCACTTGAACTTGAATCGATTGGTGCAGTGCTTGAATCGATTCAGACACATGCTCGTGAAATCACAAAATCGCAGTGAATCTGTGAATCGATCGACCGATCGATTGAGTGACTTCAATCGATCGTCTGATCGATTCAAGAGGCTCCTGTGCTTCGCACAGAAGCTTTCTGGATCGATTGCTCGATTGATTGGTTCCCCGATCGATCGGCTAATCGATCCAGAAGCATTCTGTGCTTCGCGTAGATATCCCCTGGATCGATCGCTTGATCGATTGGATTACCCTAATCGATCGGCTGATCGATCCAGAAGCATTCTGCGCTTCGCACAGAAGCATTCTGCGCTTCGCACAGAAGCATTCTGCGCTTCGCACAGAAGCTTCCTGGATCGATCGCTCGATCGATTGGATTACCCCAATCGATCGGCTGATCGATCCAGAAGCATTCTGTGCTTTGTGCAGAGACTTCTCGATCGATCGACCGATCGATTGTCTTCCTTCCAATTGATCAGCTGATCGATTCAAAGGCATTCTGCCTCACAGCCATATCTAAATTGATTTACCAATCGATTTTTGCTAAGTGAGCTTAACACGCATCTAACCTTCTGACTTACAGGAACTTCTCTTGCCAAGAATCCGGTCCTCGACCTTCTTGGACTTCTCTTGCCTTGCATCCAGTCTTCTGACCTGCAAGGACTCTTTTCCCAAGAATCTGATCCTCAACCTTCTTGGACTTTTCTTGCATCCGGTCTTCCGACCTGCAAGAAACTTCTCCTGTAAACTCACAGTGCATGTTAGATCCAACGTATTAACCTAAACTTAAACAATTGTCAATACATTGAAACTTCCAGGGTATGATTGCACCAACAATCTCTTCTCTCTGACTACAGCAGTCGACCACACCGACTTTTCATCACCGACGAAGATGCACCGGTTGCTTCAGATCCATCTAGCTGTCTCTGCCCCGAGTCGCTGCCATGTGCGAGCTGACCTTCGATCGACGAGTGGGGGGAAATCAAAGCCCTAGCTAGGGTTCATAGCACCTGTGTGTCACACCTTCAATCATCCGATCTTTCCCCTCCAACCGATTGCTGTCGATCTGCCCCGATGCTGATACCTTTCAAGCACGAGCAAGGAGGATCTGTGCTATGTCCAGATTTGGTGAGGAAGATGACCATCCACCACCGATCCTTCCTCTTCTCCCGATTTCCTTCAAGTTGGTGCTCTAGTGTCACCGCTATCCTTCTCTGCCATGGCACGCCACCATAGTGGTATTCAGATTTCATTCGAGAGTAATCTGCTAATTCAGATTGGGGTAAGTTGTGATGGGTGTTTGATTAATACAGAATTGATTCAGTTCTACACTTCATCTATAGCTAACTGATGGTTTGGTACTAGGTTAGCAGGTAAAGGGAATGGGGGCAGCAGTAAACCACTGCTATTGGCTGTGAACCACCATCAAACACCTTCGAATTTGGGTAAAGATCTGATCAGTGTATGATTATTTGAGTGTTTGTTTCATTTTTGTGTTAGATTGGTTATTTGATTATAGTTTTGGTTAGGTTGTGCATAGTATCTGATTAAAGGAGATTTGATCTCTTGTCTAACGGATAGATGAATTGGAATTGAGGGTTCTATTTGCATTATGGTTTATGTATTGAGGTTTGTGATAATGCATGCATTAATTGATAGATCTGTAGATTAACGGAGGTCTTATTTGGAGATTAACTCGATTAATTTGTTATCCATGTTAGTTGATTAGTTCTGTTACATGATTAGTTGTGAGTGATCATTGGATGATTTTTGAATTGGATAGTAATGTGATGATTTAGGTGAGTTTGGATATATGCATGTATAGACCTAATCTAATTAGGTTATAGTATGATTACAGTTAATTGGAGGAATAATCCATAATCATGTTTGATTAGAGTTACTCTAATTAGGTGGAGAGTTTATTTAGCTATTTACTTCATATGTAATTGGCTAAATACATTATGTGATCGCATGACTTGGGTTTGGGACGAGCATCTCGACGTGAAATTGGTTTAGCATGATCGACTGATAAAGGCGGGTATTTCTTCCTTGGCCTCTTTAGTTCTTTGAACTTAGTGCATGGTTGTTTTTATTTAATAGGTTAGGTTACTTTACCTTAAATCTATCCATATTGTTATCATTCTTGATACTTGTGCTTGACCTTTATGATGATCTACTTATTTCAGATATAGTCTTAGCTTTTGGATATCCATACTCTGTTATATATACATGTAGAGTATGTATAGTAGTGGATATCTTGTTGATTGAGTTAACATACAGATTATACATTTGATGCTGAGTTACACATATTGGTTATGAATTATAAGAGTCACCTTGTTAACTGTATATTTGCATGTTGTGTGTGTACGTATATCCGGTGTTTACTATTGGTGTCATGCCCCGAGGGAGTCCTTGTCCGAAGAAATTTCGGCAGCACCTCCCCTGTACGGGTGACAATCTGAAACATTTCTATAGACACAATATACCTAAGCCACAGGCGGCTGAAATATACACACAACCACACAGTTTATATGCAGCCTACTCGGCTGATACAATAAAAACACAATCACATAGTTATATGTAGATCTAACAGCCCACTCGGCTGTACCAAAATCAAAATACAAGACTGCTAGCCGGCTAGGCTTACACAACCAACAAACAATACAAAATACCACGTAATAATAACAACACTCCACAAACAAAACCAGAGCACAAAGATAAATACACTGACACATAAATTAAATAAAACATAAAGGGAAACTGTAAGTCTTCTGATGTGACGTGGGGACCGGCAGGTAGGATACTCCAAGCAACTCCATAAACAATCAGGTACCTGAAAAAGATAGTGTCCACGGGGGTGAGTTCAACAACTCAGCAGATACCAGTTGACATGTATAGTAAGCTATAACAGACAGTAATAACTATGGAGTACAGTCTCCTGGAAAAAAGCTGGAATGCACAATAGAAAAGGGATGGAGAGAACTGTACTCACTAGGGCCTCCTATCAGAATAGTCAGGTCATCAGACCGAGAGTATCATAAATCTTGTATGCATGTCAAACAAATGCATCCATCCAAATGCAGCATATAAGTGCAACAAACACAATCAGTAAATGCATCAATACATATGATGCCAATGACATGGTTACCCCTGACGCCAGTCAGCCATCTCACACACAATGGTGAGACCGAGTGGGTAGGGCTGTGACAACCGTGTACTCTGCCGTCATTGCTCCTGATGAGTGACCGAGTGGACGGGATGCTGTCGGAGTACACCTATCCTCCTACCCCAAATCATAAGTGGGGGATCACAATGCTCTCATCTCCCGGTACACAATGACGGGGAGGAATCTCTGTCGGCTACCACGCTGCGTCACACTACCCATGAGTGGACCAACGGAGCCAAACAAAGTCCAACCGCCTACCGGCTACCAGGCTGCTACACTAATCCAGCGGAGCCAAACAGAGCAGAACTGTCTGTCGGCTACCACGCTGAGTCACTAGACCAACGGAGTCAAATAGCAGAACTGTCACACACCTGTCTGATATACCACTAACCCATGAGTGGTGGTGTGTGCGGATACATATAACTGGCGATGTGCTCGATAATAATGGAGCAGACTATCGCGCAGCATACAATCATGCAAGATGATGCATGACACTAAGCATGGAAAAACCTGATCAGTATAACAATATCCATATATATATATAATATGTACCGTAGTATCGATGGTCAAATCTGAAGACCTAAGGTACACAGGTCAGGTAGGGTATAAAACCTAGGTCCTGAGCATAATGAGGCATGGTATGTCACTACCATATGAGCATATATATAATCATATGGGTACTAACAATAAATGCATAACAGGTGAGCAAACAAGCATGTAACAGGTATCCGGTAGAGACATATCGAAACAAGAACGAACATAATTATTACTAAAGGCTATAACCTACTAAACATATCAACATGACATTATCAAAGATAAGTCAAGATACCCGCCTCAAATAACAGGTCTAATCCAGTCAAATCCAACGTCAAGACGCTCGTCTCGGATCAGAGTCCTATAATACATAGTATCCACATTTAGCTAATTACATATAAATAAATTAGTTAAATCAAATCCTCAAGAAGCTAACATAAATCCAAATCCAATTATAAATTCTAATTGGATCATCCAACTCCTCAATCGACTTTAACTAATCCATATGAATTAGAACTTGTAATAAGCATAATCCATCTAAAATAATCAAATCCAACCATGATCTACATCTAAGATCAAAACCTACATTTAACTATTCAATCACACTAATCATGTATCAACTAGTGATATACTATCCATCTAGTAATCCATATCATCTCCAATTCAACACATACCTAATTCACCAACAATACAAACCAATTTCCCTACTTCTTACCTTAATCCATAGCCCAACAAATCCATAGCAAAGACAACTTGCTGTCAGAACAGAGGTAGCTATTCGAAATCAAGAAACGCCATGCAATGCACTGTCTGGATCAAAATGAAGCTCAAGAAATCGACATCCAAACAACAACCAAATTTCTAGAACAACCTGAGCACCTTACCTCTTCCCCTAATTGCCTGCGATGACCAAGAACCCGACAAAGCTGCTGTTGGAAACCTTAATACTAGAGACTCAGGCAGATAACAAGGTGGCTGCTGGCACTGGACGGCTGGCAGACCGGTGCTAGGGCAGAGGACGATCGGAGTGGCGCCGGCGAATCCAATCTAGGGCTCGGCGGTGTCGATAGAAGGGAGGAAGAAGGGCCGGCGCTAGGGCTGAGGGGAGTCTCGCCGCGTCGGCTGTGGCGACAACAGCGGCGCTAGTGTAACACCCATAGGGTCCTTAGCAAAATTCTAGAATATTTTATCATGAATAAAGAAAAAATATATATGCTTTAGTTAAATTTTGCTCCTAGCCGAACACTTAAACAAATAAAATAGAAATAAAAATATATAAGGTCTAGGACTTGAACTCTAAATCTCTCATTAGATGCCTGAATAAGATAACCACTAGACCAAGAGAAATTATTGTTAGAAAAGAGAGGGAAACCATAATTAAATGTAAGAAGAAAAGGCTCTTCTCTTAGAAGGAGAAGTGAGAGTTGTCTTCTTCCTCTCTAATGAAGAGATGCTCTAGAATATTCTTTTCTTACTCACCAAGAAGGGATGTATCTAGAATTTTCTCTTAATTATGAAGAGAGTAAAAGAAAGGAGGAAGAAAAATATATTTTTCCTTCCTCCTCTCATGATGAATAAAAGGAGGAAATTAAAATGAGTTGGCATTTTTCCTCATTCACCTTCCTACTCCCTCCTCCTCCACCGTGACCTCTTCTTCACCATTTCCTCTTCTTGCCGAGACCAAGGAGCAAGGAAGTTTCCCCTCTCTAGGAAGGATCCACAACAAAGGTTAAATCTCTAAGGAAAACAAGCGCAAGGAAGTGAGTATCCCCTCACTGCAGTACAAGTAGCTTCGGTTTAAAATGTTTTTCGAAACTCTAAAAATTTTCTTGCAAGAATGTGGTCAAGATAAAGAATAGGTAGTCACTTAGGGTTAACAAGTGACAAGAGATGCTTCATGTTGTAGAAAAAGAAAAAGAGAAATTTAGAGCCTTATTGCATGTTTCGGCCAAGGATGGAAGAGAGGACCTAGAACAAATTTTCTTTGATCACATGCTTAATTTTTCTACTCTATGATATATGAATTTCACATGTTGTTAGTTAAGTCTTCATTCTTCATGTTGTGAAAAAAAAGAGATACCTATCTATATGGTTCGGCCAAAATTGATTATAAGGCCTTAGGTCAAGAATTTTAGATAGAAACCATACTAGTTGTACCTCTTTATGATGTATGAATTTTTACATGTTTATAACCAAGGTTTTTATGCTTCTTATGGAATAAAATGGTATGAAACCCTACTGATATGTTTGGCCAAATTGAAATAAATGGGTTATGGTTAAAGTTTTGAACTCAAATATGCTTAGATCATGAAGTACAATACCTTGTATGCACTTAGATTAAATGGGCTTGTTATATGTTTAAGTTTTATGCTCCTTATGGAATAAAATGATATGAAACCCTACTGATATGTTTCGGCCAAATGAAAATAAATGGGTTAGGGTTAGAGTTTTGAACTCAAATAGGCTTATTCATGAAGTATAGTGCCTTGTAGGTACTTGTACAATGCTCTATAGGTACTTAGATTAAATGTGCATGTTACATGTTTAAGTCTTATGCTTCTTATGGAATAAAAAGACATGAAACCCTACTGATATGTTTCGGCCAAATGAAAATAAATGGGTTAGGGTTAGAGTTTTGAACTCAAATAGGCTTATTCATGAAGTATAATGCCTTGTAGGTACTTGTACAATGCTCTATAGGTACTTAGATTAAATGTGCATGTTACATGTTTAAGTCTTATGCTTCTTATGGAATAAAATGATATGAAACCCTACTGATATGTTTCGGCCAAATTGAGATAAATGGGTTAAGGTTAGAGTTTTGAACTCAAACATGCTTATTCATGAAGTATAATGCCTTGTATGTGCTTAGATCAAGTTTACATGTTATGTGGATAAGTTCTATGCTTCATATGGAACCAAATGATATAAGAACCCTACTGATATGTTTCGCCAAATTGAGATAAATGGGTTAAGGTTAGAGTTTTGAACTCAAACATGCTTATTCATGAAGTATAATGCCTTGTATGTGCTTAGATCAAGTTTACATGTTATGTGGATAAGTTCTATGCTTCATATGGAACCAAATGATATAAGAACCCTACTGATATGTTTCGGCCAAATTGAGATAAATGGGTTAAGATTAGAGTTTTGAACTCAAACATGCTTATTCATGAAGTATAATGCCTTGTATGTGCTTAGATCAAGTTTACATGTTATGTGGATAAGTTCTATGCTTCATATGGAATGAAATGAGGTTGAAACCTACTGATATGGTTTGGCCAAGATGGATTAATTGGGTTAGGAAAGAGTTTAAACCTAACCAAACATGCTTATGTATTTTCATGATATGTAGCCTTTGATATATAAGTAGATTAAGCTTTCATGCTTTATGATGTGATGAAAATATGCTTTACGATATGTTGCATTTCTATGTCTTATGATAAGATGTGCCATGTTTATGATATGATATGATAGACATATGACATGATAGGCTATGGTCATGATATGATATGTTAGACTCATGATATGATATGCCATGTTCATGATATGTTATGCTAAGTTCATGAGATGATATGCCAAGTTTGATGATAAGAAAATAACATGTTATACTTTATGTTATGATAAGAACATGTTATATAATGCATGTGTGAATGGCTTATGTAAGAAGAAAAGCCTAAAGAGTTGCTTCCCTTAAGTTGGGACCAAGAGCATTCTTCATGTTATGAAAAAGAGTTGCTTCCCTTAAGTTGGGACCAAGAGCACTCTTCATGTTATGAAAAAGAGTTGCTTCCCTTAAGTTGGGATCAAGAGCACTCTTCATGCTATGGTAAAGAGATGCTTCCCTTAAGTTGGGGATCAAGAGCTCTCTTCATGATATGATAAGAATTATAACATGTATGATATGATGAGATATGATATGCATGATATTTTACTTTGTATGGCTTGTACCAAGGGTGGGCTCCATAAGCGCCCCGGGGTCGACGGACTATGAACGGACCTCGTTAAGGGATGGGCTCCTCAGTACGCCCCTAGGTCGACGGACTATGAACGGACCTAGATACCTAGTAGGTTCGGGGCTAGCTACCCTGTCCTAGGGATTGCGCGCATTTATATTTACATGTGGTACAAGCCGGGGCCCTTCTCATGATGATGATATGATATTCAAGTATGTATACTATATGTTTTGAAAGAAGCATGATGCATATGTGCATTCCATGATACATGTTTTAAAAATATACATATTGCATCTACATGCACATATTTATGAAATTATGTTTATGCACCCTTATGAACAGGTATGAGTTATGATACATGTTTACATGATATGATAGGCTTCATGATATGTGCTTACAGAATGTGATATGAATCATGATATACACTCACATGCTATACTCTGATATGTTATGCTCCTTATGTGATATGATATATTATGTTCTATTTTCCCTCATGTTATGTTATGAGATGTTATGGTTTTTACATGATAAGATATGTTCTATGTTATGATTCTCCATGCTATGTTATGCTATGCTATGGTTTCTACATGTTATGTTATGTTATGTGTTTTTCGGATTTATGGGTGGGCAAGGATCTCACTAAGCCTTTGGCTTATAGCTACACGTTTTCCTTGTACTGCAGATAAAGGCAAGGAATGGATTGTTTAAGTGGAGCAAAGCAGGAAAGGCAATGAGGATGTGTGTGGAAGTGCTGGTGGATAGATCTATTTAAGTTTTTGAATTATCTAAGTTATGCATGTGAACAATGTTGGAACTATGCTTATGATAATGTTCAGCTAGTATGATATCCTACTCATGTTATGTTGGTACGTTTGACTTCACATGCCATGTTAAGAGAACTAGATGCATATGGTATATGTTATGATATGAAAAAAAAACAACTAATTATATATATGTCTTCCGCTGCCATGAATCCATATGCATTAGTATAATTGATGTCCATGTTTTAGTGGCGTCCGTCCCTCTGGGGTGGCCTTAGTGTTACCTGGAAGGGCGGGCGTTACAGCTAGGGCACGGATCGGCGGTGTGCGAGCGCAGGGGAGAGAGAGTTGGTCGGCTCTTGCTCAGGTGCCGGCGACAAGGAAGACTAGGGCACGGTCAAGTGGAGGCTCGGATGAGGAAGAAGACGAGAAGAGAAGAAGAAATGGGGAATGGAACCGTCACGTGAAAGGAGAAGAAGGATGGGCAGCGTCGGGGAACGGCTTGGCACATGACGCGGGTTTGGGGAAGAAACGACGATGGAGAATAAAGAAATAAGGAAAAAGAAAAAAAAAAAAATCAAACATTTCCTCATTTAAATGGGGTAACCCAAACAGGCTTTCCCGGGACCCATAATTGGTCCTCGTGAAACTCGTCATACGAGCTCCAAAAAATTCTCAGAAAATTTCTAAAATTTCTAAAAAATTCCCTTATCGTTACTTGACATTTTTCGGTATTTTACAATTGGAGTAACCATATTGATTGTATTTATGTTGCATGTACATTTGTTTAACTATTGGGGATATTATGTCGATAACAACTATGTTGATGATTTTGTGTCTAGTGTGATATTGGAGGTATTATATTGAGTATACCTAAGTTGTAGGGTGCGTACGTGTGTGGTGTGTACGTGTTTGGTGTGATTACTTATTGTACTTGTTATTTAGAGGATACCTGTTGGATCTACCCAAACCTATAGATATAGGTGATTGATGGATCATGTATTTGGGATACTTATGTTTATTAGGTTGCTGCATTGATGATGATCATGTCGGTATCATGATTATTTACATCATGCTCATCATTTGCACTGCATGCTGACAATCAAATGTCTCCCTTGTGGTTGGGCAGGTTGTCAGTCATTTTTAGCGTCGCACACTCGACCACTTATGGATAGCGGTAGCTGGAGCAGTAGCCGCTTGTCCTATCGTGCCACCGGGTCACTAGGTGTTGTGATATCCGACGTTGTGAGCAGTCAGGGACTGCATCACTATATAGTTAGATAACTACTTAGCGCACTGCCTCCTCATCCACTCGAGAGTAGTGTTTGCTAGAGGATTGTACAGTTGTCATTATCCTGACCCTTCAGCCGCATAGGGGTCGTGGCAGGTGGAGGGATGGGCGAGAGTGACATCATATGGCATGCATACGCATTTTCATATGATGCGCGGTGCATCTATGGAAATATATTTGCATACATGTCTAGTAGGTACTAGCTACATGTGATTGTTATATGTTACACTTGTATGAGCTATGATTGTTGCATATGGTTGTCATGCTTCATACATGTCATTTATTATACATGTATATGCTATTGGTTATATTGCTCAGGTGTTACAAGCAGGTTGTTGATGATCTCTGGTGAGTTTACTGTTTATTACACCATGTGTATTTGACCGGTTCGGGTATGTGCATTTATTATGTCATTTACGTTCTTGACTTTATATGTTAGTACCAGATTAGATAGGTTCATTTACTATGACTTTATGATCATGATATTATGTGTTAGATTCAAATTAAGTATGTACATTCATTATGTCAGTTTATGATCATGATTTATTTCCCTAATGAGACTATATATTTTGATCTCCATATTTTTATATAGACCGTGCATTATTTTATCTATTACCCACTGAGTGATCCGCACTCACCACCATATTTGTGTAATATTTTTTTTCCTCAGGTAGTAGGTAGATGATTGTGGAGTCGCTTGGAGTATTCTGTCTGCCGGTCTCACGTCACATCAAAAGACAGTCTTTACTTCGTTATGGTTTTCCTTTCATGTTTTCTTTACAGTATTGGCATTATATTGGTGTTTAGCCATGTGGCTTCTTTATCGTTTTTGGTATTTGGTTGTGTTTAAGTCATGTCGGCATGCACTGTATCTTTTTGGTTTGTATGAGCTTTTCTTTCGTTATCCGCTATGTTTTTAGTATAGTCGTGCGGGTTGTTTATTATACAACTGCGTGGTTATTTATGTATCTAAAATATTTTAGAGACATTGTCAATGTTATGAGAATTTATTGAGTCACACACAAGAACAAGTTGATTTAGAGATGGATTTATACGATGGATCATTAGATTAAGCCTAATCTGAATTAGACTCATTGAGTTAGACTCAATTGGATCCAATTATTGGATTGAGCTCAATTCAAACTAGACTTATTGAGTCAATTCAAATTAATGAGATAGTGACTCATTGAATTCGAATTGCATAAAGGAACAGGAATGGTCAATTTTGAAATTGACCATTCACTCATGAAGAATTAGAAATGTTGATTTTAATTCTTGAATGAAGACTAAAAAACTCTTGTCTTAATGGGGTGTTAATACTCATTAAGTGTATTCATTAGATGAAGTACAAAAGGCCTTTTTAATCTCATGTTTTGTAGAGCATCTTCTTTTTCCCTCTTCTTTCCTTTGGCCAAAATCTCCCTTAGGGTTGCTAGCACAACCTTGGTTGGTATTCTTCTCTACTTCATGAGTTCATGAGACGGATGGAAGGTTTGTTCGTGTGGATACTGAAAGAGGCATGGACACAAGATCGTGCTAAAATCCTTACTGTCGGGGGTTTGTGTTTACACAACAAAGGTATAACTCCCATTTAACAAACTTAGTATATGATTTTCTCCTTCGCATGGATCTTCTAAAAGGATCTAGTTAGTTTTTTCGATGTACTTTCTACATGTTTAGCGCTCTAGATCCTTATACTTGCCTTCTCAATTACTGTGATTCACCTCTTCCGTGTTGGTCCTAGGGCGAGTTGGCGGGGGTGATAGGTGCAAGCGCTTCATCTTTTTCCACATGACTGTAGTGTAAATAGTATAGCGATCTGATACAGTGCTGTGTGATCTGCATTATATATGTGATTTACCTCCCTTCATATAACTTGGGAGCGGACTATGAGAGACGCTTGGGGTGAGCTAATAACCTTTTACTACAAAAGTGATTTCACGATAGCAGCTATCATAGAGTCTCCACTATGAATGGGCATAATTGTGTTTCCTAGAAATAAAAACTGAAATTGGAAAGTCATAAAAAAACTTTCAGTGATTTACCAAACATAGCTAGTTTTACACATTACTAAAAAAGTATATCAATTTTGAAATTGACTAAATCACACGTCTCTTCTCATTTTCTTTTCCATAATATCCCTCTTCCTTTTTTTATTTTTTTCTTAAAAAAAAACTTAATCTTCAACCCTCCTCTTTCATCTATGTTTCCTCTATAGTCGGAGCATCGATAGCTATAGTTCGTTGTCGTCCAATTTGGGTGAGAGCCTCATATTCCGTTAGATAACTCATCCTCCATTATACCCATGTTATCTTTTCAATTTCTCCCAATAAATTTTCTATAAACTCCATCTTATCCTTTGTATCTGTAAAAACCTGATTTGAAACATAATTCTTAGTTATAGATTCCCAGTGAGAAAATGCATCATCAAATAATCCTAATTGCTCTGGGATAACAAATAAGGCCCCACTTTGCTGTTGGGTTGATGGTAGTGTCCATAACTCATTATTTATTCCTCCTCGAAATCTTGCCTTTGGGGGTTGTTGTTCATTGATGGGCTGAAATGTAGACGTGCCTTCTTGAGCTCTTGCAGGAGGATATCCTGGTGGCCCCATTGTCACATCTTGAGGAGGTCGATATGGTGATATAACAGTACTTATTGAATAAATCTGTTGTGATTCATCAGGGGTTTCTTCTAGTAATCTTCGTAAACTAGGGTATTCCATCTCACAGCCTGTCGCGAGTAGATTAGATGTATTCCCCCCATCACCTTCTGTTGCGAATGGATTGGTCTGTTGGTTGCTACTCGGAAAGCCTATAGGTTCCACTGTACAAAAATTTTGTACAAAGATCTGAACCTTTTCCTAGCTACCATGTGTTCTTTTAAATTAAATTTTGGATCTCCTGCGGAACTTAACACGTTTGATCCAAAACTTAATCTATTTGTTCTTTTAGGTTTTGACTTGGATCTCCTGCGGAACTTAACACGTTCGACCCAAGTCTCCTTAAGTTATTAATTCCATTAAATATTAATTTCCATAAAAGGTTCCCAGTACTGACGTGGCGAGGCACATGGCCTTCTTGGATATGGGAGAAACCACCACCGACTAGACAAAACCTTTAATAGAAAGCTAATATTTAATTTCCTAAAATAACTTTAGGTTAACCAAAGAGAACAATCAAATCACAAGGAAAAGAAAGAAACAAAAGAACACAACTTCGAAAAAATATATTCGAAATACTAGAACGTAAACCTCTTGTATTTGGTATTATTTCCATAAATAACTAGCATGATGCGGAAATAGAAATTACTAGTTATACCTTGTAAAAAAAAAAACCTCTTGATCTTCTACCGTATTCCTCTTCTAACCTCGGACGTTGTGTGGGCAACGATCTTCCAAGATGAGAAACCACCAACCACCTTCTTCTCCTCCAAGCAAGGTTCGGCCACAAAAGAAAAGCTTCACCAAGGAGAAAAACCAAAATACTAACCAAGCTCCAAGAGATGCTAGCTTTCTCTCCTTCTTCTTCTTCTTCTCCGAGTAGTATCCGGCCACCACAAGAACTCCAAGGGAGAGGGAGAGGTTCGGCCACCACAAGAGGAAGAGAAGGAGATGATGGCCGGCCACACCAAGGAACAAAAGAGGGAGAGGAATAATAGATGTTGTGTCTTGTGAAGGCACCCTCACCCCTTCTTTTATATTCCTTGGCCTAGGCAAATTAGGAAATTTAATTACAATAAATTTTCCTTAATTTCCTTGACATGATTTAATTGAGAAAAATAAAATAATATTTCCCCAATTAAACAATGATGGCCGGCCAAATCAATAGGAAGCAAATTGGACAAGTTTCAATCAACAATTAAAACTTTCCTTATTTGTTTCCGGAAATTTAAAAAAAAATAAAATTTCTCTTTAAAATCTCTTCATGGTTAATAAAAGGAAATATCTATAATTTTAATTTTATTAACATGTGAATAATTTTAAAGAGAAAATAAAACATCTCTCCAATCTACAAATAAGGAAAGAGATCTAATCTCTTTCTTTAATCTTTTGTAAATCTTTTACAAGAGAGATATTTTAATTTTAATTCTCTTTTAAATTAAATCTTCCACATAATAATAAACATTAAAATTAAATTTTCTTTTTAATTAATTATGGCCGGCCCTACTAGCTTGGGTTCAAGCTAGGGCCGGCCACCTTAAACCCAAGCTTAGGCCGGCCCTAGCTTGGTTCCCAAGCTAGCTTGGCCGCCCCCCTTTAGGTGGGTATAGAAGGTGGGTATATGTGGGTATAGTACTCTATAAATAAGAGGCTACGATAGGGACCGAGAGGAGGAATTGGTTTTGGTCTCCCGATAAAATTAAGCATCCCATGTTCGAACACACAACTTAATTTTATCAATGATAATTCATTCCACTAGAGAACTATCATTGAACTACCGCACCAATCCCAAATTACATTTTTGGGCTCCTTCTTATTATGAGTGTGTTAGTCTCCCTGTGTTTAAGATATCGAATGTCCACTAATTAAGTGAGTTACTGACAACTCATTTAATTAATATCTAAGTCCAAGAGTAGTACCACTCAACCTTATTATCATGTCGGACTAAGTCCACTGCGGGGTTTAACATGACAATCTTTATGAGCTCCTCTTGAGGACATTATCAACCTAGTATCTCTAGGACACAGTTTCCTTCTATAATCAACAACACACACTATAAGTGATATCATTTCCCAACTTATCGGGTTTATTGATTCATCGAACTAAATCTCACCCATTGATAAATTAAAGAAATAAATATCAAACATATGTGCTTGTTATTATATTAGGATTAAGAGCACACACTTCCATAATAACTGAGGTCTTTGTTCCTTTATAAAGTCAGTATAAAAGGAACGACCTCAAATGGTCCTACTCAATACACTCTGAGTGTACTAGTGTAATTATATAGTCAAGATAAACTAATACCTAATTACGCTACGACCTTCTAATGGTTTGTTCCTTTCCATTCTGGTCGTGAGCTACTGTTTATAATTTATAAGGTACTGATAATATCATCTTCTGTATGTGACACCACATACTATGTTATCTACAATATAAATTAAATGAACAACTACAAAAAAATGTAGATAATTAGACCAAATGTGATTCTTTATTCATAATGAAGGTTTACAAAGCTTAGGCTTTCAGTATACACTCCAACATGGTCCATATCTCTGAGTCAGAATCATAAGAATCCCATATTGGTGTTGTCCAAGGAGTTGTGATGGAGGCCATATATTGCATGTGGTCAATAAAGTCATCTTCCAGATCAAGATACCTAGGAGTAGTTTCCATGGACCGGAGAACAGTGGCCCCTAGGCTTGTTTCTCCTGCATGGGCATGCTCTAAGGTAGTCTGAGGAAGTCCACTTTTTTCAACAAGAACTGCTGCAGTTTCCTTGAAAATTTTTGAAATCTAAGATTATGTTGGTTCATCGTCCCATGATGGTGCTGGTAATTCTAAATCTGGAAGAGGGGTGGGTATATCATAATTAACATAGTAATCAAACTTATCACTTGGTTCCCCTAGGATATCCCATCTTCCTTTTGATGTCTTGGGTGAAGAGGTTGGTTTTCGTCGTTGGGAGGTTGAGCCAAAGCCTTCAATGCTTCTATCAGTTGGGGTCAGGCTTTGTACCTCATAGACATCTGCCATAACAATATATTCTAGAATAAGTTGAGAAACACAGTCTCTTTTATGAATATAGACATTCTGATCAGAGTGATTGATGGCGAGGATTTTAACTTCGCCTCTATAATCACTGTCAATGACTCCAGCTCCAATATCAAGACCAAGCTTAAATGTTGCGCTTGATCTCGTGGCTATTCTACCATAGGTTCCCCATGGTATCTCTATACTGAGGCATGTTGGAATTAATCTTCGGCCTTGGGGGAGGGGGGGTACTACACATTCTTCACTTAGGACCAAGTCTAGTCCTGCAGCACCAGAAGTTTTTCGAAAAGGAATAACTGCAGAGGGAAAGAGTTTGTGTACCAGTAAGAAAGGATAGCTGGTGTCTTCAATATTAGGATTAGCAGGGATGTCTACTTCCTCAAAAACACCATTGGCTCTTTCAATCAATATTGTTATTAATTCTTTCTAGTGGTTCTGTATTTCTTCATCTCGCTCGTTGTAAATAGGTTGTTGAGATGATTGACCAGCAATATAGTTGTGAAAGCTTAAAGAAATTCTTCCATCTATCGGATTGTTGCTATTGACTTCAAACGACTGCATAGGAATTATTACCTGAGTGGGGTTTGAAGGTGTTGGAATTCCGTTCTGTTTAAATTTCTCTGTACAAAAATTGTACAAGTACAAAACTATTCCTAGAACCCGCATGTTCAATCAGACATGTGTTTGATCAATCAAGCAAGTTCTTGAATGATTAAAGCACACCTTGATCGAAGTACAAGATCGCTGGCTTCTTGTATTGGTATTCCAAAAAATGATACAAAGAAAATCAAACTAATTACGTAGCGAAATTAAAGAACTTGTTGTACCTTTTCTTTGTCGCTAAAGACCTCTTGATCTTCTGTCGTATTCCTCTCCTTTTCTTGGACGTCGTGTGGGCGACGATCTACCAAGACAACACCACCCTCCTTCTCTTCTAGGTTTCCAAACCGTCAGCTACAGAAGGAGGCTCTAGGATGGGGCACCTTCTAATCTTCTTCCTTCTCTTCTTCTTCTTCTTCCTCTTCTCCTTCTTCCTCTTCTCCAATCCGCCAGCCACCAAGGAGGAGGGGGCGTCGGCCACCAAGCAGGTGTTAGAACTTTTGAGACACAAAAATCGCTTTTTGCATTGCGGAAATCTCGAAGCTATCCACGGATCCGTGTGAAGATAGATAAATAAAATATTCATGTACATGTTTGTCTACACTAGATCTACCTTAGATCTACATGAAAAGGAAGTATTACCCTTGTCGCAATGCCCTTCGCTTATCCCGCTCGTCCAAATGGTTGCCGGATATCGTAGAGTGTCAAGTGTACACTCCTCTACACGTATCCACACGAACAAAAGGTGGAGAGAACCACTTAGAGTGTGCTAGCACTCTTGAGAGGTCTCGGCAATGGAGGAGAAGGAGAGAAAAAGAAGAGAGGAAGAAGAAGATACCTTGAATAAGCACACCTTTTTCTTTTCTCTTGTGTGGCCGGCCACTTATTAGAGCATTTTATACCTCCATGTAATACCAAGAGTCATGGCTCTTGGTCTTCCTCATGAGGTGACACACAATGATGTAGCCTTGATGATGTGGAACATCATCATTGGCCGGCCCATGCCAAGTCACAATGAGGTGGCATTTAGTCAAGTCAAACTTGACCCTTCATCTTCCCTCTCAAGTCAAGTCAAACTTGACCTCTTATCTCCCATGGTTGATCAAATCTACCCTTTGATTCAAATCAATTTAATTTAATGAATCTCTATTCATTGGTTTAAATTGACTCAATGAATCATAGTCTAAATTAGACTCATTCGACACATGAATCAAATTGAGTCCAACTCAATTAGTCTAATTTGAATTACTCTTAATCCAATTTGGTTCATCACATGAACCTAATCCTCTTGGTCCATCATATGAACCTAATCTCCATCTAACTGTCCTTTGTGTGTGACCCTATAGGTTCTTGTAATGTTGGCAATGCTCCTAAACCCATTTAGAAATATAAGTAATGAGCGGTATCTAGCAACACATCATTACTACCCAAGTTACAAGAATGTTGAGATCCAACATCACCATTGTGACTACTAATTGTGGCTCTCACAATATGTGACAATGTCCTTCTATCCTTGACATCTAAATTGATCAATTGAGGCATAGACCGTGTCATCCTCTAATCAATCTATGTCTTGAACTCCAAGTAGACTCACTCTAATCAAATGAGATCAATATCTCATATTGACTTATTTGGGCATGACCATGCACTTAGTGGTCTCACTCTATCAAGAATCATGATATCACTCCCGTCATATAGGAGGGATAGATCCCTTCTACATCACTCACATCTCTCCGCATAATTTGTTACATACCCGTAGTCGCCTTTATAGTCCACCCATTTACGGGTGATGTTTGACGAAGTCAAAGTATGCAACTCCTTATGTAGGGAACCATGGTGACTTCAGGTCCAAGGACTGATAGTCATACTAATAGTCACATGAGAAAGTATATGACACTCATATAACGATCCATGATACTTTCTCATGGCGAGTCATTCAGTATACATTCTCCAATGCATACTCATGTGTCAACTTGATATCTAATATCCATGACTTGTGAGATCAAGTCATCGAGTTGACCTACATGCTAGTCTCATCGCATTAACATTGTCCCTGAATGTTAATACTTGACTAGGAATGATTAAGAGTAGTGTTCTCTATATCATCTCATTATCAATTCAACCAATCGATTGATATAAATAAGAACCTTCTACTCAAGGAAGCTATTATACTCAGTTATTTGGCACCAATACAAGTAAGTATAATAACCATAAAGAAATGTCTTTATAAATATATATATAGGAATATGATGCATCGAGTCCATACAACAATCATCACATGATTGACTCTAGGTCTCTCACTAACAGAAGGAGGGGGCGCCGACCACCAAGGAGGGAGGAGGGGAGGGGCGCCGACCCTTAGGAAGGTGGAGGAGGCTTGTGGGAATTATGTGCCGCCGACCCTAGCAAGGGAAGTGTTGGTTGCTACTCGGAAAACCTAGAGGTTCCACTGTACAAAACTTTTGTACAAAGGTCTGAACCTTTTCCTAGCTACCATGTGTTCTTTTAAATTAAATTTTGGATCGCCTGCGGAACTTAACACGTTTGATCCAAAACTTAATCTATTTGTTCTTTTAGGTTTAGACTTGGATCTCCTGCGAAACTTAACACGTTTGATCCAAATCACCTAAGTTATTAATTCCATTAAATATTAATTTCCATAATTGGTTCCCAGTACTGACGTGGCGAGGCACATGGCCTTCTTGGATATGGGAACAACCACCACCGACTAGACAAAACCTTTTATGGAAAGCTAATATTTAATTTCCTAAAATAACTTTAGGTCAACCAAAAGGAACAATCAAATCACAAGGAAAAGAAAAATAAAAGAACACTATATCGAAAACAAATTCGAAACACTAGAATCGTATGCCTCTTGTATTTAGTATTATTTCCAAAAATAACTAGTATGATGTGGAAAGAAAAATTACTAGTTATACCTTTTAGAAAAACCTCTTGATCTTCTACCGTATTCCTCTTCTAACCTCGGACGTTGTTGTAGGACCGTTGGGCCGGCTAGAAGGGGGATTGAATAGCCCTGCAAAAATCAAAACGCAAACACCCTTCTCGAACTCTTAAACTAACACTTGTAAAATACGAGAAATAAATAAAAGCAGAAAAGTAAAAGGCACACCGAGATTTACTTGGTTACAACCGGGAAGGTTGTTAATCCAAGAAAGCGTAGCACTAGTATCTCCTTCAGGCAGAGAAGCCTTTTACAGCAATGAAGCGCACAATAGAAGCTTAAAACAGAAAAGCGTACAAGTGTAGAAAGAATGCTTGAGTTCTCAGTTGATTGACAGCTTCTGGACCAAGGCTATATTTATAGTCTTGGTCGGGGCGCCTGGAAGGGTTCCGGGCGCCCTGGGGGGGATAAAACTTTATCCCCCAACGTCCAGAACGCGAAAGACGCGTTCTGGTCAAACTTCACGTTCCGGGCGCCCCGGAGCAAAAAGTCAACTCTGGTTGACTTTTGCGTCCGGGACCTCTGCTCCGTTTTAGTCCCGCCTCGGTCCGGGTCTTCCGCTCCGGATCCGCTTACTTGGGTGATCTCTGCCATCCGGAAAAGGGCTCACCCGAACCCAACTTCCGGTCTTCTCAAGCGGGCTTCCCTCCGGCTTCTCGTCCCTCGGAATTGCCGCGTGTTTCCTTCTCGTCCGCCAGCGTACTCATCCGCAGTCTTCGTCCCTCGGTCGTCGACCTTCTCGCTAGCTGCGTCTCTTGCTCCCCGAGCAATCTTCCGCTCCGGCTTTCGTCCCTCGGAACCACCGCGCGCTTCCTTCTCGTCCGCCGGTGTACTCTTCCGCAGCCTCGTCCCTCGGACGCCTTCCTTCTTCCTAAGCTCTTCCGCTCGACTACCTGTGTTCCTAAGCTCCTGCACACTTAGACACAAGGTTAGAAATAACGCAGGACCTAACTTAACTTGTTGATCACACCAAAACAACCTTGGGGTTCCAACAATCTCCCCCTTTTTGGTGTGATCAACCCAAGTTAAGCTAGGGTCAAAACTAGACATAAAATTAAAACAAGTTATTGCAATAATGTGCAACAAAATTAAATTTCAAAAATTTTCAATTTTCAATTTCTACCTCCCCCTAGATTTATACTAATTCTTCTCCCCCTTTGATCACAAAAAAATGGGGTTTAAAAAGAACTAAGGGTTAAAGACTTAGAGTAAAAAAAAATTTCTTAAAGACTTTAAGCAGAAATTTTCAATTTCAAAATGGTCTTTTAACTTAAACAAAATTGTCTTATGAAAATTTTTCTAAATTAACAAAAAAATGAGAATTTTTCTAAGTAACTTAAGCAGAAAATTTTTCTAAGTGAAAACTTTGAGAATTTTTCTAAGTGAAAATTTGACTTTGGCAAAAAGTATTTTTCTAAGTATAAAAATATTTTGAAAAAAAATGTTATTTTTTTAACTTTAAAAGCATTAATTAATTCTAATTTTAATGCTTTGACAGAAGGTTAATTAAACATTTCTTTCAATATTTTGGCTTCCAGGTCGTGGCGAGGCACTAGGCCTTCTTGGTTATTGGAGCAACAACCACTTCCTTAGACAAAACCTCATAGAGAAATTCATTGTTTAATTTTCTCACTGAAAAGTACTAATTTTAATTTTAAAACTTAGACTAAGCAAGATTTAGGAACCCAATAAAGGTTCCAGCCTACTGGATTGATTAAAAATTTCTTAGGGACATATTTTCTAGAGATATTCTTAATTTATCCCGGGTGATATCTATAATACCAATTTAAATTTTTAAATTTTCTAGAATTAGATGAACATGCATGGTTTTTCAAATTATCTACTTGAATTTTCAAATCATTATTTTCAAGTTTCAATTTTTCATTTTCCAATTTTGATTTATCTAATTCTTCTAGAGGGCAGGATTTAACTAAGATTATTTTTAAATTTTTTATTTCTTTTTCTAATTTACAGCAGTCTTTAGTTAATAACTTAACAAATTTATAAAGTTTATCGGGAGGAAGTGAACGTACCTGACTTACCTTGTCGAGTTCGTTTTCCGTGTCTCCCCCTGAACTACTGCTTTCCTCTGACGAAGCTCCCCCTTCATCGATGCTCTCGATGCTCATTTCGGAAGAGCTTGACTCGCAGTCGTCGTCTTGATGACTTGCCATTAGAGCAAGTCCGGAGAATGCCTCAACTTCCGACTCCGACGACGTATCATCCCACGTCGCCTTTAGGGCTTTTCGCTTTTGGATAGGCTTCTTACCCTTTTCCTTGTTCTTGTTCTTCAGCTTGGGGCAATTGTCCTTGACGTGCCCTTCTTCGTCGCAGTGGTAGCAGCGGATCGTCCTTTTCTTCTTCCCCTGTGGATGGTTAGTAGATCTGGATTTACAAAGCTTCTTGAATCTTCTTACCATCATTACCATTTCCTCGTCATCGAGAGAGGATTCCGACTCTGGTTCGTCTCTCAAAGCTTTGAGGGCGACGTTATTCTTGGGCTCCTTCATTCCTGCACATCTTGACTCATGCACTTCAAAAGTAGAAAAAAATTCTTCTAACGAGATCTTTTCTAAATCTTTAGAAATATAAAAGGCATCTACTAGTGATGCCCATTTTGAATTTCTAGGAAATGAATTTAGTGCGTACCTTAGTGAATCTCGGTTACTTACCGTTTCTGCGAGATTCGATAGTCCGGTGATGATCTCTTTGATTCTCGAGTGCAAGTGCGCGACTATCTCATCTTCCCCAAGTTGCAGGCTGGTGAGCTGATTCCGAAGCAGATCTCTTCTGGCGAGCTTGGCTTCGGAAGTCCCTTCGTGCAGCTCGAGGAACTTTTCCCAAAGTTCCTTTGCAGAGTGGTATTGTCTGATTCTGTTGACTTCTTGAGGTGGAAGAACGCTTAGCAGATGGTATTCTGCTTTGTCGTTCGCCACGAATTCAGCCTGCTCATTTTTTGTCCATTGACATTTTTCCTTACCTTCTGATGCTACAAAACCGGATTCCATTGTTAAAGTTAATTCAAAGTCTGTGGTAAAAAATACCTGCATCAGATTCTTCCACGTAGCGAAATCTCCTCCATATTTCGGCGGGTGGATGCTTGGTCCGGCCATTATCTTTGCTTCGATTGGCGGTTAGTCCTCCTGAAGCGTCTTGGCTCTGATACCACTTGTAGGACCGTTGGGCCGGCTAGAAGGGGGGTTGAATAGCCCTGCAAAAATCAAAACGCAAACACCCTTCTCGAACTCTTAAACTAACACTTGTAAAATAAGAGAAATAAATAAAAGCAGAAAAGTAAAAGGCACACCGAGATTTACTTGGTTACAACCGGGAAGGTTGTTAATCCAAGAAATCATAACACTAGTATCTCCTTCAGGCGGAGAAGCCTTTTACAGCAATGAAGCGCACAATAGAAGCTTAAAACAGAAAAGTGTACAAGTGTAGAAAGAATGCTTGAGTTCTCAGTTGATTGACAGCTTCTGGACCAAGACTATATTTATAGTCTTGGTTGGGGCGCCTGGAAGGGTTTCGACGCGAAAGACGCGTTCTGGTCAAACTTCACGTTCCGGGCGCCCCGGACTGTTCCGAGCGCCCCGGAGCAAAAAGTCAACTTTGGTTGACTTTTACGTCCGGGACCTCTGCTCCGTTTTAGTCCCGCCTCGATCCGGGTCTTCCGCTCCGGATCCGCTTGGGTGATCTCTGCCATCCGGAAAAGGGCTCACCCGAACCCAACTTCCGGTCTTCTCAAGCGGGCTTCCCTTCGACTTCTCGTCCCTCGGAATTGCCGCGTGTTTCCTTCTCGTCCGCCAGCGTACTCATCCGCAGTCGCGCTAGCTGCGTCTCTTGCTCCCCGAGCAATCTTCCGCTCCTTTCGTCCCTCGGAACCACCGCGCTTCCTTCTCTTCCGCAGCACCTCGTCCCTCGGACTGCCGTCCTTCTCGCTAGCTGCGTCTTCCGCTCGACTACCTGTGTTCCTAAGCTCCTGCACACTTAGACACAAGGTTAGAAACAACGCAGGACCTAACTTAACTTGTTGATCACACCAAAACAACCTTGGGGTTCCAACAGTTGTGTGGGCAACGATCTTCCGAGATGAGAACTACCAAGCACCTTCTTCCTCCTTGCAAGTTTCGGCCATCAAAACTTCTTCTAGGATGAAGAGGTTCGGCCACCACCACCATGCTCCAATGGGATACTAGAAACGAGGATTGCTTTCTCTCCTTCTTCTCCTTCCTTGATCCGGCCACAAACAAAAGCTCCACCAAGAGATAAGTTTCGGCCAACAAGAGGAGAGGAGAGTAATAGGGTCGGCCACCAAAACCAAAGAGGAGAGGAAAGAAAAGAATAGAGATCATTAATCATGAAGCCTTCTCTGCCCCCTCTTTTATAATCCTTGGTCTTGGCAAATAAGGAAAATTTAATAAAAATTTCCTTAATTCTTTTTCCATTGAAAAGGAAAAATTATTTAATTAAAAATAATTTTCTTTTTCAAATACAATGGCCGGCCACCTCAAGCCCCAAATCAAGGAAAGTTTTAATTAAAACAAGAATTAAAACTTCCTAATTTGTTTCCGGAAATTTATAAAATTTCACTAATAATTTAATCCCTTCATGATTGGTTTATAAAAAGGAAATTTAATAAATTAAAATCTTTCTTTTAAATATGTGGATAAAAAGAAAGTTATCTCTAAAAATTAAAATCTCTTTTAATCTACAAATAAGGAAAGATATCAAATCTTTTCTTAATCTCTTGTAGAAACTTATAAAAGAGAATATTTAATTTTTAAACTTTCTTTTAAATCATGAACATGGTTAAAAAGGAAAGTTTTTCTTAAAATTTAAAATCCTCCTTTAATCAACAAATAAGGAAAGATTTCAAATTTTAAACTTTCTTTTAAACATGTAGATAATTTACAAATAAGGAAAGTTTTTACCAAAAATTAAAACCATCTTTTTAAAGTACAAATAAGGAAAGAGATTAATCTCTTCTCTTAATCTTTTGTAGAAAGCTATAAAAGAAAATTTTTAATTTTTAAACTCTCTTTTAAAATCATGATATCCACATAAGAAATAATTTTAATAAAAATCCTTTTTAATATTCTAGTGGCCGGCCACCTAAGCTTGGGACCCATGCTTTGGCCTGCCACCTACATGACTCATCCACTTGGTCTTGGCCGGCCCTAGCTTGAGTTCCAAGCTAGCTTGGCCGGCCCCATTGGATGGGTATAAATCTCTATATACAAGAGCCTACGATAGGGACCGAGAGGAGGAATTGGTTTTGGTCTCCCGATAAAATTAAGCATCCCGTGTTCGCCCCGAACACACAACTTAATTTTATCAATAATAATTCATTCCACTAGAGAACTATTATTGAACTACCGCACCAATCCCAAATTATATTTTTGGGCTCCTCCCTGTGTTTAAGATGTCGAATGTCCACTAATTAAGTGAGTTACTGACAACTCATTTAATTAATATCTTAGTCCAAGAGTAGTACCACTCAACCTTATCGTCATGTCGGACTAAGTCCACCTGCAGGGTTTAACATGACAATCCTTATGAGCTCCTCTTGGGAGCATTCTCAACCGAGATTACTAGGACACAGTTTCCTTCTATAATCAACAACACACACTATAAGTGATATCATTTCCCAACTTATCGGGCTTATTGATTTATCGAACTAAATCTCACCCATTGATAAATTAAAGAAATAAATATCAAATATATGTGCTTGTTATTATATTAGGATTAAGAGCACACACTTCCATAATAACTGAGGTCTTTATTCCTTTATAAAGTCAGTATAAAAGAAACGACCTCTAATGGTCCTACTCAATACACTCTAAGTGTACTAGTGTAATTATATAGTTAAGATAAACTAATACCTAATTACACTACGACCTTCCAATGGTTTGTTCCTTTCCATCTTGGTCGTGAGCTACTGTTTATAATTTATAAGGTACTGATAACATGATCTTCTGTGTGTGACACCACACACCATGTTATCTATAATATAAATTAATTGAACAACTACATTTATCATAAATGTAGACATTTAACCAATGTGACTCTTATTTCTAGATAAATGTTTATACCAAAAGCTAGGCTTTTAGTATACACTCTAACAATCTCCCACTTATACTAAAAGACTAAGCTGTCATATCTGCTGCCATACATCTTATTCACATGCCTTTCAAAAAGCTCTTGCCTTAAGGACCTTAGGTTATCATCTAATGCAATCTAGGCGGCAAAAACTTCTCCTCGTTATACAATTTCTCGTATTGGGTAGTACTTGCGCTCTATTGTGTTTACTTGCCTTATAGACTCATGGTTTCTTCGAGTTTGTTACTGCACCATTATTATTACAATAAATTGTAATAATCTTTGGACAAACTAGAAATCATATCTAAGTCTATCTTGAGGTAATTAAGTCATTCAGCTTTTATGGCTACCTCAGGGGCTTGCCATATATTCAGCTTCTATGGTGGAGTCCAGAAAAACACCTATGCTTATCACTCTTCCATAGTTATGACTTTTCCTCCTAAAGTAAACACAAATCCCCGAGGTCGACTTATTATTGTCCCTATCTAATTGGAAGTCAAAATCCATGTAACCCACAGGGACCAAATTAACTACCTTTATAAGCTAGCATATAATCTCTAGCGCCTCTAAGGTACTTTAATATATGCTTTACTGCAGTCCAATGTCCTTATCTAGGGTTACTTTGATATCTGCTAACTATGCCCTTGGCAAAACAAATTTTTGATCTCGTGCATAGCATACATTAGGTTGTCTAACTAAAGAACTGCCTACATGTCCTCAATCTCCTTTGATGTCATCGGAGACATCTCTTTAGATAAAGACACTCCATGCTTAAAAGGTAAAAAACCTTTCTAGGAGTTTTGCATGCTTAAAACGAGCAAGGATTTTTTCGATGTATCAAACTAGGGATAAGTAAAATATATATTTTTTTTCTTGCGATCCTTTGATCTAAAAAATATATACATTCTACCAAGTCCTTTATATCGAATTATTTGGACTACCATACCCTTACTTCTGACAACATTTTGATATTGTTTCCAACTACCAAAAATGTTATCTACGTATAGTACAAGAAATACCGCCACGTTTCCATCACACCTTTTGTATACACAAGACTTATCCGTTTACTCAATAAATCCATAGGTCTGGATTACTTTGATAAACTGGATGTTCCAAGACCTTGAAGCTTTGCATCAGTCCATAGACTGATTGAGATTGCACACAAGATGCTCTTAGCCCTTTGCAATGAACCCTTCTGGTTGCTTTATATGGATGCTCTCTTCAAGACTTCCATTAAGGAATGTTGTCTTGACATCCACTTACTAAATAGATAAAAGAATCCGGATAGACTTAAGCATGACTACCAGTGAAAAAGTTTTCTTTTTCATCTAGCCTTGCTTTGAAAGTTTCTACCTTCCTGTCTATCCCTCTTTTCCTATTATAGACCTTTTTGTACCCAAAGGCTTTTACGCCATTTGGTGGTTCTACAAGCTTCCAGATTTTATTAGAATACATATATTCTAATTCTGTTATTCATTACTCTTTGCCAAGATATTGCATCTTTATCTTGGAGTGCTTCGTCATATGTCCGAAGATCAGGTTCATGTCCTCCAGGGATCGAGTCCAAAAACTCTCTCAAAACATGAATCTTATTAGGTTGCCTAACAACTCTCCCACTACGACAAGGCACTTTCTGTAATTGTGTATCATTTGTGATATGTGTTGCAGTTTCCTTGTGGTATCTTATCTTGTACAATTGGTACTAGATTAGACATGTCTTTTATTATTTCCTTAAGAACAAATTTTCTTATGGGCACGTGGTTTATTACATAGTCCTTTTCTAAAAATCGGTCATTGATGCTAACAATGACCTTCTGATTTTTAAGACTATAAACCTACTTTCATTTCTCTAGGATAACCCACAAACAAGTGAATTCCTGTCCAACTTATCATTGTCTCTCTTCAGCATATGTGCTGGACTACCCGAATCCGAATATGCTTCGAAATAGGCTTACGCCTATTCAGCAATTCTATATGAGTAGAGAGTTCTGACTTTGGAAGGTACTATATTCACTTCCGTTTTCAGAGTATATCCTAAAAATGATTTTGGTAATATTCTAAATAACTCATCAATCTACTTATTTCCATAAGAGTCCTATACCTTCCTTTTTCTACACCATTCTGTAGAGGTGTACCAGGTACAGTTAGTTTGGATTGAATCCCTACTTCTGATAAGTGACTCCTAAATTCTCCCAAGAGGTACTTGCCACTATGATCTCACCATAGTGTCTTTTGTTAGGATCGTTCGTACTCGGCTAGAGAGGGGGGGTGTGAATAGCCGCCCCAAATTCTCGCGTTCTTCCTACAGTTAGGGTTAGTCGCAGCGGAAATACAAGGAAGAAACTAAGGAGAAGAAAAACAAACCGATGTAACGAGGTTCGGAGATGAACTCCTACTCCTCGGCGTGTCCGTAAGGTGGACGAAGCCTACCAATCCGTCGGTGGATGAGTCCCCGGAGAACCGGCTAAATATGAGCTCCTTATGGGTGGAGAAACCTCGCCACAACTACTTCTTGCAACAGCAAGATAAGGAGTACAAATACAAGAGAAGCAAGAAGTAAATACACAGCAAATGTAAACAACCCTTGCCTTCTTGTCGACTGTTGAAGAAGCAACAGCTTCTCAGACGCCAACCACAGCAGCAGCTCAGTCGGAGTCCCAGCCGAAGGAAGAAGCTCACGTGAAGCTTGCGAAGAAGAGCTCAACAAAGCTCAAGCACCAGAACAGCAGCTCTGTAGCAGAAGAGAAGAGGAAGAAGCAGTAGCACAGAAGATGCCCTCGTCTCCTTTATACTGCGAAGAAAAGCGGCGAAAACTGGTTGCGTTGCAGCAGCTAGAACCCCGACGATGCGTGGACCGATCGCCTACCGATCGGTCCCGACCGGACCGATCGATCGGTCTGAACCCTTACGTGCGTACTCGTCGGCGTGGACCGATCAATACCGGATCGGTCCACGGCCGATCCCAACTCTTGGCTTTGAAGCTTTTCCTTCCGCGACGCCGTCTCGATCGGTCACCACGGCCGTCGAGCTCTGATCGGTCCGGACGATCGATCGCGTCTTTCTCACTGATCACCTTATCGGTCGCGGGCCGTCGAATCTCGCATCGATAACACACATGAGATCGATTCTTGATCGGTCACGGAACCGATCAGATAACTAGTGACTGGTTTTTGCCCAAACCAAGTCCCAAGCCTTCCAAACCAACATTCGGTCAACCTCGACCTGTTGGTACTTCATTCCTAGCATCTGGTCACTCCCTCGACCTGCTAGAATTCCCCGCCAAGTGTCCGGTCAATCCCTTTGACCTACTTGGACTTTCCTCAACACCAGATGTCCGATCATCCCTGATCCATCTGGATTTTCCTTTGCCTGGCTTCACTCACCCGGACTTTCACCTAGCTTCACTCACCAGGATTTCCACACTGCCTAACATCCCAGTTAGGACTTTCTCACTGCCTGGCTTCACTCACCAGGACTTTCCAACTGCCTAACATCCCAGTTAGGACTTTCCCACTGCCTGGCTTCACTCACCAGGACTTTCCACACTGCCTAACATCCCAGTTAGGACTTTCCCACTGCCTGGCTTCACTCACCAGGACTTTCCACCTGGCTAACATCCCAGTTAGGACTTTCCCTCATGCCAAGCTCCCTGCTTGGACTTCTCCGTGCCAAGTCTCCATACTTGGACTTTTCCAGTGTCAAGTCTCCATACTTGGACTTTTCCCGTGCCAAGTCTCCACACTTGGACTTTTCGCGTGCCAAGCTCCCTGCTTGGACTTTTCCAGTGCCAAGTTCCCTGCTTGGACTTTTTCGTTGCCAAGTCTCCATACTTGGACTCTTTCCCGAATCAGGTCAACCAGGTCAACCTTGACCTACGGTTACACCAATAATCTCCCAAACATCTATTCTTGTCCCATATCAAGAATACAACTCTTCCACGAGTGTCAAACATCAAAATACAACTCAACTAGGTCAACCTTGACCTAAGGTTGCACCAACAATCTTCCTAAGTCAAACATCAAAATACAACTCGAGTCAGGTCAACCAGGTCAACCTTGACCTAAGGTTGCACCAACATCTTTTTACTTTGTCGTTTCTCCACATCAGCCTAATACTCTTTGAACTAATCAAAGTACTTAGTCTTGCGGTACATTAAGTAAATTTATTTGTATCTTGAATAGCTGTCTATAAAATAGATGAAATATTCAATACTACCTCTTGTTTGGATAGTCATAGGATCACACAAATCAGAATGAACCAATTTCAACATATCTTTGACTCCATACCCCTTAGACTTGAAAACTTCTTGGTTATTTTTCCTTCCAAGTAAGACTCGCAGGTTGGAAAGATTTCCACTACTAATGAACCCAAAAGTTCATCAGCTACCAATGAATCATACTCAAGTTAATATAACCTAGCCTTAGATGCCAAAGATATAATTGGTTCATTTCCGAAGGTTACTTTCTCTTAAAGTTAGAAGATGTGTTACTAATTTCCATTTGTTGCATCGTGAGAGTTATTGGATTTATAAATTACCAACCAACGTACCAGAACAGATAACTTCCCTCTTTTTCTTAATAATAACTTTGTTTTTAAAAGAGGCAGAATATCAAGTTCTTTGAATAGTTTAGAAACTGAAAACTAGTTCTTTCTAAACTTGGTGCGTAAAGACAATTACTCAAAAATCCATGTTTTATTCTTATCAAAAGATAAACATCTCCCACTGCAACAGCTACCATTTTTACAGTAGTGCCCATGTGGACGGTGTTTTAATTTTCATTTAGTTGCCGGGTTTCCTGGAACCCTGCAATGAATTGCGGACATGATTAATGGCATCTGTATCTACACTCCAGGTTCTGGTAGATAACACCACTAAACATGTTTCAACTAATGAATTAAATACACCTATATTGTTCTTAGTTCTAAGAAGACAGTCTACCTTAATGTCCAAGTCCTATTTCCAATCATTACAATTGGGACTACTAAGTCTTTTCTATAGTATGACTACTAGGGATTGACAAACATTTTAAATCCTAAGAATCACAAAAATATTTGGTCAAGATCAATTCCTTAAAATCCCCATGAATTTTGTATGCCACGATAGTGTGGACGTATACAAAATCAAATAGGAGATTTTTATCCATTAATTTTATTATCTCGTCAACTTTACTTTATGACGAATAAAATTAATAATTGATCTATCTTTGATCAAATATTTGGTCAAAAACTTTTGAATTTTAAAAAATATTGATTCCTCAAACAATATTATTTAAATTCACCAACACCTCAAACACCGTGAATTTTGCATGCCACGTTAGTGTGGACGTATACAAATTCAACATTTGTAAAAGGAGGGTTTTAACCCATTAATTTTATTATCTTGTCAACCTAACTTTTTGACAAATAAAATTAATAGTTGGTATCATTTGGTCACACAAATAATAGCAGTGACTCCGATGGGGAGGATACTATTAGATGTGTCTAAGTGTATATCATTACTTGACACTAAGTCCATTAATAAGATTATGCCCCTTCCGTTGGGGAAGATCACACGCTCTTAATTAACTTCCTATAGTCATCCAAAAATGAAAGTCTGTTCTAGTGATCCACAAACAAGCTCATCCGTTATGGAGGAAGGCACTCAGAGCCAACGCGCAAGCTTGTTTGCATCACTTACAAACCAGTAATGGAGACCATGGAATTTACTTAAAAATCCCTCTCCCACTTAGTTATTTATAAATGAGGAATTTTAACTATACTAGCCTACTAAATATGTAAACTAACATGCACACACAACACAATATAAAAAGCAATAAATAGAAAATTTAATTTTCAACTATTATGGCTTTTATCTCTAGTTGTCCTCCGTGTGTTGTCATCCCAAGCTGTTGCCATATTTGGCCACTGCCACCCGGTCTAGCTGTCGCATCTATCTTGCTCCTAGTTCAGCTGCGCAAGATTCGATCCGCGACATAAATAGAATTTTACATTTTTCGATCCTATATTCCTCGAAGGAATGCACATGTCAACTAGATCGAACATAAAACAAAATTTACATCCATCGATCCTATATTCCATAAAAGGAATGTACATGTAACTAGATCAAAAAATAAAATCCTAATAAAACTAAATACAGCTCCTGCTGTATTTTATAATACAATCATGCACACATAATAAAATGCCCTTGACATGTCCAAGGGTCCAATCACACACATAATAATTATAAGCCATAATAGTTGGATCCTGCATCCACAAAGTTAGCACATCCTACTATTATCCTGCCTAAATTATGTATGACATGTGCATAATTAAACTAATACCAAATACATAGAGGCAAAAACCCTAGCCCTGATACCAATTGTTGGTTGCTACTCGGAAAACCTAGAGGTTCCACTGTACAAAAATTTTGTACAAAGGTCTGAACCTTTTCCTAGCTACCATGTGTTCTTTTAAATTAAATTTTGGATCGCCTGCGGAACTTAACACGTTTGATCCAAAACTTAATCTATTTGTTCTTTTAGGTTTAGACTTGGATCTCCTGCGAAACTTAACACGTTTGATCCAAATCACCTAAGTTATTAATTCCATTAAATATTAATTTCTATAATTGGTTCCCAGTACTGACGTGGCGAGGCACATGGCCTTCTTGGATATGGGAACAACCACCACCGACTAGACAAAACCTTTTATGGAAAGCTAATATTTAATTTCCTAAAATAACTTTAGGTCAACCAAAAGGAACAATCAAATCACAAGGAAAATAAAAACAAAAGAACACTATATCGAAAACAAATTCGAAACACTAGAATCGTATGCCTCTTGTATTTAGTATTATTTCCAAAAATAACTAGTATGATGCGGAAAGAAAAATTACTAGTTATACCTTTTAGAAAAACCTCTTGATCTTCTACCGTATTCCTCTTCTAACCTCGGACGTTGTGTGGGCAACGATCTTCCGAGATGAGAACTACCAAGCACCTTCTTCCTCCTTGCAAGTTTCGGCCATCAAAACTTCTTCTAGGATGAAGAGGTTCGGCCACCACCACCATGCTCCAATGGGATACTAGAAACGAGGATTGCTTTCTCTCCTTCTTCTCCTTCCTTGATCCGGCCACAAACAAAAGCTCCACCAAGAGATAAGTTTCGGCCAACAAGAGGAGAGGAGAGTAATAGGGCCGACCACCAAAACCAAAGAGGAGAGGAAAGAAAAGAATAGAGATCATTAATCATGAAGTCTTCTCTACCCCCTCTTTTATAATCCTTGGTCTTGGCAAATAAGGAAAATTTAATAAAAATTTCCTTAATTCTTTTTCCATTGAAAAGGAAAAATTATTTAATTAAAAATAATTTTCTTTTTCAAATACAATGGCCGGCCACCTCAAGCCCCAAATCAAGGAAAGTTTTAATTAAAACAAGAATTAAAACTTCCTAATTTGTTTCCAGAAATTTATAAAATTTCACCAATAATTTAATCCCTTCATGATTGGTTTATAAAAAAGGAAATTTAATAAATTAAAATCTTTCTTTTAAACATGTGGATAAAAAGAAAGTTATCTCTAAAAATTAAAATCTCTTTTAATCTACAAATAAGGAAAGATATCAAATCTTTTCTTAATCTCTGGTAGAAACTTATAAAAGAGAATATTTAATTTTTAAACTTTCTTTTAAATCATGAACATGGTTAAAAAGGAAAGTTTTTCTTAAAATTTAAAATCCTCATTTAATCAAAAAATAAGGAAAGATTTCAAATTTTAAACTTTCTTTTAAACATGTAGATAATTTACAAATAAGGAAAGTTTTTACCAAAAATTAAAATCATCCTTTTAAACTACAAATAAGGAAAGAGATTAATCTCTTCTCTTAATCTTTTGTAGAAAGCTATAAAAGAAAATTTTTAATTTTTAAACTCTCTTTTAAAATCATGATATCCACATAAGAAATAATTTTAATAAAAATCCTTTTTAATATTCTAGTGGCCGGCCACCTAAGCTTGGGACCCATGCTTTGGCCGGCCACCTACATGACTCATCCACTTGGTCTTGGCCTGCCCTAGCTTGGGTTCCAAGCTAGCTTGGCCGGCCCCATTGGATGGGTAAGAAGGTGGGTATGTGGTGAGTATAAATCTCTATATACAAGAGCCTACGATAGGGACCGAGAGGAGGAATTGGTTTTGGTCTCCCGATAAAATTAAGCATCCCATGTTCGCCCCGAACACACAACTTAATTTTATCAATAATAATTCATTCCACTAGAGAACTATTATTGAACTACCGCACCAATCCCAAATTATATTTTTGGGCTCCTTCTTATTATGAGTGTGTTAGTCTCCCTGTGTTTAAGATGTCGAATGTCCACTAATTAAGTGAGTTACTGACAACTCATTTAATTAATATCTTAGTCCAAGAGTAGTACCACTCAACCTTATCGTCATGTCGGACTAAGTCCACCTGCAGGGTTTAACATGACAATCCTTATGAGCTCCTCTTGGGAGCATTCTCAACCGAGATTACTAGGACACAGTTTCCTTCTATAATCAACAACACACACTATAAGTGATATCATTTCCCAACTTATCGGACTTATTGATTTATCGAACTAAATCTCACCCATTGATAAATTAAAGAAATAAATATCAAATATATGTGCTTGTTATTATATTAGGATTAAGAGCACACACTTCCATAATCTTTATAAAGTCAGTATAAAAGAAACGACCTCTAATGGTCCTACTCAATACACTCTAAGTGTACTAGTGTAATTACATAGTTAAGATAAACTAATACCTAATTACACTACGACCTTCCAATGGTTTGTTCCTTTCCATCTTTGTCGTGAGCTACTGTTTATAATTTATAAGGTACTGATAACATGATCTTCTATGTGTGACACCACACACCATGTTATCTATAATATAAATTAATTGAACAACTACATTTATCATAAATGTAGACATTTAACCAATGTGATTCTTATTTCTAGATAAATGTTTATACCAAAAGCTAGGCTTTTAGTATACACTCTAACAGGAAGAGGGGCGCCGACCACAAGGAGAGAAGAGGATTGTGGAAAATTAAGAAAATTAGGTTTTAGGGGATACACCTACTCCTTTTATAACCTTTACCGTCGGTTACAAAGAAAGAAAAATAATAGAATTCTATTTAGAAAAAATCTCCCTTTCTATAACCAAGTTAAACCAAACCAAGTTAAACCAAACCAAGTTTAATCAAACCAAGTTAAACCAAACCAAGTTTAACCAAACTAAGTTTAACCAAACCAAGTTTAACCAAACCAAGATATGGATGGGTGGATGCAAGGCTTTATATAGAGGCTATAACAGGGACCTAGAGGAGGAATTGGTTTATGCCTCCTGATGGGCTTGGGCTTCTTGTGTTCGGCCCGAACACCCAACCCAAGTCCATTAATAATAACTCATACCACTAAAGGGTTATTATTAAACTACTGCACCAATCCCGTATTACAATATGGGCTCCTTCTTATCATGAGTGCGTTAATCTCCCTGTGTTTAAGATATCGTATGTCCGTTAATTAATTGAGTTACTGACAACCTAATTAATTAACATATGATTCCAAGAGTAGTACCACTCAACTTTATTATCATTTTGGACTAAGTCCACCTGCAGGGTTTACATGATAATCCTTATGAGCTCCTTAAGGAAACATCTTCAGCCTAAATAATTAGGACACAAATTCCTTCTATAATCAACAACACACCATATAAACAGTACTATTTCCCAACTCATCGGGCATATTGATTTAACGAATAAATCTCACCCATTGATAAGTTAAAGAAATAAATACTAAGTATACGTGCTTGTTATTATATAGGGATTAAGAGGACGCACATCTATAATAACAGAGGTTCTGTTCTTTTATGTAGTCAGTATAAATCGAACAACATCAAATGGTCCTGCTCAATACACACATAGTGTATTAGTGTAATTTTATAGTCAAGGCAAACTAATATCAAATTACACTACAACCATTCCAATGGAGTCACACGACCCCGAACTTTCTTCTCTTGGCCAAGTTGACACGGCCGTGTAAATTTACACGGTCGTGCCATGCTCCCTCTCTGGAGGACTTACACGACCGTGTGGTATACACGGTCGTGCCCAACCTAGTCTCTGGAAGGGTTACACGGCCATGTGCTACACACGGCCATGCAAGGCTTAGCCTCTAGAAATGTCACACGACCGTGTGACACACATGGCCAGGTGATGGGTCTTGCTTTAAAGGTGACACGACCGTGTGTCCTTTACATGGTCATGCCCTGCACTAGCAGGGAAGGCCTTACAAGGTTGTGTGGCACACACGACTATGCCTAGACTCGGGCCCGGTAAGGTCACACTGTCGGTAATCACCACACGACCATGACTAGCTCTTTCTCGGGTGAGGCTACACGATCAGTCAGAGTCACACAACCCAGACCCTCTAGAAGCTCTAGACTTCATCTCAGCTCTGCATCGCTCCAAACCATGACTCAACAGTCGAAACAAGTTCAGAGTAGATCTTTGAACCGAGCAGTGTGCATATAACGAAGTCTTTAGAAGGTATGAAAAGTATAACGTCCGTGACTTAGGCTTTAGGGTAATAAGTAGGGCGGGCGCTACATAAGTAATAAGATGTTCAACAGTTATCCCAATAGATATACAATAGTCATTAAATAATTGGGATATAAATTCACCGACATTATCAAGATGTATGTTCTTGATAGAATATTCAAGAAATTGTGTTCTCAATCAAATTATTTGGGCAAGTAATCTCGTAAACACTAGGTTGCAAGTTGATTATAAGCATACATGTGACCATCTTGTAGAGATATCAATTAGAACCATAAAATATTTAAATGGTCCACATTGTGGGTGAATAGGCCACATGTATCGCCTTGTATACATTCCAAAAATATAGGAGATTTAATTCCAACTTTAGATGGTGAAGGCCACATAATAAGTTTTTCTTGAGAACAAGCAGTACATAAGAATTCATTAAATTGAAGAATCTTCTGGTTCTTTAATGAGTGCCCATGTGAATTCTTGATAATTTTTTAGAATATTGTAGAACCAGGATGTCTAACCGGTCATGCCAAAGTATAAAATTATTTGAGTCAATAAACTTTAGGTTTACTGTTGTATTTTTTTCTACCGCATATATTATTGTGTAGTACAAACTAGATGAGAAAGCGGGTAATATTTCATATACGTGTTTCTTACCCAACATTAATTTTGCAATATAGAGATATTCAACATTCTCATCCTGTGTCTCAATGTGATATCCATATATGCAAATATCTTTAAAACTTAACAAATTTCTTTGAGACTTAGGAGAGAATAATGCATTGACAATAACAAATTTCATTCTCTAAATAATAATATATTAGCTATTCCGGAATATTCAATAATATTTGTATTACCATATATTGTATTAACATTACTTTCACCCATTTTTAAATAAGGAAAATATTTTTTTCTGAATATAGAATATGACATTGCATTATCAACAAGGTATAAATCTCCATTATTGAATCCAGAAGCCATGATATTTTCATTAAAACAAAAGAAATACTTAATGAGAAACAACTAAAAAGATTACTAAAGAAACATAATAGCAAACAAACTAATTTATTTTAAAATATTTGATTATCTTAGACATTTCCATAAATATCTTCATTTCCAATCAAATTGTCTATTCCTCCATCAGGATATGTAAAGAAATCAGGAACATCCAAATTGTTGTCATAGAAGGACCAAGGATTGTGTTATTGTCTTGAAAAATAACATTTGTCTCTATATCTTTTGCTTTGCCCTTTAAATAGGCTTGGTAAATATCAGTAAGCTATTTTGGTGTATGACAAGTATGTGACCAATGTCCTTTCATGCCACATTTATAACATAAATTTTTTGATTTCTTTTCATTATTATCTTATCCACTTTGAACCCTTCTACCATTTTCTTTTGTCCACTTCTGATGGACATTATTGTTAGCTCACTTCTGATGAGTTGTTGTGTTTCTTTTATTATAACCACCATAATTTTCTTGAAATTGATCATTTCCATAGCTACGACTATGGCCATGATGAAATTTTTATTTGTGTTGTTGTTTATCATTTTTACAAATTATCACATTCACTTCGGGAAATGGACTAGCACCAATTGGGCTGGTCTCATAATTTTTCTTCAAAAGATCATTGTTTTGCTCAACCACAAGAAGGCATGTAATCAATTCAGAATATTTCTTGAAACCTTTTTTTTTATATTGTTGCCGTAGGAGCATGTTAGATGCATGAAAGGTTGAATATGTTTTTTCTAACATATCTCCATCGGTAATTTTTTTGCCACATAATTTTAATTTTGAGCTAATTCTAAATATAGTTGAGTTATATTCACTTACATATTTAAAATCTTGTAATTGTAAATAAATCCATTCATAATGAGCATTTGGAAGAATCATAATTTTATAGTGGATATACCTTTCCTTCAAATTAGTTTATAGGTGTCACGCCCCAGGTAGTCCCTGCTCAAAGAAAATTTTGACAATATCTCCCCTGTACAGGTGACAATCTGAAACTTTTCTACAATATAACTATCACATACACGGCCAACACGTCCGGAACAATAATAATAAAAGAACTAAACAACAACCACGCAGTATAATAGTGAACTAAAACAACGATAAGTAAAACATCTCAAAATATCTTACTCAACTACACCCATAAAACACAAAACTCAACGACGCACATAAAATCAACTCACCTCTTCTGCCGTCCCGACAGCCATGTAGCAAAAACACATCCAAATAAAACTCATTGACAATAAAACAAAACCATACAGTATCCAAGTGTCAAACCAGAACAAGTCTACAACATCGTTTAGATATCATCATAAGAAAATAAAAGACCGAAACAACACATCCTCGCGACCTGCAGAGGACTAGCGATTGGAACTCCTCCGGACAGCCTCAACCTGAAAATAGTAAATATTCACGGGGTGAGTCAACTCCTCGGTGGGTAATATTGACATGCATAGTAAGAAAATAACAACTAGCACTAATCATGCGTACAGTCTCCTGATATAAGAATGATAAATGCAATTGAAATAAACAGGAGAAAACTATACTAACCAAGACCTGGTGTATGGATAATCAACCGAGAAGTATAGGAATCCTGTATGCATGTCAAACAAATGCATTCATCCAATATGCAACATACAAGTGCAGCAAACACAAGCAATAAATGCATCAATGCGTATGATGCCAATGACATGTCCTGGTCACTCCTACTCTCCAGTCAGTCATCTCACACACGATGGTGAGACTGAGTGGGTAGGGTTGTGACAACCGTGCACTCTGCTGTCACTGCTCCTAATGAGTGACCGAGTGGACGGGATGCTGTCGGAGTACACCTATCCTCCTATCCCAAATCATAAGTGGGGGAGCTCAATGCTCTCATCTCCCTGAACAAGTTCAGAGGAGGGATCCTTGCCGGCTACCACGCTGCGTCACACTACCCATGAGCGGATCAACGGAGCCAAATAGAGCAAACTGTCTGTCGGCTACCACACTGCATCTCCAGACTAGCAGAGCCTAACAGAGTAGAACTGTCTGCCGGCTACCACGCTGAGTCACCGGACCAGCGAAGATTAACAGCAGAATTGCCACACACATGCCTGACATACCACTAACCCATGAGTGGTGGTATGTGTAGATCTATATAACTGGCGATGTGCTCAACAATAATGGAGCCGACTATCGCACAGCATGCAATCATGCGAGATGTGTTGGTTGCTACTCGGAAAACCTAATGGTTCCACTGTACAAAAATTTTGTACAAAGGTCTGAACCTTTTCCTAGCTACCATGTATTCTTTTAAATTAAACTTGGATCGCCTGCGGAACTTAACACGTTTGATCCTAAGTTTAATTTATTTGTTCTTTTAGGTTTAGACTTGGATCTCCTGTGGAACTTAACACGTTCGATCCAAATCACCTACGTCACGAAGACAATTAAATATCTATTTCCAAAATCGGCTTCCAGTACTGCATGGCGAGGCACATGACCTTCTTGGATAAGGGAGCAACCACCACCGACTAGACAAAGCTTTTTAAGGAAATTAAATATTTAACCTTCTCATAGTAACCCTAGGCTAACCTCTAAGAACAATCAAATCACAAGGAAAAGAAAAAACAAAAGAACACAATTTCGAAAACTAATTCGAAAAAACTAGAATCGCATGTCTCTTGTATTTGGTATTTTTACATGGAGATAAAACTAACATGATGCGGAAAACAATATTAGTTATACCTTACTTAGTAGATAATGACCTCTTGATCTTCTATCATATTCCTCTTCTAATCTCGGACGTTGTGTGGGCAACGATCTTCCAAGACGAGGACCACCTAGCACCTTCTTCTTCTTCCTTCAAGTTTCGGCCAAGCAAGACTTCCAAAGGATGAAGATCTTTTTCCACCAACCAAGCTCCAAGGGATGCAAGCTTTCTCTCATTCTTCTCCAAGCTAAAATCCGGCCACCACTTGATCTCCAAGAAGGATGAGAGGTTCGGCCACACCAAGGAGAGGAGAGAACTTGAAAGGGACCGGCCACACCAAGGAAGAAAAGAGGGAGAAAAATAATAGAGGTTGTTCCCACAAAGGCACCAAAACCCCCTCTTTTATAATCCTTTAGCCTTGACAAATAAGAAAAATTTAATAAAAAATTCCTTAACTCTATTGCCATTGAAAAGGAAAATTTAATAAATTAAAATTAAATTCCTTTTCTTAGTTTATATGGCCGGCCACCTCATGTAAGCAATCAAGGAAATTTTTCACAAGAAAAATTAAAGCTTCCTAATTTGTTTCCGGAGAAATTTTAAAATAAAATTCTCTTTAATAATCCCTTCATGATTGATGCTATAAAAGAAAATTTCTATAATTTTAAAATTTAACTTTTCAACATGTGGATGATAAATAAGTAAAGTTTAAACCAAAATTAAAATCAACCTTTTAATCTACAAATAAGGAAAGAGATTTAACTCTTCTCTTAATCTTTTTGTAGAATCTTATAAAAGGAAATATTTTAATTTTTAAACTCTCTTTTAAATCATGTATTCCACATAAGAAAAAATTTAAAATTAAAATTCCTTTTGAATTTATAATGGCCGGCCACCTAGACTTGGGTTCAAGCTAGGGCCGGCCACCCATGAACCAAGGCTTGGCCGGCCCTAGCTTGGTTCCCAAGCTAGCTTGGCCGGCCCCTATAACATGGGTATGAAGGTGGGTATAGGTGGATATAGTACTCTATAAATAAGAGGCTACGATAGGGACCGAGAGGAGGAATTGGTTTTGGTCTCCCGATAAAATTAAGCATCTCGTGTTCGCCCCGAACACGCAACTTAATTTTATCAATAATAATTCATTCCACTAGAGAACTATTATTGAACTACTGCACCAATCTCAAATTACATTTTGGGCTCCTTCTTATTATGAGTGTGTTAGTCTCCCTGTGTTTAAGATGTCGAATGTCCACTAATTAAGTGAGTTACTGACAACTCATTTAATTAATATCTTAGTCCAAGAGTAGTACCACTCAACCTTATCGTCATGTCGGACTAAGTCCACCTACAAGGTTTAACATGACAATCCTTATGAGCTTCTCTTGGGGACATTATCAACCTAGATCACTAGGACACAGTTTCCTTCTATAATCAACAACACACACTATAAGTGATATCATTTCCCAACTTATCGGGCTTATTGATTTATCGAACTAAATCTCACCCATTGATAAATTAAAGAAATAAATATAAAATATATGTGCTTGTTATTATATTAGGATTAAGAGCACACACTTCCATAATAACTGAGGTCTTTGTTCCTTTATAAAGTCAGTATAAAAGAAACGACCTCTGATGGTCCTACTCAATACACTCTAAGTGTACTAGTGTAATTATACAGTCAAGACAAACTGATACCTAATTACACTACGACCTTCCAATGGTTTGTTCCTTTCCATCTTGGTCGTGAGCTACTGTTTATAATTTATAAGGCACTGATAACATTATCTTCTGTATGTGACACCACATACTATGTTATCTACAATATAAATTAATTGAACAATTACAAATAAATGTAGATAATTTGACCAAATGTGATTCTTTATTTAAAATAAATGTCTACAAAAGCTTAGGTTTTCAGTATACACTCTAACAAGATGGTGCATGACACTAAGCATGGAAATATCTTGGTCCTGACCATATCTACCTTCATAAAATATGTACCAAAAATATACATGGATCAAATCAGAAAATCTAGGTACATAGGTCAGATATGGTATCAAATAAGTTCGATATATCCTATGGCATGGTATGCCATTACCTTTATGATCATAAGTAATCTGAAGGTATAAACATGAATGTAAACAAGAGAACAATCAAAGCATGCACAGGTAATGGATAATGACATACCGATGCAGATATAAAACATAATCATTACTATTTGTTAAGAAATTACTATGCACATCAAATGACAAATCTAAGAGATAAGTCAAGGTACCCGCCTCTAATAAGAAAGGATCGTATCCGGTCCAAATCCGACGTCGAGATATTCGTCTCGCATCAAAGTCCTATGTCACTAATATAAATATATTTTATTTAGCTACAATTCTTATAAATAGCTAAATAAAATCTCTAACCCTAAATTAGGGCAAAACCCTAATCACATTACCATCATACACATAAACAACTAATTATACATTAATCATTTCATTACCCTACTCCTTACCTCAATTCACCGCCGTTGATTGCTGTTGGTGAATCCACTTGCACTAAACAAATCAAGAAGGAAGGTAACTGATCGACAAAACAACCTAATTCAAGACATAACCTACTGACTCCAAAAGCAAAATTCCAAAATCCAAAAGCCCTCGGCCGAAGCAAGATTTCCACAGCAAGATTTCCTCAGCCGAAGCAAGATTTCCACAGCAAAATTCCAAAAGCCCTATATCAAAAATATCATCACAACCGTACCAATGTTTCCAACCCAAAAGACTAAATCCAAATACTCACCCAAACACAAATGCCCGAACTGTTGAGTCACTGCCGGATGTGCCTGCAGTCGGAAAACGTCGGAAACCGGTGGCCGGAACAAACTCCAAGTCCAGTGGTCGTCATAGAGGAGAGCAACAACCCTCAGTCGGCAGTGAAGAATCAGAAGGGTCTGGTGGTGACTGTTGGCGTCGACAGCGGCGCTAGGCCACAAAAGGAAGATGGCAACCAGCAGTGTGCAACTCGGGAGGGAAGAGGAGGAAGAGAAATCGATGTCGACTGCGTCGGTGGCTAGTGGCGATGTTCAGCGATCGGCCACGGAGGTCAGCAGAGCCATAGTGGAGGAAGGATCGGGAGGCGGCTCGGCCGACGGTGGCTTGCGCGTCGCCGGCGCTTGGGCAGTGAAGGAGAAGAGATGAAGAGGGCGTCGACACGATGAGGCAGAGAGGGGCTCGGGCAGGAAGAAGAGGAAGAGAGCTTGGCTGAGGGGTTTAATTGCGAGGGGGAGCAACGATTTTTGCGTCGCCGGTTGGGAGAGGGCGGTTAGGGCACGCGGGTGGTTCGGCGGGGAAAGAAGAAAACGAAGAAATTAAAGAAAAAGAAATATAAATATAAACATTTCCTCGTTAAAACGGAGTAGCCCAAACAGGTTTTCCCGGGATCCAATTTTATCCCCGTAAATGAAGTCATACGGTCTCCGAAAAATTCCAAGAAAATTTCTAAAAATTCTGAAAAATTCCCTTATCATTATCCGTCATTTTTCGGTATTTTACAATAGGTAAGTGAATCTTTGATCTTCAAATATTCAATTTTCAATTCTTCATGAAGATAGTGATGAATGAATATCATTGCTTTTACATGATTTTTTAAAGATTTCGCATTTCGATCTTTTATGGTATATCCAAGAGTAGACCCGACCCCGGCCCGTGTCTGGCCCGGACCCGACCCGGGCTCGTAACCGGGTCAACGGGCCGGTTGCCCGTTGATCCGGTTCGCCGGGTCGAACCAGAACCGGCCCGGCAAGTTGCCGGGCCAGTTCCGGTTCATTGGTTGTAAAACCGGCGGGTTGAACCGACGGTTCAGCCGCAATTTTTTTTTTTTTTTAAAACGGCTTGAACCGCCGGTTAACCGGCGGTTCATAGCCGTTGGAACCGCCGGTTAACCGGATCATTTGACCATTTTTTGATCAATGACTATGATTTAGTGTCCGTTACTATCAAAACTCTATAAATAGAGAGCTCATTTCATCATTTTTCACACACATCTTCTCTACTCTTAATCTCATTTTCGTATTCTCTAATCTCTACACGCTTTCGTTTTCAATTTTCAATTACAATGGAAGGAGGCCGTGGAGGTGAATCATCTCGCTCGAGCTCGGAAGGGAAAGCAAATAATGAATCCGCGAGAGGAGGACCCCAACATTCAATCCACCGATGATGAGATCGAGCATCTTCCGAATCCGACACCCGAAACACAAGGAAGTACCGATGCAATTACTTCTAAGGTTCGGGAACTTCCTCCTCTAAAGTCTTCTATTTTCACTAAACATTTTGAGAAGGTCACTCTTCCGTCGGGAGAAATGCGTGTAAAATGTAAGCACTGCAATGCTTCCTACAAATTCCAAGCCGACGGCGGCTATGGGTCGTTGAAACGACATGTAGAAACGAAGCACCCGACGGAATATGGACTCGACCATTCTCAAACACAATTATCAAGATTTTCTTCAACTAGCGGTAGTACCGATTCCGGTTTATTTTTATATTCGGATAATAAATTAAGAGAATCATTAGCTAAATTTATTTCCGTAGAACATCTTTCTTTTAGTTTTGGATCTAAATGCACATTTGAAGATTTTTGTAAATAATCTCTTAATCCATGTGCTAAACATGTTCCTAGGACTACACTTACTCGTACAATTAAAAAATTAGTAAAACAAAGAAAAAAGAATTTAATTGATGAATTTAGTAAATTAGATAATAAAGTTTCTTTATGTTCCGATATTTGGAGTGATCATTGGCAAACACATTCGTATATGGGTGTGACTTGCCATTGGATCGATAACTCTTGGAGCCTCCAAAAAAGATTATTAGCTTATAGAGTTTTTGATGAATCACATAATGCTCATAATATCGCACAATTATTATGTTTAATTTTAGAAGAATATAGTTTAACTCATAAAATATTTTCAATATCATTAGATAATGCTAGTTCTAATACCGCTTGTATAGATGATCTAAAAATTATTTGTCAACCTATTATTGGAGGTTTATTTTTTCATATTCGTTGTGTATGCCATGTTTTAAATTTATGTGTTCAAGATGGTTTAAAAATTTTAGAAAGTTATATTAAACCAATTAGAATTGTAATTTCTTATTTATGGTCTCATCCATCTATAATGAAACAATGGGGTAGGTTTTGTAAAATTAATGGAATGAGACCTAAAAAATTTCCACGTGATGTATCAACACGTTGGAATTCAACATACCAATTATTACAAGATTCATTTCAATATAAAGAATTATTATGTTCATTTTTTGCACAAAACACTAATACTAATATATATTTATTTTCACAACAATGGAATATTTGTAGTAGTATTTGTGAAATTTTAAAAGTATTTAATGATGCAACCGAACAACTTTCCAGTGTTTATTATCCCACTACTCAATTAGTTTTAGAAAATTTTTCTAATATAGTATTAGTTTTAAATGAACATATTAATAATGAATCTTTATCTCCTTGCATCTTAGCTATGAAAACTAAATGGGAAAAATATTTTTATTTAATTCCTGAAATTTATTTAATTGCATTTGCTTTAGATCCTAGATTTAAATTAGAAGTTTTACAAGAAATGTTAACTTTATATTATGACCATTTAATTCCAATTAAAGATTCTTCTTCCCCTGATCCAGTTAATATTATATATAATGTTAGAATTTATTTATATGATATTTATAATCAATATTATACAAAATATGAAACATAAATTAATATTTCTGAAATTCAACAAACTACTAGTAGTAATTTAAAACTTACAAAAGCACAACTCTTATTAAAAGAACGGACAAAACGTCCACGAGGATCCTCAAGTTCCACACAGGAACTTGAGAATTATTTTACGACTTCTTTTAATTTTAATGAAGCAGATAGCGAAAACTTCGATATCTTAAAGTGGTGGTCACAGAAGGCTCAAAGCTTTCCCGTTCTCTCCGTGATCGCAAAAGAAATTTTAATTCACGGCTCAAAGTGGTGAACCGTGACGAACCGTGAACCGGCGGTTCCGAACCGTGAACCGTAACCGTCTTGGATGGTTAAGGTTAAGGGTCGACATGCCTGGAACTGTCGAACCGGCGGTTCCGAACTGTCGAACCGGCGGTTCCGAACTGTCGAACCGTCGGTTCCGAACCGTGGTCAGGTCTATCCAAGAGCATCCAAATGAATCTCCGCATCTAAAATCCAAGATCGATAATTTTTTTTTCTCGAAATGTCAAGAGCTTCAAACTCTAACTTTGAAAGATTAGACATAGCGAGAATCTAATACAAAGAAAACTAAATCATTAATAATAATTATCATGAATCATATATATTTATTAATAAATGATAAAGCACGATGCAATCAAAAGCTGATTTTGTAACACATAATTATAAAATATTTTTGAAGGGTTACAAGTCATGCAAATAAGTAACTAATTAACTGAACAATAGCAAACAAAGCATGAAGGAACTATAAATTTAATTTCTTGGCATGTGAATAATTTTGATGGAGAAAAAATTATAAACATATCTATATATTTTTTGATATTACCTATAGCTGAATTAAAAAAAATAGAACTCTTGTGCTGACATATTGTGAAATTATATAAGTAATGACATATGAAAAGAAAATATTATTGACCTTGGTTTTTTTAATAATTGAAAAAAATATATACATATATAGGTATTTATAGGTATATAACCATCTTGAGACTCCCATGCACATTCATTTAAATAAATTAGAAGGTTACAAGAGATGATAGGTTATGGAGTAATGAGGGAGAGTCTTGGGGATTTATGGGTATCCATATACACATGTTATTTTACAACCGTTTATCCATTTTTTTTCTTAATTATCAAAAGGAAAAATATGGACAAAGTACTGAGTTACACTCTAGTGAACAGGAAAGAAGAAAGGCTGGTATTTGTGTTCATGTGATGATCCATCTAGGATAGTAAAAAATAAATTTGGTCCGGAGAACTTTCTGTTAATTAATAATTATCTCATTAATTAAACTTGGAGTTTGAGTTTCTGTCCTAATGATATTTTTATGCGTATTTTCAATCTTAATCATATGCCAATAATTAATTTCTTATCTTTTTGTTAGTGTCTTCTTTGGATGACTTATAAAAGCACAGCCAACTGTATATAAAGATGGCCTAGGAATATCTACAAAAATATACGTAAAACAAGAGAAAAAAAACAATGACTGCTTCACGAATGACGATGTCACTGTTTGGAGTGGCCGCTCGGGAGGTTGTCATGTCGCTGCCTATTGAGTAGTGTGTTGCATTATTATTATTATTATTATTATTATTATTATTTTTAGCTGAACAAGGAAAATAATTTGATAATAATATTAATATATATATTTTTGGTTTGGCTGGGGCCAGTGTGGGCATATAAACTCTACCATGTAGCCAACAACTACTCCACTCGACAATTCTATTTCCGGTCTAACAGCCTGCCTTGTTGCTTGTTGGACAACCTTAGCTTTTAATTCGGTAAATGAACTAAGTCAAGTCAAATTTTACCATGTTTATATATATATATATTTTGATAACACAACTTAGCTAAGTCGAGCTTAAAATTAACCAATCTATTAAAATGATTGTTTAAGATTGATTTAATTATTATTATTTTTTTGAAATTAAGCTTAGCTTGTTTAATTGGTATTAAGCTTTTAAACCAGCTTGGTTCAAACTCAACTCAAGCTTAGCTTATTTAAACATTACCATGCTTTACTAGAAAAAAAGTTAATAGACAACACTTTAAAAATATTATTTATGTACCTAAAAAAATATTGTTAAAAGTACTGTTGTTAAAAGTTCACTTAACGACAATGCTTTAAAAGTGTTGTCGTTTGTAGCAAAGACATCGTTTTAAAAGTATTGTCATTTTTTTTTTTTTTGCAAAAACAACATTATTACAACGCTTTAAAAGTGTTGTTATTATTATTTTTTTTTTTGCAAAGATAATACTTTTGCAATGATTTTAAGAGCATTGTCTTTTTAAAATAAAAAATTTAAAATTAAAATTAAAAAATTTCTATTTACAAAATCATTGTTTTTATATTTACAAAAATATTATTTTTCTTTTACCATAATTTGATATATAATAGCAGTTAATCAGCTCGGCCAATGATTTCAAACTCACCCCAAAACAATAGAATTCAACTTAAATAATATAATTCAACTACAAAGTAGATATTAGTATTTACAGAAGAATCCAGCTATAAAGTAGAATTCAGCAGGGGCGGATCCAGAATTTTAAATTTAGGGGGGCCGTATACTAAGTGATAAAAATAATTATCGTCATAAATTTATACATCTTTGAACAACCTCCGAATTCTCAATTTTTCATTAAAATCGAGGTCAAAATTTACCTAGAAATCACCGTCCTAGGTTACCGTGGTTGACAAGACAACAATAACTAACAAGTTCAAATGTAGCTCCGACACGAAACAAGGGCCAACGACCCTTCTCAAGTTGCGATATTACTTCAACATTTTGGTATCAAACTACCGATAGAAAATTTAAGTTGCGGACTTTCTAAATATGTAATCAATTTTGAATTCTAGCAATTGACGATGCTACAATTGACAATGAAAGCAACAATAATGATTTTGGTGTAAATTGGAAAAGATCGAGATGTCTAGTCATAGGAGAGAAAATGACTATATCATAAATTAGAAAAGATTTCTATATAGTAATAAACTAATAATATTATTACTAATAATATTTGTATATAATTAATGATCAGTAGTTTCCTTTTTTAAATTTATTTTTTTTTTCTAACATAATTCCTATCAGGTAAATTAAAAAACACCCAAGAAAAATATTTTTCTCTAAAATTATATAGCATATTTAATAAGTATATCATCAATTATATTAAAATATATTAAAAAGGAAGATTAATTTCATCATCTTGTATTCCTTCACCATTCTAATTATATCTATATACTATATATATATCCTAGTATATATAATAACCATATATATATATATATATATATATATATATATATATATATATATATATATATATATATATGGAAAATTTACATGGAGACTTGGGGGGGCCGTGGCCCCCCCAAGCCCCATTGTAAATCCGCCACTGGAATTCAGCTACAAAGTAGAATTTAGCTAATGATTTCAATGACTAAATACTTTTGTTTCAAAGTAGATAGTGAAATTCAAATTTAAAATAAAAGAGCACAAAATAACTAGTCAGCCTTGAAGGCAACGATCTGCTTACTTCTACTAGCTACACTAAAAAAGGATTGTCGGCTTGAGACTGGGACAAAACACCTATCACTATGTATCTACCACAGAAAATAATATTATCAATATTATGCAAAAGAAATTTCCACTTTTAAAGCTGAAAATAAGGATCACAGTTCACACCATATAATAATTAGAAAATCTGGATTGAGGTACCGACGAGATAAATATGACATAAGAGTTAAAATAAGAACTGCAACAGAAATTGAAGGTTTATTGAGCAACATACGATAAGATGAAAGTATACCGTTGAACTCGTGAGGGCATGCCATGGCTTACGAGATATGTTTCATGCCTTTTCTAAGTAAACTAAAGCAAATCTGCAATAGAAATTGAAGGTTTATTAAGCATAGGTCAAGTGAATGATCTATAGTTTTTGTATTCAAATGATCACTAGTAACCAGATGATCATACCCTATGTTGATTGCGATCTCCATCTTATCACCTGTAAGAACCCACATCTTGAGACCAGTTTGTGCTAATTTGTCTATGCATTGAGGAACCTGTGAAAACAATTTATGTTCGAAGGACTGAAACATACAAAGGTCAATAGAAAAAGTGGAAAATTGCAAGCTTACTCCTTTCTGTAATTTTTCTTCTATAGCAGTTGCACCAACAAGAATCAAATCCTACTCAATAATGTCTGAAACCCTCTCCAGTTCAGCTAGCCAATCATTATCCATAGAAGTTTTTGCTCTGAGAAACTCAACGTTCCATGCAGAATATTCAGATTCCTCAAGAAACCAGAAGGCCAGTGCCAATGTCCGTAGGCCTGCTTCCCCATATTCATTTAGATGTTTTATTGTATCTGTTTCAAACATTCTTCCATTCTTTGACAATCTATCCAAAATAATGCTGTTTGGTACAAAATAAAGATCTTTTAAAATCCATAAAATTGAATTTACAGGCACAATAGTGCACACTAGATGAACTTAGAACATCAGCAGATAATTGAACATGAGAGAGTACTGGCAAAGAAAATGGAATGCAAAAGAAATATTTATGTTGAATAAGAGAGTTATCTAATTGTACCTGTTAGCACCTTTCCTTAAGAGAATAATCTGCCCAATTTCATCCCGTACAATAATTGACATTCTTTTCCTTTTGCTATTAAACTCCATCAGATTCAAAATTTTGAATTCCCTGTTATAACCAGAGAAAAGTAAAGGATTTTTTTTAATTACTTAAGCATAGATAATATAAATACTAACAAGTTGATAACACAAAGATTAAGGTACCTTTCTATGGGATCCTCAAAAGAAGAATATTTCTCCCTTACGAAAACACTTGATTGAGTCCTCTTACAGAATTCAAATCCAAATTCTCTGGCTGCAACAAGGAAAGTAGATAATTTATGGTTAAACATTGTATTCTATCCTTCCCTTTTCATCCCTTTTTATATACCACAAATTTGAAACTTTTTCTTTTGGTCATAAAATCATGTTTTAGAAGTGAACATGAGAAACAACAAACAAAGAAAATAGTTTTTTTTTTAAAAAAAAAAAACAAAAGGATACAAACCTGAGGAAGATGAATGTCGTAGAAAATGGGAAAGGAAATGTCACTCATCTTCGGCAGAGTATCATTTGGCGAAGATGAGTTCAGAGGAGATGCTCGCAGAGAGGGGTTCGCCGCCGGAGAGGAGTTGGACGGAGAGGGCGTGAGATGAGGAGTTGGACGGAGAGGGTGTGAGATGAGGTCTGGGTTTGGAAGGAGATCCATGACGTGTAAGAGGGGTTCAACGACGGCGCTCTGATCTTGTTCAAGAACTCAACACTCTGGTAGATCTCTTGTGTGGAGCCGAGTTCGACGACAGCGCCGTAGGCCAGGGGAACACATGTCATGGTGCGGAGCCCGAACATACGTGCCTGCCTTGCCCGCTCGCAGAGCGCCACCGACTCCATGCCTCTTGCCGCCGTCAGCCACATCAGAGATCCGAGGAGGAGGGTTTGTCCGAGCATCCCACAGCCTGGAGCGAACATCTGCATCATCGACATAATGAAAAACCACTTGGCGTCGCTAACCTCTTCGTTTGTGGAGTCATCGACGCCGCCGCTGCCGGAGATGAGAGCGTTGAGCTCTCGGAGCACCCGCTTGTAGTGTTCTTGGTTCTCTGTGGACTCGACGCCCCTTTCACCTCCGTACTTATTTTTGTCCTTCTCGCATCCACGGTAATACCCGTCTCCCCAACTGGGGAGAATGCCTCCGGCGACGATGGCGGCAGGGGAGGGCTGCCAGAAGATGGCGTAGGTCCATTTCCGCTAGCACCATTGATGAGGGAGTGGAGGTGCTTCTGAAGCGTATCCGAGGTGAACTGAGGGGGCAGCACTGTAGAAGTAGTGACAGTGGAATAAGAGGAGGGGTAGGAAGAGGAAGAGGAAGAGGGGATAGCAAGGGGCTCCGCAGAAAGTGTGTGCAGCAAATTGTAATGCGTGATGGCGGTGGGGGAGGAGATGGAGAGGAAGGCATCCATCACGATGGTGTTGTCTTGGTTCCAAAGGTTCATGGTCTACTGTACGGGAGATAGGTGGGTGTCAAGTGATATTTGGATTTCTCTATTCCTTATTTAATTCAACAATTTATATCAGATTTTGATGAAAATTTGATAATAGATAATATTTTTTAAAACCATTATTGTAGACACTAAAAAAATATTAATAGACAATATTTTTCAAAAATTATTATCTTTGACCCATAAAAATTAATAATAGACAATGATTTTTAAAAAAATATTATCTATTAGTAAACAAATAAAGAGATAGACAATACTTTTCACTAAAAGCGGTGTAAAAAAAAAAGAAAACGGTTTTTTAAAAAAGCGTTATTTTTTAAGTGTTACAAAATTCTAATTTTTTTTTAGTGAGCTTGACTTGTTTAGACATTACCAAACTCTAAAGTCAAATTTATATTTTTTTTTTTGTGTTGGACGTTGAGGAAATGAAGGGACGTCCCTTTCCCTTTGCCTTCTTCATTTAGCTTATAAATTGATGCATCCAAGAGTAATCAGGGTTGATCGAAGAGTGCACAGTAGAGGCGACGGTGGGCAAAGAGAACATACTGTCGGGATTTAGTTTGTGGAAAATCTGAGGAGGTTCCAAATGATGATCTTCTCGGCGACAACAACAGCATCTTCGCCAGCATCTTTGTCGATTTCTTCTCTAGAGATCACTATGAGTGGTATTATAGGCAACAATGATATTAGAACGATGTCTAAGCATGAAACATGTCTCTTCCATCGTCGCTAGGCGAGATCGGTTGCGATCTACTTAGTTGTCGAGCTTGTTGCTGGCTATTGACTTCCGTCATCGGAGAGTGCCGACGACCACGTCGGGAGTTCGATGATCGATAGTAGTGGCAACTGCATTCATCACAGCAGAAGAAGAGCGTGTGTGACCGTAACAGAAAAGAGAAGAAGTTTTAATCGATTAAACTAATCAATTAAAATAGATCTTAATCGATTTAAAAACTATGTAATTGATTAAACTGACAAAGTACATTAAATTTATAAATTTATATTGTCTATTGGTATAATTGATTCAAACACAGCTGTAATAGATTAAATAGATTTTTAATCAATCTAAGTAATCAATTAAATGATGATGATATACTTACTGTTTATCCATCAACTACTATTTGTGTTAAGAAATTTTTTAATTTTATTAAATCAAAATGGAAAAGAACTTTTCTCTTTCAAAACACGTGTAAAGAATAAAAAAACAAACAGTGTTTTGCATATATGATTAAATTTAATTAAATATATTTATTAATTAATTATATGTATATAGAAATGTATTATTAATTAATAAATATATATATTTAATTAATTTATAATTTAATTAATTAAAAATTAAACTAGACCAACTCGTACAATCCAATTTAGATCTAGTTTAAATTATTGGTTGATTTAAACAGACCAATTTAATTTAATAATACTTAGATTTGGTTCAAATCATTTGTTGGTTTAACCAGATTAGTTTATTATTGAATTACTTGGGGTGGATTTGATTACATAAGTTGGGCTGATCAAATATGACCAGATTAGTTCTATTGTGTCAGATTTGATAAAAAAAAAAATAGATTTGTTCTAATGAGTTAGACTTAATCTAATGTGTATTGGATTGATCAAACGGACTAGAGTTTAATCAATAAGTCTGATATTGACTTAAATGGACTTAGATTAAACAATAACAGAATATAGGTTGAAAATTCCTGTCCAATTAGATTTGTTCTAACAAAGACAATGAACTAAGCTTAGATACGGATTCCTGATTGACCGGTTCAATGTGTCAGTCAACTGAGATTCCCCAAATAATTTTTTTTTTATTTGCTTATGTATTCTGTATATATTTGTTCTATGTATATATGGAAATTGAATTTAACCGATTTTGTTACTGGTTTGTCAGTTTTGTACTGACATCATTATTTTCAATTCCAGATACAACGAACAATATACACTATGACAAGTTGCTATGAATGATAACATGAGCTTTGGGAGGAGATCAAGGAGCTAGAATATGACCCGGATTACGGAGTCGGTTGGCTTATTAGTCAGCTCGATTGGATATTCTGGAAACTCGAGCGAGAAGGGTATCTAGTCCAGGACAAAGACAAAAGATGGACTCTTGTTCAATCACTGCTAGAACATCTCAGTGATATAGCACACTAACTATGGGATTATTCTGAATGACGCATCTCATATTCGGAGATGTACCGACAATTACTTCAATTAGAATGGAATCCTAAAAAATCTGAAGAGGATCTAGATCCCAAAGAAATAGATCCTACAGAGTTTGAGGAAGATCCAGATCACGTGGAAATGAACCTCGAAGAATTTTAAGAGGATCTAGAGATAAATCCTGAAGAATCAGAGGAGGATCTGGAAGAGTGTGTAGAAGATCCAGAAATGGATCTAAACATGGATCTAAAGGATGATTCTGAGGCTGATCATGCCATCGTCGAGTCTGGGATGAACGAGATAGAATTACCCACTGCACTAGCATTTTTCCTAGTGGGAATGGTGCTAGCTTATCTATGTTACTAGTGTTCTATTTACTGTCGTTATATACGAACAATATTACCCCATTTTGTTTCTGAGTTGTGTAATAATTTCTGTCGTTATGTACGAATAGAGTTATGTTATAAAAACTTATGTTATGTACGAACAGAGGAGTCCCTACTGACAAAATTTCGACAGCATCTCCCCTATACTGGTGACAATATGAATCATATATACATACACAACTATATACATCAATATAAATACATATTTAACAGCCCACACAGCTGGATATAAGCACAACCACGCAGTTTATAAGCAGCCCACATGACTGAAAGTAAACACAGCGAAAATCACACAAAAAAAATATGAATGTAAAACCAACAAAATAATTACCCAAAATACCTGCAATCACCAGACTAGACTCCAAAGTCCACATCAACTAGTTACAACGCAAACTCATGAAAGAACTATACCACTCAAACAGAAATAAGATCGAAAAGAAAACTGCCCTCGAATGTGACGCGGGACTAGCAGTCAGGACTCTCCCAAGCATCCTTAATTCATTTACCTGCTACCTGACGAAAGAAAAATCATTTTGTGGGGTGGTGAGTACTGGGACTCAGCGTGTAAAGGAAATATAGTGCATGAACATAATATACAAATAGAGAGTGAGCCAACAGTATACAGTCTCATAAGGAAAATAGTAGATACTAAAATAAAACCGTAATATATGCTCATACTTGAAATCATATCCTAGGCTAGGTAATAGAAGATCAGAAGTAATACCGATCGACTACTAAACTATTCATCACTACGAAGGTACCATGTGAGGTAAAAACATTCTATCAATAAGTAAACTAGTGTCTAAACACATACAACAGATATATATCTCAACATATGTAAGTATATCAGCATAAGTAAAGCAACAACAGCATAACCTAGCAACAACAGCATAACCTAGCAACAACATCAGCAGATATTATAATAACAACGTATGCACTGATGGTTACTCCCGCCCATCCCTCTGCACCATGACCCCTGTATGGTCGAGAGGTCGGGTCAGTGACAAACTGTACAACACTCCAGCTACCACTCTCTCGAGTGGTCGAGTAGACAGTTGCATAGAAGCTAACTAGCTACATCTGCGACGGGGGTCTCTGCTGCTCACAACTCCAACTTCCTCTACTCATGAGTGACCGAGTGGGGGCACGACAGGACAAGCGGCATCTGCTCTAGCTACCACTCTCTCGAGTGGTCGAGCGTGCGACCCTGGTTAACGACTCTCTCGACCGCAAGGGAGAATTTGTCGTTAACATGCATGCAATGATATGATGTGCAAAATACAACAGTGATCATATACATATAAACAAGAATCAGGTATGCTACATGAAGCCAGCATGCTCAATATGGTACATAAATAAATAATAATCAAAGCATACAAGATTGATATCTAATATCTGCTAAATATCATAGATGGCATCAAGAGACTATATGAATATAAAAATGAATATCTCAAACATTTGGGTGAAAGTATCAAGCATAAGAAAAATATGAGTGGAGTCAAGATAAACACATAAACTATCTGGATAAATAGCTCATGCACTAAGATCAATATACTAAAGAGACAAAGCAAGAAATACCCGTCTTAAATATAGCTTGTGTAAAATCCTATCTTCACGTCAAGCAGCTCGTCGTAAATCAAGGTCCTGTAACAACATATTTACGGTTTCAGCTAATTCAAAGTACAACAATTAACTAAATCCAAATCCTAACTTAATGAGGGAAAACCCTAATCAATAGATCATTAATTACCCTGATTAATGATTAGCTTCAATTAATCCAAAATTATCACCATATCACAAACTTACCCAATTTAGTATCAAGGTGGCACTAGAAGTGGCTTATAGCCAACCGCGGCAATCTACAACTATCCTCCACCTCCTTCTCTTGTAAACCTAACAACCCAACTACAAATCCATTAATTAGCCTTCTAATCCCAAATCAAGCTTGAATTTTAGCAACCTTACCCCAACATATCTGAACCCCTTCCATGACGAAATCCGAAACTGCTATGGAACAAGTGGAGCTCTAGATCTGGGGCCAACACAATCAAGAGGCCATGCCCAACAGAGATCTGGCATGATCGGGAATAACGGGACAGCTGGTCGGCCTTGGTTAGTCGCGATGCTGACCTCAATTGCGGCTGATGGTACCAGCTAGGGACTACACCGACGACGACAGTAGGTGGCATGGCGTTGGGCCTCAGTGACTGGCAGCAAAGTAGGGTTGTGAGAGAGGCGGCGGCGGTGGAGACAGCTAGGGCACGACAGAAGGTGATGGAGAGGCGTCGCGTTGGCCACTGGCTCGTTGTACTAGCGGTGGTGCGACGTCTCTGGTGCTCGCGCGAGGGAGAAAGGCCGGTGGTCGTGGTGCTCACGTGAGGAGGAGAGGCAAAACTCGCAAGAGGGAGAGGGAAGAAAGGGGTCAGATCCTGTTGTTGGGGTTGCAAGGTTGCAAACATAGTCCCACATTGAAAACATATGGGAAAGATCATGGGTTTATATGAGAAAAGATATCTCCATTTGCATGATACCTTTTGGGTAGAGCCCAAGAGTAAAACCACGAGGGCTTAGGCCTAAAGTGGGCAATATCATACCATTGTGGAGATATCTAAATTCTTTTCAATCCTATAATTGGTATCAGAGCCTGAACTACCAGAAGGTTTAACCGCCGACTGTGCACAAGAGCTATGGTCTGATTGAGCCATATGGGTACAATATTGACCTCGAACAAGGAAAGTGGGGGCTCCTATATTTGGATCAAGAGGACCAGACACCAGGTAGGAAGTCCTAGTTGCGGCTAGGCAAGGAAGTCCTAGTAGGTCGGGTGGACTGACGGGCAAGAAGACCTGGTGGGTCGAGGATCGGACGTGGGAAGCCTGCGGTCCTTTGTTTGAGGGGGGGGGATTGTTGGGTTTGCAAGGTTGCAAACACAGTCCCACATTGAAAACACATGGGAAAGATCATGAGTTTATAAGAGAAAAGATATCTCTATTGGCATGAGGCCTTTTGGGTGTTGGTTGGTCCTAGGAAGATCGTTCAGGTTCCACTTTACAAAAATTTTGTACAAGTGTCGAACTTTTCCTAAACAACCTATTGTGTTCTTTAGAAATTAAATTAGGAATCACAAATGGAACTTAATATTATTGATCTAAATTTAACTTATCTGTTCTTAATGGTTTAGATTTAGATCGCAAATGATGCTTAACATTATTGATCCAAATCCACCTATGTTATAAATTCAATTAAATATTAATTTCCAAAATTGGCTTCCAGGACTGCATGGCGAGGCACTAGTCCTTCTTGGATATGGGATCATCCACCACCGCCTAGACAAAGCCTTTTAAAGAAATCTAATATTTAATTTCCTTATATAACTCTATGTTTAACCAAAAAGAATAATCATATCACAAATTTGAAAAATACAAAAAAACACAAACTCGAATCACAAATTTGAAACTCTAGAATCATATGCCTATTGTGTTTGGAATTCATACAAAGAAATTAAACTAGCATGATGCGGAAAATAATTACTAGTTATACCTTTCTTTGTATGCAACGACCTCTTGATCTTCTACCGTATTCTTCGCCTCCTCTTGGACGTCGTGTGGGCGACGAACCTCCAAGATGAACACCACCCAAAAGCTCCTCCTCCTTCTCTAAGTTTCGGCCACAACCACCACCAAGAAACAAAAGAGAGCAAGGAGAAAAGAAAGGGGAGAGGGTCGGCCACAAGAGAGAGCACAAGCAAGAGAATAAGAATTGATACATCATGAGGCCTCTCCTCCCCTTCTTTTATAATACTTGCCCAAGGCAAATATGAAAAGATTTTTTACAAAAATTAAAATCTTCCCCTTGATTTCCTTTTCTCCTTTTATTTTCCTTTTCCTCCTCTTTTATTCTTTTAATAGTCGGCCCCTTGCTTGGACACCAAGCAAGGGTGGCCGGTCCCTATAAAGAGGGAGAAAAATATTTTGTAAAAATTTTATAAGCAAAGAAGGAAAGCTCTTATAAAATTTTACAAGCTCTCTTTTAATTTCCTAATGTGATGTTTAAAAAAGGAAAGTTCTAAAAATTAAAACCAAGTTTTAAAATTTAAAACATCTTTTCTAAAATTTCCTTTTTTATCATGGTTACAAAAAAGGAAAGTTTCAAATTTAAAACTCTCTTTTAAAAACAATGTGGATGGTTAAAAAAGGAAAGTTTTAAAACTTTTAAAACTTTCTTTTAAACCATGTGACCTAATTCAAATAAGGAAAGTTTTATAATTTTAAAATCTCTCTTTTAAAACTTGTAGATATCTACAAAAAGAAGATTTTAAAAATTTAAAACACCCCTCTTAATTTGAATTATGTGGCCGGCCCCCTTCAAATTACTTGTGGCCGGCCCCCTTTGAGAAGGTAGTGGCCGACCCTTGGCTTAGTCACCAAGCCTTGCCGGCCCCTCTCTTAGACACCAAGATGGGCTTTTCATGGGTGGATATGAGGCATTAATGAGGCTACGACAGGGACGTAGAGGAGAAATTGGTTTTGACTTCCCGACGAGCTCGAGTATCCCGTGTTCGCCCCGAACACACAACTCAAGTTCATCAATAATAACTCATTCCACTAGAGAGTTATTATTGCACTACCGCACCAATCCCAAATTACATTATGGACTCCTTCTTATCATGAGTGTATTAATCTCCCTATGTTTAAGATATCGGATGTCCACTAATTAATTAAGTTACTGACAACTCATTTTAATTAATGTCTTAGTTCAAGAGTAGTACCACTCAATCTTATCGTCATGTTGGACTAAGTCCACCTGCAGGGTTTAACATGACAATCCTTATGAGCTCCTCCTGGGGATATTATCAACCTAGATTACTAGGACACAACTTCCTTCTATAATCAACAACACACACTATAAGTAATATCATTTCGGAACTTATCGGGCCTTTTGATTTATCGAACTAAATCTCACCCATTGATAAATTAAAGAAATAAATATTAAATATATATGCATGTCATTATATTAGGATTAAGAGCACACACTTCCATAATAACCGAGGTCTTGTTCTTTTATTTAGTCAGTATAAAAAGAAACTGCATCAATGGTCCTACTCAATACACTCTAAGTGTACTAGTGTAATTATATAGTCAAGGTAAACTAATACCTAATTACACTACGACTGTTCTGATGGTTTGTTCTTTTCCATCTCAGTCGTGAGCTACTATTTATAATTTATAAGGAACTGATAACATGATCTTCTGTGTGTGACACCATGCACCATGTTATCTACAATATAAATTAATTGAACAACTACGCTTAGCATATAAATGTAGATGTTTTTAACCAATGTGATTCTTTATTTTAAAATAAATGTTACAAAAGCTAGGCTTTTAGTATACACTCTAACAATCTCCCACTTATACTAAAAAACTAAGCTGCCATATCTGCTGCCATACATCTGATTCCCATCCCCTCCATATGCCTATCAAAAGCTTTCACCGGAAGGGCCTTAGTGAAAGGATTTGCCAGGTTATCTGCTGATGCAATCTTGGCGACAACAACTTCTCCTCGCTTGATGATGTCTCGTATCAAGTGGTACTTGCGCTCTATATGTTTACTCGTTTTATGGGCTCGTGGTTCCTTCGAGTTTGCAACTGCACCGCTATTATCACAATAAATTGTGATGATTTTGGGCAAACCAGGAATCACATCTAAGTCCATTAGGAAGTTCCTAAGCCATACAGCTTCTTTGGTTGCTTCAGAGGCTGGCATATACTCAGCTTCCATGGTTGAGTCTGAAACGCATTTCTGCTTAACACTCCTCCATGCAATGGCTCCACCTCCTAAAGTAAACACATAGCCTGATGTAGACTTACTATTGTCCCTATCTGATTGGAAGTCAGAATCCGTGTAACTCACAGGGAGCAAATCATCTGCTTGGTAAACTAGCATATAATCTCTAATCCTTCTCAGGTACTTCAATATATGCTTTACAATAGTCCAATGTCCTTGTCCAGGGTTATTTTGATATCTGCTAACCATGCCCACGGCAAAACAAATATCCGGTCTCGTAAATAGCATTGCATACATTAGGCTTCCCGCAGCCTAAGCATAAGAAACTGCCTTCATGTCCTCTATCTCCTTTGATATCTTCAGAGACATCTCTTTAGATAAAGCTACTCCATTCCTAAAAGGTAAGAAACCTTTCTTGGAGTTTTGCATGTTAAAACGAGCAAGGGTTGTATCTATATATGAAGCTTGAGATAGGCACAACATCATTTTCTTGCGATCCCTTATGACTTTGATCCCAAGAATATGTGCACATTCTCCTATGTCCTTCATATCAAATTATTTGGACAACCATACCCTTACGTCTGATAACACCTTGACATTGTTACCAATTAACAAAATGTCATATACGTATAGTATAAGAAATACCACCATGTTTCTGTTACACTTCTTGTATACACAAGACTCATCCGGATATTGAATAAATCCATATGACTGGATTACTTCATTAAACCAGATGTTCCAAGATCTTGAAGCTTGCTTCAGTACATAAATAGACAGATTGAGCTTGCACACTAGATGCTCTTTGTCTTTTTCAATGAACCCCTCTGGTTGCTTCGTATGGATGTTTTCTTCAAGACTTCCGTTAAGAAAAGCTGTCTTGACATCCATTTGCCAAATCTCATAATCCATATGAGAAGCAATAGATAAGAGTATCCGGATAGACTTAAGCATAACTATCGGTAAAAAGGTCTTCTCATAATCGATTCCCTCTTTTTGAGTGTACCCTTTCGCAACAAGCCTTGCTTTGAAGGTTTCTACCTTCCCGTCTGTCCCTCTTTTCCTTTTGTAGATCCACTTGCATCCAACGACTTTTATACCATTTGGTGGTTCTACAAGCTCCCAGACCTTATTAGAATACATAGATTCTATTTCAGAATTCATTGTCTTTTGCCAAGATACTACATCTTTGTCTTGGAGTGCTGCGTCATATGTCCGGGGATCAGGTTCATGTTTTCCCGGGATCAAGTCCGAAGACTCTCCCAAAAACTTGAATATCTCGGGTTGCCTAACAACCCTCCCACTACGATAAGGCACTGTCTGTAACTGTGCATCATTTGAAACACGTGTTGCAGTTTCTTGTGGTACTTCATCTTGTACTGTTGGTACTGAAGTAGACGTATCCTCTCTCATTTCTTCTAGAACAATTTTACTTCTGGGCTTGTGGTCCATTATATAGTATTCTTCTAAAAACTGGGCATTGGTGCTAACAATGACCTTCTGGTCTTTAGGACTATAAAATAAACCACCTTTCGTTCCTCTAGGATAACCCACAAATACGCGAGCTTCTGTACGAGATTCTAACTTATCAGCATCTGCTTTCAGCACATGTGCTGGACTACCCCAAATCCGAATATATCTTAGACTGGGCTTTCGCCCATTCCACAATTCTGTGGGAGTAGAGAGTACTGATTTAGAAGGTACCAAGTTCAGAATATGCATTGTTGTTTCCAAAGCGTATCCCCAAAATGAATTTGGTAATTCTGAATAACTCATCATCGATCTAACCATCTCCATAAGAGTCCTATTCCTTCGTTCTGCCACACTATTCTGTTGGGGTGTACCAGGTGCGGGCAATTGGGATTGAATCCCGACATCTGATAAGTAATTCCTAAACTCTCCTAAGAGGTATTCACCACAATGATCAGACTGTAGTGTCTTGATACTTTTACCAAGGTGTTTCTCCACATCAGCCTTGTACTCTTTGAACTTATCAAAGCACTCAGACTTGCGACACACCAAGTAAATGTATCTGTATCTTGAATAATCGTCTATAAAGGAGACAAAGTATTTGAAACCACCTCTTGTCTGGATAGACATAGGACCACACAAATCAGAATGAATCAATTCTAACACATCTTTGGCTCTATACCCCTTGGCCTTAAAAGGTCTCTTGGTCATTTTACCTTCCAAGCAAGATTCACAGGTTGAAAAGTTTTTCACCGCTAATGAACCCAAGAGTGCATCAACTATAAGCCTTTGAATCCTACTTAAATTAATATGACCAAACCTTATATGCCAAAGATATGTTTGGTTCATCTTCGAATGTTCCTTTCTCTTATTGGAATTAGAAGATGTATTATTAATTTCCATTTGGTGCTTTGTGGAAGAAATTGGATTTAAAGTATATAAATTGTCAATCAATGCACCAGAATAGATAATAACCCTATTTCTCTTTGTAACCACATTATTATTGAAAGAAACAGAATATCCATCCAAATACAGTTTAGAAATTGAAATTAAATTTTTTCTGAAACTGGGTACATAGAGACAATTTCTTAAAATCAAACTTCTATTCCTATCAAAAGATAAGTAGACGTCTCCCACTGCAATAGCCGTCAGCTTAGTAGCATTGCTCATGTAGATGGTTATCTCTCCTTCAAATAGTCGTCGGGTTTCCTGGAACCCTTGCAAAGAGTTGCAGACATGATCAGTGGCTCCCGTATCTACACACCAGGTGCTGGTAGATAACACCGCTAAATATGTTTCAACTACTAGAGCATGATATATACCTTTATTGTTCTCTTTCCTACGAGGACAGTCTGCCTTGCAATATCCTGACTGCTTGCAGGTGAAGCACTTGCCCTTCGGCTTCTTCATTCCAGCTTTTTGTCTTGTACCTTGAGGCTTATTCACCTTCTTTGCTGAAACAACTTGTTTCTTCTTCTTCTTCTTGCCTTTCGACTTAGAAGTAGAACCATTTTCAGCATAGTGAATCTGAGAATTATGACAAAATAGCCCTTCTACTGCATGAAGTTCTATCAGCAGTTCCGCTAATGAATACATCCTTTTATTCATATTATGGTTCAGACGGAAATGCTCAAAACTTCTGGGTAGTGTCTGGAGAATAATATCGATCTGGGTTTCCCCATCGATTTCTCCTCCTAAGATTTGTATTTCATTCAAATAAGCCATCATATTTAGGATATGATCCCTTACGGGAGTCCCCTCTGTCATGGTGGTTGTCATTAACTTTCTCATAGCTTCTTGCCTAGCGGCCCGATCCTGGTGACCAAAGAGATCCTTGAGATTATTCATTCTATCATAAGCTGTTGGTAAATCCTGATGCTGATGTTGCAGCACATTTGACATTGAAGCCAAAATGTAACACTGCATCATCTCGTCTGCCTTTACCTATTTCCTATGATTCTCAATCTCCTCTTGGGTAGACTCGCCATTAGGCACATTAGGGCACTCCTCTGACGGTACAAACTTATAGCCCTCAGTAGTTAGGACAATGTCTAGGTTTCTTTTCCAATCTATATAATTGGGACCAGTAAGTTTGTTCTCTTTTAGTATGATGGCCAGTGGGTTGAAAGTCATCCTAAGAATCACAAAATAAACTTTGGTCAAGACTCTTAATTTAAAATAATATTGATTCCTCAAACAATACTATTTAAATTAACCAACACCTCAAATCACCGTGAATTTTACGTGCCACAATAGTGTGGGCGTATACAAAATCAAACATTTGTAAGAGGAGGTTTTACCCATTAATTTTATACTTGTCAACCTAACTTTATGACAAATAAAATTAATAGTTGGTTTTCCTTCGGTCACACAAATAATAGCAGTGACTCCGATGGGGAGGATACTATTAGACGTGCCTAAATGTATACCATTACTTGACACTTAGTCCATTAAATAAGATTGTGCCCCTTCCGATGGGGAAGATCACACGCTCATAATTAATTTCCTATAGTCATCCAAAAATGAAAGTTTGATCTAGTGATCCACAAACAAACTCATCCGATATGGAGGAAGGCACTCAGAGCCAATGCGCAAGTTTGTTTGCATCACTTACAAACCAGTAATGGAGACTGTGGAATTTATTAAAAAATCCCTCTCCCACTTAGTTATTTAAGGTGAGAAATTTTGACCTAGTAAGCACACATCACACACATAACAGTAAATAAAAGCAATAAATATGAAAATTATTTTCCAACTATTATGGCCTTTTCCATCACTGTCCTTCGCGTGCTGCCAACCCTAGGGTTCATGTCGTCGGGTCCATCGAGCTTTCTTTTTCCGCTGCGCTTCTGGTCCTCCAATAGTACCATGCCTTACAAGGATACGATCCGTGACAAAAATAGAATTTTACATATATCGATCCTATATTCCACAAAGGAATGTACATATAATCTAAATTGAAACAAAAATGTAAAATCCTAATAGCTAATACAACTCCTGCTGTATTTAATATTACAATCATGCACACACAATAAAATGCTCTTGACATGTCCAAGGGTCCAATCACACACAATATCTATAAGTCATAATAGTTGGAGCCTGCAACCATAGAGTTAGCACATCCTACTATTATCCTGCCTAAATTATGTATGACATGTGCATAATTAAACTAAAAACTAAAACACACAGAGGCAAACCGTATCTTTAATACCAATTGTTGGTTGATCCTAGGAAGATCGTTCCGGTTTCATTGTATAAAAATTTTGTACAAGTGTCGAACCTTTCCTAAATAACCTATTGTATTCTTTAGAAATTAAATTAGGAATCACAAATAGAACTTAACATTATTGATTCCAAATTTAACTTATCTGTTCTTAATGGTTTAGATTTGGATCGCAAATGATGCTTAACATTATTGATCCAAATCCACCTATGTTATAAATTCAATTATATATTAATTTTCAAAATTGGCTTCCAGGACTGCATGGCGATGCACTAGTCCTTCTTGGGTATGGGATCATCCACCACCGCCTAGACAAAGCCTTTTAAAGAAATCTAATATTTAATTTTCTTATATAACTCTAGGTTTAACCAAAAAGAACAATCGAATCACAAATTTGAAAAACAAAAAAAAACACAAACTCGAATCACAAATTGAAATCTCTAGAATCATATGCCTCTTGTGTTTGGAATTCATACAAAGAAATTAAACTAGCATGATGCCGAAAATAATTACTAATTATACCTTTCTTTATATCCAACGACCTCTTGATACTCTACTGTATTTCTCGCCTCCTCTTGGACGTCGTGTGAGCGACAAACCTCCAAGATGAACACCACCCAAAAGCACCTCCTCCTTCTCTAAGTTTCGGCCACAACCACCACCAAGAAACAAAAGAGAGCAAGGAGAAAAGAAAGGGGAGAGGGTCGGCCACAAGAGAGAGCACAAGCAAGAGAATAATAATTGATACATCATGAGGCCTCTCCTCCCCTTCTTTTATAATACTTGCCCAAGGCAAATATTGAAAGATTTTTTACAAAAATTAAAATCTTTCCCTTGATTCCCTTTTCTCCTTTTATTTTCCTTTTCCTCCTCTTTTATTCTTTTAATGGTCGGCCCCTTGCTTGGACACCAAGCAAGGGTGGCCGACCCCTATAAAGAGGGAGAAAAATATTTTGTAAAAATTTTATAAGCAAAGAAGGAAAGCTCTTATAAAATTTTACAAGCTCTCTTTTAATTTCCTAATGTGATGTTTAAAAAAGGAAAGTTCTAAAAATTAAAACCAAGTTTTAAAATTTAAAACATCTCTTCTAAAATTTCCTTTTTTACCATGATTAAAAAAAGGAAAGTTTCAAATTTAAAACTCTCTTTTAAAAACCATGTGGATGGTTAAAAAAGGAAAGTTTTAAAACTTTTAAAACTTTTTTTCAATCATGTGGCCTAATTCAAATAAGGAAGTTTTATAATTTTAAAATCTCTCTTTTAAAACTTGTAGATATCTACAAAGATAAGATTTTAAAAATTCAAAATACCCCTCTTAATTTGAATTATGTGGCCGGCCCCCTTCAAATTACTTGTGGCTAGCCCCCTTTGAGAAGGTAGTGGCTGGCCCTTGGCTTAGTCACCAAGCCTTGGGATGTCCCCTCTCTTGGACACCAAGATGGGCTTTTCATGGGTGGATATGAGGCATTAATGAGGCTACGACAAGGGCCTAGAGGAGAAATTGGTTTTGGCCTCCCGACGAGCTCGAGTATCCCGTGTTCGCCCCGAACACACAACTCAAGTTCATCAATAATAACTCATTCCACTAGAGAGTTATTATTGCACTACCGCACCAATCCCAAATTACATTATGGGCTCTTTCTTATCATGAGTGTGTTAATCTCCCTATGTTTAAGATATCGGATCTCCACTAATTAATTGAGTTACCGACAACTTATTTTAATAAATGTCTTAGTCCAAGAGTAGTATCACTCAACCTTATCATCATGTTGGACTAAGTCCACCTGTAGGGTTTAACATGACAATTCTTATGAGTTCCTCTTGGGGACATTATCAACCTAGATTACTAGGACACAGTTTCTTTCTATAATCAACAACACACACTATAAGTAATATCATTTCACAACTTATCGGGCTTTTGATTTATCGAACTAAATTTCACCCATTGATAAATTAAAGAAATAAATATTAAATATATATGCATGTCATTATATTAGGATTAAGAGCACACACTTCCATAATAACCGAGGTCTTGTTCTTTTATTTAGTCAGTATAAAAAGAAACTGCATCAATGGTCCTACTCAATACACTCTAAGTGTATTAGTGTAATTATATAGTCAAGATAAACTAATACCTAATTATACTACGACTGTTCTGATGGTTTGTTCCTTTTCATCTCGGTCGTGAGCTACTGTTTATAATTTATAAGGAACTGATAACATGATTTTCTATGTGTGACACCACACACCATGTTTTCTACAATATAAATTAATTAAACAACTACACTTAGCATATAAATGTAGATGTTTTTGACCAATGTGATTTTTTATTTTAAAATAAATGTTTACAAAAGCTAGGCTTTTAGTATACACTCTAACATTGGGTAGAGCCCAAGAGTAAAACCATGAAGACTTAGGCTCAAAGTGGACAATATCATACCATTGTGGAGATATCTAAATTCTTTTCGATCCTACAACTGTGGCAGATGTGGTGCTTGTGTGAGGAGAGAGTCGGCGATTATGGCTCGAGAGGGAAGAAGATCAGCGATGGGTTGGGGAGGAAAGGCTCGGCGAAGGAGGAGAGGGCGGCAGCGTCGCGAGATGAAGAGAAGGGTTCAGTGAGAGGAGATATAGGGCACAGGAAAAGCAAATAAAAGGAAAAAGAAATATTTAAGAAAATTGAACATTTCCTCGTTTAAATGAGGTAGCTTAAACAGACTTTCCCCTAACCCAATAATTGATCCTCTTATAATACATCATACGAGCTCCAACTAATTCCTAGAAAATTTCTATAAATTCCTAAAAAAATTCCAATAAGATTATTCGTCCATTAACCTTATTATTTAATTATTATTTGGGTGTCGTATTTTACAAGAAGGGTACAACACCATCCACCCTCCATTATTCAAAGGGGAGACTTTAGCTACTGGAAGAACAAAATGGAATGCTACTTCAAATCTAACATTGAACTTTGGTTCACCATACTCAAAGGATACACTCCCTCGATGGTATATGGAAAGGCGATAGAACCACAAGATTGGAGTCCCCCAATGATCAAAAAGGTGCAACTAAACTATAAAGCAATCGACATAATACAGTGCGGCCTGACCATGGAAGAACTAAACCAGTCGGGCCTTACGAAAATGCAAAAGAACTCTGGGACCATCTGGTAAAGTTGCACGAAGGAACTAATGAATCTAAGGTAAATAAAAGAGATCTACTATTAAATAATATATTCAATATTAAAATGCTTGTTACAATATCACAAGTGCACGGTTTCGCCGTTAGTAATAAAAGATATCGAACTCATAGAGACTGGTTATAAACACTAACGATGTCTCACAAAAACTTAGCTAAACAATTGTCTAAAATAAGAAGGGTATTAAGTAAAGAAACAAGACTTAGAATAAGAAAAATAAATGAGGAACTTGGTTTTTGTGAGAGTTCCAGGAGTTCAGTTTCATTGTGATATTCATCAATATAACATGGTTCACCAATTCACATCCTCAATCCACATGCATATGTAGGAAGTTGCCAGTTCTCCCCTGCAGAGGATAACCGGCAAAGGACTTAGATCAACATCACTAGCAATCAAATAGGTATGATTCCTATGAAGTCCGTTAGCGGGATCTACCTGTCACTAGCGTCCCTCGATCATACAACACAAAAACACATGCACTACTCAATGTACATAGAGATGAAGGTGATAATTGCATTCAACCATCCCACTTCCTTGTGGAGACCTACTTCTCCTTTCAAGATGGCACCCTAGACATCTGTTAGTGGGATCTGCCTGTCACTAGCGTCCCTCGGTCATACGATATAGGGCATCCCTCTACGGGATCCACAAGCACATAGAAACATTGAATCAAACATGATAATTGAGTCCAAACACATGAATTCACATAAGATCAAATAGATACAAAATATGCTAACAACATTTAAATAGGAAATTGATATGTCCATGAGTTCTTACATCAAATCACACCACAACTACTCCCTTAATCTTAGAACAAAAGATCTAGTCTATGGCACTAAGATAGAGATCCAAAGACATAAAGATCACAAGCATTCAAATCCCAAATTGAAGAGAAGAGAAAAGAAATGCTTATCCAATGGTGTTGAGTGATCTTTGGATCCAATTCTGAGCTTCCGGAGTCAATGCAGAGATGGAGATGAACTCGGATCGTCAGATAAAGGTCGGAGAAGGTGAGGATTGGCACCAAGATGGATCTCCCCAAATGGAGAGCCTTCCTCCCTAGAAAGGGGAAGAAACCCTTTTTATAGAGAAGGGCACGGGCACCACACGACCCGTGGCACGGTAGTGTGGCCTCCACACGACCTCCTTCTTGCTCTCAACCAGGGTGACACGACCATGTGGGTTCACACGACCGTGTTCTGCTTTGGCTCTGGATGGGCTACACAGCCGTGTGGATTCACATGACCATGCTCTTCTTCTCTTCTGCTTGGCCACATGGTCACACAACCAAGGTCTTCTTACTCTATGGAAATGTTGCACAACCGTGTGGATCCACACGACCATGCTCTAGTTGTTGCTAGTGGGTTGACACGACTGTGTGAGTTCACACAGCCGTGCCTTTCTCCTTCTCTGGTGAAGCCACACGACCGTGTGGCTTCACACGGCCAGAGTCATCCTCCTCCTTGCTTCTTTGATACGACTGTGTAGGGTCACACGACTAGTGTCATTTGCCTTCGTTTGCTGTCCGGAATGACCATGAACATCGTTTTCTCTTCGAATTTGACTTCTATCTCTAGAAAATATACAAAGAGCATATCTTCAAACAAAGAAGAGTAATTATACTGAAAGTAAGACAAAAGGTATAAAAATACATAAATAAAGCATGTATAAAGTATGTGAATGTGCATCAAAACATGCATAAAAGTGTATATAATCTACGCACATCAATGCTTCCCAGAGAGATGGCCACGCGACTACATGCTTGAATAAAGGATATTCTCAACGGTCTGCATCTAATCAGACACAACCTGGAGAATCACGACACGATAAGGTACGCACTAAATACCTTCCCGAGAAATACTTTATGAGCATCAATAGTAGATGCATACAAAGTTTCAAGGGATCTTTCCATTCTTAAGTTAGATGAACTTTTTTGTGAATTAGAATTATACGAATAGTTTAACTTGAGTTAAGTCAAGAAAGGAATTGCATTGTATGCAGAATCAAGTAATGAAATGAAGACTAGTATCAAGGATGAACTAGAAAGCGAGTCTGACTCAGACTCAACAAATAAAGAGGAGCTGGTCAACATGGTTAGAAAACTATGAACAAAAAGGAGGTTCAAAAGAAGCACCAAGAAGACACCAACCAACCAGACACAAAATAAATCAGAAATGATTTGTTACGGATGCAACAAGAGAGGGCATTTCAAAAAGGAATACCCTAATCAGAAGGAAGAAAATTCAAAATCAATAAGAAGGAAGAAGGTGTTCAAAGCGACATGGACGAGTCATCTTCTGAGGAGTTCGATGCGGAAGAACCGAAGCACTTGAGCCATCTTACTCTTATGGCAAGAAATGAAGATTCTGAGTTCGAGGAAGAGTACGAGTCTGAGACCGACACCGAGTCCGAGAGAAGCCACGGATCCATATCCGTTTCTGAAGGTCCTAATATGGTAACCTTTTATTCAAAGTCAAATTTACTTAAAGTAGTCAAATGTCTATTTAAAAAATTGATAAAATCTGAAAAATAAAATAACTTGCTACTTAAGGAAATTAACCACCTTACGGAGTAAGTTAACTTGAGTAACTCGACTAACAAAGTTCAAGTCAGAACTTCAACTCAAGTTGTGAAACTTGAGGAAGAAAATTTCAACTTGAAAGGTCAAGCCGAGAGACTCAAGAAAACGTTGGAAAAGTTTGAATTGGGATCCAAGTGTCTAAATAGGGCACTTGGGTCACAACAAGCCGTATACAACAAATCGGGACTTGGCTATATACAAACAAAATCAACAAACCATACTTGTCTTTAATTAGTCAAAATATTAGAAGTCAAGTCCAAGCATGGGTTCCAATAAAATACTTAACCAAACCCTAAACCCAAATCTTCATTTGATCCCTAAGAGTCAAATTCACTACTTAGATAGACCATATCTAAGCTATGACTCAGAGGGAGCAAATAGAAAAATTGTTCAACCAACTTAATTAATCAATTTTGAATTCTTAGGATTAGGTTTACTTTCTGCTTAAAATGGTTAGTTAAAAAGGTTTATCAAACTCTAATAACATAGCATCGGAATGGATTGGGATGATAGTATGTCAATAAAGCTTTCTCGGAGGCATGTCTAAGCTGAATCTTGTGTATTCTACCTTGTGCACTAGACTTAGTGGATCTGACCGAAGCCACCCTAGTCAAACATGGGCTAGTTAGACCAAAACATAGTATCAAGTTTTTTGGGCAGGACTAATTTAGAAAGTATTCACAAAGTGGTCCATTGTTGATACACAAGAAGACCATATGCATAGCCACTAAGGCTACGTTTGGTTGGGTGTAATGTAATCTAGCTTGTAATGTAATCAAATTTGTAATGTAATGTAATGTAATCTAGATTACATTACTACGTTTGGAAATGTAATGTATGTAATATTTGATTACAAGAATGATTACATTCTTTTGTTTGGTATCGATTATTCTTTATCAGAAATGTAATTTATATTATTATAAAATGACAAAAATGTCCTACGACCTCTACTGACGGTCGATCAAGCCCGACGGGCCGACCATGATCGCCGTGCTGGTGATGGGCGGCTTCACCTGCGCGGAGATCGGCAAGCGGATCCCGATCCTGAAGAACATCGGCGCCGGGGCGATCTTCGCGACCTTCATCCCCTCGGCTTCACTACATTTTGTAATCCAGATTACATTACTTTACAAGTTTAAAAGTGAAACAAACAAAATAATCTGCCTTTTAATGTAATCAGGATTACATTACAAGGCAGATTACGCCCTGCCAAACGCAGCCTAACTGAAAACTTATACTTAGGAAGCTTACTTGATTAACCCAAATCTAAGTTTGAATCTAACATGAGTTCATCAATCTTTTTCAAAATTTTTAATCAAAAGTAATTTGAAAATCATTTTTAAAAATTAATTAAACTTAATTAATAACTTAATTACACTTAATTAATTATTGATCTTATTTAATTATAAAACTTAATTAATTAAAATTATTTTTTTAAAACTTAATTAAAATTATTTTAAAAAAATTAAAATTATTTTAAAAAACTTAATTAAAATTATTTTAAAAAAACTTAATTATTTTAAAAACTTAATTAAATTTATTCAAAAACTTAATTATTATAAAAACTTAATTAAAATTATTTTAAAATTTTAATTAAAATTATTTTAAAAAATTAATTTAAACTATTTTAAAAACTTAATTAAATTATTTTAAAAACTTAATTAAATTATTTTTTAAAAAATAATTATTTTAAAAACTTAATTAAAATTATTTAAAAAAACTTAATTAAAATTTTATTTAAAAACTTAATTATTTTCAAACTTAATTATTTCAAAATCTACTTAAAAATTTATTTAAAACCTTAAATTTTAAACTTAATTAAATTCAACTTAAAACGTAATTTTAAATTAAATTAATTTTAATTAATCTTGAACTTAAATCTTTTAAAAACTTAATTAAATTCAATCTAAAATTAATTAACTAAAATTAAATCTAAAATTTAATTAAAACTTAAATCTAACATTAATTTGATCTACCTTAAAAATTTTAAACTTAACTTAAATTTAAATCCGAGATTTAAAACTTAATTAAATTTATTAATTAAAACTTAACTAAAAATCTTTTTTTTAAAAAAAACTCAGTTCAGTCGACTGAACTCTAGGTTTGGTCAATCAAACCCCGTCTTTAACTCAGAATTACGCCCCGAACTAGACAAGTCAAGAAATTATATGTTCGGTCAATCGAACCCATTATCGGTCGACCAAAAACATAACTTCATCGCCTAAATTTGAGCCTATTTTCAATTATTCGGTCGACCGAACACTGGTTCAGTCAGCTGAATACCTAATTTTAGCCTCATCTAGTGCATAAAATTCTACCTGGTTCAATTTATCGATCGATCAAAAATAGGTTCGGTCGACCGAACACCAACCAAATTGGTCAGAAATGTCATGTTTTAAGGGATCGATCAACCGAACCCCTTATTGGTCGACCGATCGTAGTTTATAAATATGATTCTCGGGCAGAAGCCGAGTCTCATCCCACTCTCCCCTCACCTTCTTCTCCTTCTATGCCTTCCAAGTCTATTTCACAATTTAAAGCCTTCCTCGGAATGCAACAATACCTCGGTAATTTCTTTACGAACCTTCTTTCTATATGTATTTACGATTTATTTATGTCATTCCTTTAATAATAGTGAAAAGAGTCGTACAACTGCGCAATTGGAGGCTAACTCCTTAAATCTCAGTCAGGACCCTAGATTCTCAACTGAAGATCTATGTCAATCTTTCCCTAATAAAAAATGTTATAGGGACTCGTTGTCTGGATCTTCCTTTCTATCAAATTTATTATCCTACGGTCATCGACATTACTCAACATTTTTAACTTGATAGCATTATCTTTTGTCGACAGGTATATAACCCTATTATGTGTTTTGAATTTTATCATAATTTATGTGAAATTGACTCCCATCATTATAAAACTAGAGTTACAACAAGGGATATGTTGTTTGACCTTGATATCCTTCTCAAATTTTTGAGAATTAGACTTTCTGTTAACTGCATCTTTTTCAGTGCTTCTCTTCCTAACATACTACCCGCTCCTTTCGCTCATCTTACTCTTAATCTTATGTATGCCGATTTCTTTAAGGGGCCACGTCCCAAAAAGATATCCACTGTACCACTTAGTCTGAATGACAACGCCCTTTATAAGATGGTTGTATCTTGCATTCATCCTCTGTTGTCTAGTGATTAGGGAGTTTTACGTCCAATACATCTTTTTCTAATGTACACACTAAGACACCAACTAAACTTTGACTTGGGTTACTGGGTGTTCAAATATATTTTTTACTATTCGGGTTACAGCACCTCGAATAAAGTTCACATGATCCAGTGCCACGTTTTCACTGCTTATATTGCTTCTCTAGGGGTAAGAGTTCATCACGGTGAATTGATCGAGTTGTCTAATTTTGATCTTGTTAGGATTAGGTAGTTGTCTTTGGCTGGGATTAGGACTAGCATAAACAGACTTGTGTATAAATGGACCCATCCACGATACGTTCCAATTGTAGTCGAGGAAGACATAGCTGCGGAGGAGCCGATTGCGGTTGAGGAGCACCATCAGCAGCCTTTTGATCCAGGATTTGCATTGACACATTTTTTTTTATGCTGCTCAGGGCAGCTCTTACACACCTCCTCCACTGACCAGTGTTCTTTTAGTCATCTTCAAGACGATATTTTTGGACAGTTCGACTCCTTAGAAACCAAAATGATCGATCAATATGACTCTCTCCAAGGATAAATTATGGATTTTCGACAAGAGATGACTGATCGAGCTGATGCTTTTGAGAGGGAGAAGGGTAGGATGTTTGACTATCTTCGTGCTGCAGATGATGATGAGGATGACTGACTTTTGAGATTAGATACCTATTTTGATACACTTATGACTATGCATGTATTTTGAACTTGTAAGTTATGGGTAATTTTTATTTTTGTGACTTTTAATCCGCTCTTAAATTGAGTTTTGCATATGCTTTATAGAATAGGTCTTTTTCTTTATTACTTTTTTTTCAAAAATTATTATTAATTAGTTTTTCAAAATTATATTTTTAAAATTCTCCTTTCAAAATTTATTTTTAGATTTCAAAATATTTTATCTTTTTGGAGTAGCCAAGGTCTTACCGTAGAAATGCATGTTCCTATAGTTTTAGTAGCCAAAATATCACAAGCACAGTAGATTACTTTACTTGTATATTTTGAAATATAGAACGATGTGGGATGCTTAGGACTTAGCCTAAGATTTCAGATGCTTATATTAGTGCATCGCTATAAATCTAAGCTTTAAACAATATATATTGATCAATTTGGGTAATCTGGCTAGTGACAAACTAGTTCGAATCACACACTTAAATTCACCAACCTGATTCAGCAGTTGCTATCTTGTGGTAGTTAGCTACATATGATGGTTGAATATTTCATCATAAGGACATATTTCTAGTTTTTTAATAAAATTATGCTTGGACTTGTAAGTATTTATCAATTTTAAGGAGAGCTTCAATATCATTTTCTCAATTTTTTTAAAAGTATTTTAAATTTTTTTCTTCTTTACATATTTTCAAAATTTTCAAACTTTATCTTTACAAAATCTTTTGAAAAATTATTTTCAAATCTTTATAATTTTTAAACTCACATTAAATTTTTTATCTTGAGAGTTATTTTCAAATTTAACTTTACAAATTTTCAAGTTCACTTTCAAATTTTTTTTCTCTTTATCAAATTTTTAAAATTATTTTTAATTTAACAAATTGTTAAAATTATTAACTTAACAAATTTTTCAAAATTATTTTTAAAACCTTTACTTTAACAAAATTTCAAAATTACCTTAACAAAGTTTTAATATTTAACTTATCAAATTTTTAAAATTATTTTTAAAACTTTTACCTTAACAAATTTTCAAAAATTAACTTTAACAAATATTCAATCTTACTTTCAGTTTTTTTTAATTTGACTTTACATATTTTCAAACGTCCTTTTAACTTTTTCTTCAAAAAAAAATACTTTCAAAATTTATCATTAGAATGTATCTTTATAAGTTTTCAAAGTCTACTTTTTAAATATCTTGAAAACTTGCTTAAATTTTTTTCTCCAAACCTTATTTTCAAAATAATGTTTCTAACTTTTTTAATGGTTCTAATCTTTTAGTTTTATTTATCTTATTTTTGATGTGTATTAAAATAGAAGATATAGTAAATTCAGGGGGAGTTATAAACTTAGTGGGAGAGTTAAGTAAAAATTACTTGTTTACTTATCTTTGCATATGTTATTAATTTAACTGTGAACCTTAGTTGTCAAATATCAAAAAGGGGGAGATTGTTGGTGCAGGGTGCACCAGAATTAAACCTGAGTTTTGATGTTGTCAAAGGTTCAAGTTAAGTCTTGTTGTGATCTAACAAGTTGACTAAGTGTGCAGGTTGTTTACTCAACCGGGAAAGCCCTAGTTGCGGCTAGGCAGGAAAGACTTAGTAGATTATGGAAGCCAGGCAGGAAACCCAAGTGGGTCGAGAGGATCTGACACTTGGCAGAGAAGCTCGACAGGTTTAGAGGACTGAAGATCGAGGGAAAGTCCTAGTGGGCTGATTCGATGCTAAGCGGCAAAGTTCAAATATGTCTAGAGAACTAATGTTTGGCAGGTAGGTTGAGGTAAGCAACTGGAGAAGAGCGACAGTCAGGATGTGTTCCGGGAAGGAATAAATTCTAGGTCACTGATCCAACTGAAGAAACCGGAAAGGTTTCCAAGTTGAGATCAAGACAATCTTACTGTTTATTACTACTCATGCATCTTACTATATTACTATGTTAACTCTGTTTTACAAGAGCTTTCGTTCTAACTTTGTTTTGTAGGAACCAAAGTTTATCGATCGACCGAACACCAGGCTTGGTCGACCGAACCAAGTTGTTTATGTTGGTGCAACATCCCTCAGGTCAAGGTTGACCTGGTTGACCAAGCTGAGTCTTGGTTTGAGTTTAGATGTTTGACAATAAGAAATTGATTGAAGAAGAGTCAAGAAGGTCAAGGTTGACCGGATACTTGACTGGGAAGTCCTAACTGGGATGTTAGGTAGAATGGAAGTCCTGGTGAGTGAAGCTAGGCAGATGGAAAATCCTAGTGAGTGAAGCTAGGTGAAAGTCGTTGTGAGTGAAGCCAGGTGAAAGCCCTAGTGAGTGAAGCTAGGCAGATGGAAAACCCTAGTGAGTGAAGCTAGGTGAAAATCCTGGTGAGTGAAGCCAGGCAAGGGAAAATCCAGATGGATCAAGGATGATCGGACATCTGGTGTTGGGAAGTCCAAGTAGGTCAAAGGATTGACTGGATACTTGGCACGAGGAAATACAGATAGGTCAAAGGGATTGACCAGACATCTGATGGAAGTCCAAGTAGGTCAAAGGGAGTGACCAGATACTTGGCATGAATAGAAAAGTCCAAGTGGGTCAAAGGGATTGACCAGACACTTGGTGGGAAGTCCTAGCAGGTCAAAGGAGTGACCAGATGCTAGGCACGATGTACCAACAGGTCAAGGTTGACCGGATGTTGGTTTGAGAGGCTTGGAACTTGGTTTTGGGCAAAAACCAAGCGTTGGATCGATCAGTGGATCGATCCCGGAGCTGGATCGATCAGTGAATCGATCCTCTGGATCGATCCGTGGATCGATCCAGATGTCCCAATCGATCAGTGGATCGATTGGGACGCGGCTGCTTCGCGCGATAAGCGCTGGATCGATCCATGGATCGATCCAGGCATTTTTTCCAGAGCACAGAGGCGCTCTGGATCGATCCGTGGATCGATCCAAAGCCTCCCCGATCGATTGGGAACATTCGAATCGATCGGGATCCGACCGTTGGCGTCGATAAAGGCCGCAGGCGCACGATTCCTTCGGCATCTCTTCTCCGATTCACTCCAGATCTCTCGCCAGCTCCTCCACAGCACTCTCAAGCTCAAGATCGCCAGTTCTTGAAGGTTCTTGGAGGCTCTTCCAAGTCAAGAGGCGGATCAAAGCAAGAAGAAGAAACTAGGGTTAGGGTTTGTGCTTTCATTGTAAGCTTGTAAGCTTGTATTTCTTTACTACCCTTTCTTCTTCTTGTATTGAGAGTCTTGTAGGGCTTCTCCGCCCTTGGTAGTTACCATAAAGGAGAGTTTCATTAGTGGAGGGTGTGTGCGTTGGTGTGGATCCTTGGACTAGTCACCTCTTGTGAGGTGGATACCAAGTAAACCAACCGTGTTAGCGTTGTGTGATTGTTTCTTTGTATTTCCGCTGCACATCTTTGAAGAAACAAGCAACGCCAAGCAACGAGCGAACGCGACGAGCTATTCACCCCCCCCCCCCTCTAGCTACTTTTGGTCCTAACAAGTGGTATCAGAGCAAGGCCGCTCTTCACCGGAATCATCGCCGGAAGGGTCAAGCATAACAAGAAAAGCTAGAGAGCGAAGAAGTTGGAGCAAATTCATCAAAGTCAAAGAAATCAAAAGGCTCAACTTCAAGATGCAATTCCAAGATGGACTTGGATTTGACACAAGGGTGGCTCCACCATACACTTCCACGAGCTTCGATTCTTGGAAATCAAGAATCGAAAACTTTCTTATGATGGAGATAGAGCAATGGTTTGCTCTAATGGAAGGATTTGAAGCTCCAACAAACTCGAAGGGCAAACGTCTCAAGAAAAGCAAATGGAGCTCGGAGCAAGTCCAAAGGTGCGATGCAAATGACAAAGTGACCAAGCTTTTGGTCAATTTATTGCCAAGCACCATCCTTTGCAAAATTGGAGAATTTGAAGATGCAAAGGAATTATGGAGCAAATTGGCCAAGCTTCATGAAGAGATCCCCTCCACTGTACAAGAGCAAGAAGTATCCAGAGAGGGTGACTCTTTGGAGCAAGACCAAAAGGAGGACTCCGAGGTTGAGAGATGCTCAACCTCCGAAGAAGAGGAAATCCAAGAAGCTTCATCCTCAAGGGAATGCAACGAAGGGAACAAGGAGGGAGCATACTCCTTGTTTCATATTCAAGAAGATGAAGCCTCCACCTCTAGGATTGAGGGGGAGTAATTCTTGGTGACGCCGGATCAAGAAGAAGGAGAAGCTTCTACATCCGAGTCAAGAGACGAAGAGGAGGAAGAAGATTCTATCTCCACAAGTCAAGAAAAATCAAATGGAGGAGAATCAAGGTCCGATCAAGAGGAAGCTTCCACCTCCGGATCCAAAGGAAAAGATGCCATCCCTACACAAGAAGGTAAAAATAGTTCAATTAATAATAAAAATCATATTATATGTTTTGAGTGTAGGGAACATGGGCACTACAAGAGCAAGTGCCCTAAATTGGCCAAGAAGAAGGGCCAAGTGGCACAAAAAGGCAAGGTGAAGCCCAAGGAGATCATCCCCAACACAAAGAAGAGCAAGGAGCATATTATATGCTTCTCTTGCAATCAAAAGGGGCATTACCGAAGTCAATGCCCCAAGGGGAAGAAGGTGGTCAAGGCTCAAGGAGGCACTAGTCAAGGGGGAGCCTTCAAGGTAAAGAAGAAGGTATCTTTTATTGAGCCTACCCCTTTACATTATGGTAAAAAGCATGATAGTTCTAATTTTTATCATTTTAATGCGATTTACCATAGGAATAGGAAGCATGAGGGCTTTAAGGAAAAGCATGTGGCCCTACATGCCAAGACTACCCAACCTAAGGTTAGGAAGGTAGATGGACACTTGGGAAAGAACACTAAGGATAATAGATACAAGCCCAAAAACAAAAATGCTCATGGGTGTAATGAAAAATCAAAATCTAAGGATTTAATGATAGAAAATCAAGTCTTGAGATCAAGACTTGATAAAATGGAAAAGACCCTAAAAAGGATGGAAAATATCCTAAAAGGGCAATATGAGCATAACCTAGGTTTAGGGGTACAAAAGCCATCAAATGGCCATAGAGGTTTGGGATACAAACTCAAAGCTAAAAGGGATGTGCCTAGTTATCATAGGGTTCCATATAGCTATGGAACAAACTCTAAGTCTAGAGGTCAAGTCAAAGATACAAGGGAAGATATCCCTAGAAGTATCTTTGCAACCAAAGTGACTAAGACTTTTAAGAAGTCTAAGAAAGTCACTAACAAGGTCACAAGGGAGGCTATCCCTAGAGTTGACCTAGAAAATGTGACCAAAGCTTCTAAGAAGCCCAACAAGGTCACTAGGAAGGTATCTAGGGAAGTTATCCCTAGTGAGTACCTAGAGCATCCAAGGAGCACTAATAGGTGTTGGGTTCCTAGGAGCATTTTCTCTACCCCATAAATGGGTTAGAGAGTGTTAACTCCGATTAGTAGGGTAGTTAACCCAACTTTGAGGAAATTGACACTCAAGGAGCATTTTCAAGGTTTTGTTAACCTTTGAAAATGAAATGGAATTCTTATTTACTCCTTGAACGAGTAAAATGTGCCTAATGATGGAAGAATTGATTTTAATCTTAAATGGCGCATATTGGAAAATTCAGAAGAACTACCATAGTTGGGATTTTGGTATGTTCTTAGGAAATTTAAGGCAATCCGGGCCTTAATTTAAAAGTGCTACTCTTGTGAAAAATGAAATATGCCAACATTTGAGGATATGCTTAATTTCGACTGGCATAAATTAATCAAGGAAATTAGAAATGCCAATTTAGGCTTTGGCATTTTCTTGAAGCACTTTAGGGCAATCTAGGTTTAAGTTGTAAGTTTAGCTAAGATTTTAAGGATACTTAGATAGTTAATCTAGGTATATTTTATTTATGCTAAATCTTGCCATGATTGTTTGCCCATCATATGCCATGACATCATGTCTATTTTTGCATTCATGTTTTATTATGCAAAATCCAAAAATACCATGTCATGACATTCATACATCATGTAGTTATAGGAATCTTTCTTTTGAAAGTTATTTTATTTTGATGTATGCCATAACATTATCATGCATTAGTTTAATTCCTTGTAATTAAGGACAAATGGCATTTTAGCAACACTTATTAACAAGTGACATCCTAGGTGGATGTCTAATATCTTTAAAATGCCTAGATAGATATGCATGATCCCTAGATTAGGGCAAAACCAAAATCTACATCTCACAAAGACTATAAGGTGACTTGTATGTGGTTTAATGCACATTAGATACAAGTGAGATGTTAGGATGATGAACAAAGCTCAAGATGTTGATTTAGTGCATTCTTTTGAGTTTTTAGGTTCATCAAAACACATAGTTATATGTTTTCCCATCATTGGGAAAGCTAATGTACAAGTCATGTGCATTATGCCCAAGGAACATGATGGGATATTGGTTTTGAAAATGTTTTAAAAAATGCTTTTGGAAAACCATGGTGAAGGCTATCTTTTGATAGTAATCACCATTAAATAGTTAGACACAAACTTGAAGAAAACGCTAAAGTTTTAGCAAGTTTTCAATCTTGTGTCAATCTTTGAAAATATGATGTATTTTCATAGAAAACTATTTTTCCATGATTAAGTATGCCCTAAATAATGTCTACACGAAATTTCATGATTTTTGGATTTTTGTAGAATTTTCTAGGGGTTTCTGAAGTTGACTGAAATGGAATTTCAGCAACTATCAGAGCTCCGATCGATCCATGGATCGATTGGAGTGCCTGAATCGATCCGTGGATCGATTCAGAAGGCAAGTCCCCCGCGAGCAGAAGCTCGCTGGATCGATCAGCCGATCGATCCAGGTAGTCTGAATCGATCATCGATTCAGAAAGGTTCAATCGATTGGAACCCAACTCCAATCGATCCAAGTTGCTGATTTTGGCTGGGAAGGCCTGATTTCAGCATCTTTGAACCCCTTTTGAGTCTAGGTAACCATTCCAAACCCCCCAAAATACATTTGTATACATACAAGGGTGTTTTCATGTGAAAACAAGGATGGATTGGTTAAGGAAGGCTTCATTGAAGTTTAGGTTGAGGTTTGTTTCAAATTTTGAGTATTTGAACCTCAAAACTTCTAAATTTGGGTTTCCTAAAGGTTTAGGGATTCCAAGTCATTGTTGGTGCAATGACAGAAGTTACCACCATGTTTTTAGGGGGAGGGACTCTTTAAAGACATGAAAAATTCTTTTTCATGAACCTTGGAAGGTGGTTCACCTTCTTTAAAGAAAATGCTCATGTATGAGCTTTTGAACTTGAAATGGGGAGTGGATATCCTCATTATTTCAAGTGGGAACTCAAGTGGTTAGAAAATGCTCAAGGTTGGGTATTTGTCTACATTGAGGGAGAAGTTAAGGATAAATGAAGGGTATGAGACCTTCATTATCGTGTTGATCACAACGAGTGATGTTGTGAACAACGAGGAGCAACTCTTAAGGGGGAGAGTCGTCAACAAATGGATTTGTTGATGTGTACCCAAAATTGGGGCATGGGTTGATGTGTGCCCAAAGATGGGTTGATGTGTGCCAATAGGGGGAGAATGAAAGGGCCTGTGAATGGGTGTAAGTTAGGCTTTCATTACCTAGAGGGAGTGTGCCCTCTTAGGGGGAGAATGAAGAGCTTAATTTATGTGTTCATTACCTAGTGGCATGAAGATTGAGGCTATAGGATTAGCCTAACTTACATGTGGTATTGTAAGTGTTATTGTGGTATTGTCAAACATCAAAAAGGGGGAGATTGTTGGTGCAACATCCCTCAGGTCAAGGTTGACCTGGTTGACCAAGCTGAGTCTTGGTTTGAGTTTAGATGTTTGACAATAAGAAATTGATTGAAGAAGAGTCAAGAAGGTCAAGGTTGACCGGATACTTGACTGGGAAGTCCTAACTGGGATGTTAGGTAGAATGGAAGTCCTGGTGAGTGAAGCTAGGCAGATGGAAAATCCTAGTGAGTGAAGCTAGGTGAAAGTCGTTGTGAGTGAAGCCAGGTGAAAGCCCTAGTGAGTGAAGCTAGGCAGATGGAAAACCCTAGTGAGTGAAGCTAGGTGAAAGTCCTGGTGAGTGAAGCCAGGCAAGGGAAAATCCAGATGGATCAAGGATGATCGGACATCTGGTGTTGGGAAGTCCAAGTAGGTCAAAGGATTGACTGGATACTTGGCACGAGGAAATACAGATAGGTCAAAGGGATTGACCAGACATCTGATGGAAGTCCAAGTAGGTCAAAGGGAGTGACCAGATACTTGGCATGAATAGAAAAGTCCAAGTGGGTCAAAGGGATTGACCAGACACTTGGTGGGAAGTCCTAGCAGGTCAAAGGAGTGACCAGATGCTAGGCACGATGTACCAACAGGTCAAGGTTGACCGGATGTTGGTTTGAGAGGCTTGGAACTTGGTTTTGGGCAAAAACCAAGTGTTGGATCGATCAGTGGATCGATCGCGGAGCTGGATCGATCAGTGAATCGATCCTCTGGATCGATCCGTGGATCGATCCAGATGTCCCAATCGATCAGTGGATCGATTGGGACGCGGCTGCTTCGCGCGATAAGCGCTGGATCGATCCATGGATCGATCCAGGCGTTTTTTCCAGAGCACAGAGGCGCTCTGGATCGATCCGTGGATCGATCCAAAGCCTCCCCGATCGATCGGGATCCGACCGTTGGCGTCGATAAAGGCCGCAGGCGCACGATTCCTTCGGCATCTCTTCTCCGATTCACTCCAGATCTCTCGCCAGCTCCTCCACAGCACTCTCAAGCTCAAGATCGCCAGTTCTTGAAGGTTCTTGGAGGCTCTTCCAAGTCAAGAGGCGGATCAAAGCAAGAAGAAGAAACTAGGGTTAGGGTTTGTGCTTTCATTGTAAGCTTGTAAGCTTGTATTTCTTTACTACCCTTTCTTCTTCTTGTATTGAGAGTCTTGTAGGGCTTCTCCGCCCTTGGTAGTTACCATAAAGGAGAGTTTCATTAGTGGAGGGTGTGTGCGTTGGTGTGGATCCTTGGACTAGTCACCTCTTGTGAGGTGGATACCAAGTAAACCAACCGTGTTAGCGTTGTGTGATTGTTTCTTTGTATTTCCGCTGCACATCTTTGAAGAAACAAGCAACGCCAAGCAACGAGCGAACGCGACGAGCTATTCACCCCCCCCCCCCCCCTCTCTAGCTACTTTTGGTCCTAACAGTTTAGGACCAGAGATCAGTCAAAGTAATGTTTGGTAAAGTGACTGATCGATCGACCCAACCTATGGATCAGTTGACCAAACCATGCAGATGTGACATAGATCAGAATGATTAGAAGCAGAGATGGAAGCTAGCCTGATCGGTGAACTAAACACAGGGATTGGTTGATTGAACGATCACTCCATTAATGATGCATTAAGTGTGAATCTCGACAAACAGGGAAATTTACTGTTTGGTCGACCGAACAAAGGGATCGGTAGATCAAACCATTAAAGTTCATTAAATGTGTGAAGATTAGATCTCAGCAAAGAAGGAAGGGAGCATGATCAGTCAATCGATAGGTTGTTTGGTCGACCGAACTAATCAGTCGACCGATATGTTTATCAGTCAACTAAACGATGCTTATAAAAGGGGAGCTCGAGATCTGAGGCAGTGTATCTGTTTTCAGTTTATCTCTATGCAAAGTTGTTATTCATGCTACTACTCTACTACTCATTTTCAAGAAAGTTGCTGCTCCATCCAAGAAGTACCGACTGAGCTCCATCTTCTATCTAGTGTTGGTATATTTTTAGTTAGCTTTCTTTGTACTTAATTTTAAGTAAGATAGTAGGCTGTTACTATCTTACACATTTCATTATACAAATTGCTTCTTTCTGGAGGTTTCAGAAAGAGGGGTTTTAGTGAATTGCCCATCAGTGTGATCAAGGATCGTGAGTCTTGGAGTAAGAGTTAACCTAGGCTTCGAGCCAAGTAACCGAAATGTGTCTTTATTTTTTGCTTCTTATCTTGATTTATCTTTACGATAAAATAAAAGTTTTTAACGTGTGATATTCACCCCCCCCCCCCATTGCATCTTTCGATCTTTTAATGTCTTCATTGGTGAGCGACAAGATGGAACCATCTCTTAAATAGAGTCCAGAGATGCTACTTTTCTTGAAACTAAATTTCCAACACGAGGTGAAGTTGATAAGACTATTCCTCTATATGAGATAGAGGAGGAGGATAATATTTCTTTATGAACAAATTAGGAGATGCTTGAATCTAGTCAACCTAGTGGGAGTAATTTACCACTGAATGAGTCAGTTTCTCAACAGTCATGAAGAAGTAGTCGTCAGATTATTCCTCGGAGAAGGTTTGACATTGAGAATGAGGTATTGATGATTCTCTTAATTGACGATGAAGAACCTCGGACAATTGAGGAAGCTTTGAGAAGCTTAGTAAGAGAAAAATGAAAAATTGCAATGGATGAGGAGATAGAGTCAATGAGAAAGAATCGAGTTTGAGATTTAGTTGATCTTCCTCTGGGCCGAAGAGCTATTGGGAATAAGTGGATTCTCAAAGTAAAGAGGAAACAAGATGGATCGATTAATCGATACAAGGCTCATTTAGTTACAAAAGGATGTACCCAACTGGAGGGTATTGATTTTGAAGAGACATTCTCCCCAGTGGTGAAATTTATGTCAATACGTGTCTTCCTAACTATAGTAGCATAATTTGACATGGAATTACATCAAATGGATTGGAAAACAACTTTCTTTAATGGTAATTTTGATGAAGAAATCTATATGGTATAATAGAAGGTTACATTACTGAAGGCTAAGAAAATAGAGTATGTAGACTTAAGAAGTCTATATATGGGATAAAGCAAGTGTTAAGACAATGGAACATAAGCTTTAATGAAGTCATTTTATCTTATGGTTTCGAAGTGATTAATGAGGATCATTGTGTTTATCTAAGAAAGGAAAAAAAAGGAAAGTTTGTCATTTTATCATTATATATTGATGATATGCTAATAGATGGAAGTGATATAAAGTGTGTGATAGAAGTCAAATCATAGCTTTCATCATAATTTAACATAATAGATATGGGAGAAGTAGAGTACATTTTAGAAATAAAGATCATTAGAGATTGATCAAAAAGATTTTTGAGTCTGTCTCAAGAAGCTTATATTACTAGATGCTACAACACTTCAATATATTAGATTGTAACATTAAACAGACACCTATAGCAAGAGGTACTATTTTGAGCAAAAGTATGTATCCTAAGACTCTTGAATAAAAAGCTGAAATGAAGAAAAATCATATGTCAGTGCTATTGGTAGTTTAATGTACACTATGTTGTGTATTCGCCCTAATATAAGTTATGTTGTTGTCTTAGTTAGTCATTTCCAGTCAAATTCAGGATCGAGACACTAGAAAGAGGTAAAGAGGATATTCAGATATCTTAAAGGGACAACAAATTATTGCATCTATTTCCAAGGATCAAATATGAGCCTGAGTGGCTACACAAATGCAGATTGGGCAAGAGACCTTGATGACAGAAAATCCACATATGACTATACTTTCTTGCTGAATGGTGGCACAATCTCATGAAACAGCAAGAAGCAAGCTTGTGTAGCCTTGTCAACAATGGAAGCTCAGTATGTGGCTTGTGTAGTGGTTGTGCAAGAGACTGTCTAGCTAAGAAGGCTCCTGAAGCATTTGAAGATTGTTGAGGACAATGAGAGTCCTGTTACAGTGTACTGTGACAGACAAGTTGTTATATCTTTTTCCAAGGATCCCAAATATCACAACAAAGGCAAGCATATAGAAATTAAGTATAATTTTGTAAGGAATATTGTTGACAAGAAAAAGATAATTCTTGAGTACATCCATACACGAAATATGCTTGGCGATCCTTTTACTAAACCATTGACTAAAGAATTATTTCAGGGACATGTGAAGTCTTTGGGACTTCGAAGAATGTAGCATATTATAAAGACATTTAGATAAATAAAAATGTCATAAGCTATTCAGTGTATATGTCTTTGTTACATTCAAATAAAAGTCTCGATAAGCATGTCAGCAGATTGAGATTGGTCCACTCACATGGACAATCATCTCTGTTTGTTAAGTATAAATAGAGGTAAGATCGTTTCTTATGGGACATCTTATGTAGCTGTGAATAGAGACATACCCATAAGTTAAGGTTGCCTTAATAATTGTGTTAAAATAAGATCATTTATGTAATGATCAGAGTAAATAAACCTACCATTTACTGAATATGCTTAAGGTCATATTGGAATTCATATGTTGAATTCAGGATTAGACATTATGTATGTCTAAATCGAAATTTGTATGATGTTAAATTTTAGAAAAAAACATGCGCTCTTTTTAGTAAAAAGAATAATATCATAGCATGTGATTCATACCACATGTGCTATGGCGACAAGAAGGGTAATAGGAGAATGGATCTCTGCTTCTCTATTATGTGAGATCCTTGAGATCATAAGATAATCTCAATCTTATCCTAAGTGACTATTTAGCTGTCTTCTTGAAGTTCTGATTAGTGTATGCTACTCTAGCATGTTTTCTATTGGGTATGAGTGATTCGATCTATGGAGCATAACTAGGAAAGTGACTGATTAGAATGAATGTATTCTAGCTAAAAAAGAATATTAAGATTGATTTACATCTGTGACATTTATTCACTGGTACTAGTTACATTTTTTAGTTCAATACATAAAATGTAATTGTGAATAATTGTATTGATTGGAGTTGTTGAACATGCTCTTAACATAATAGTCATTATGAGGGATTAGAGATATTCATATTGATGTAAATAATTTAATCTAGGGTAAATGCAAGTTTTGATGTCTCTGATTCGTTCTATAGAGCAACTATGTAAGGTGTAACAATCTTCTTAGTAATGAATGCTCAGTGTGCTTGCTGCCGCACGAACCAATTTCCCTAATGTATGGAATAGCTGCACTTATTTGGTCTTTGTGACTAATTAATTTTACTTTGTCTTCGTGACTTGATTATCAAATAGTTTATGTGATTTATTTGATCTTTATAACCAATTCATGTTTTGCTCTGGCCTTGTGACATAATCATCTCATAGTCTATGTGACTTACATGGTCTTTGTGACCATATAACCTTTATGGATTGACTTGGACGAATGAGAAGTATTAGACGTTGAGGAAACGAAGAGGCATCGCTTCCCCTTCGTTTCCCTCATTGCTGTAAACGTCAAGGAGATGAAGGGGTGTCCCTTCCCCTTCATCTTCCTCACTTAGCTTATATATTGATGCATCCAAGAGTAATCGGGGTTGATCAAAGTGTGCACAGTAGAGGTGAAGGTGGGCAAAGAGAACATACTATCAGGATTTGGTTTGTAGAAAATCTAAGGAGGTTTCAAGTAATGATCTTCTCAGCGATAGCAACAACATCTTTCCCGACGTCTTCTTTGATTTTTTTTCTCGAGAGATCACTATGAATTATTTATAGTTTTATCTTATGTTTGATGTATATTAGAGGCAACAATTTGAAACTTTAATATCTTAAAATTTATTTAATTGATTAGTAAGTTTGTTGGTTTATTTTAAAGCTCGTTTGTTTATTTAAAAAATTATTTATAAGCGCTTGTTTGATAAGAACTTGATTGTTTATAAGCTTAATAAGAATGGTCACAAGCTTGGTTACTCCAAACCTGAAGGATAATGGGATAAATATGTTTTAGTGATAATAAATAAATGTCATTTATAAAAATTTTAAAAACTGATACTAAAGGTCATCATATAGTATGATAGAATATTCGTAACTTTAAAATAAGAAGTCATACTACTTTTATCAAATAGACTATTCTTATTTTCTTCAATTTTTTTAATCAATATTTGCCTTAGAAATATTTGTCTCCTCACTGTAGATAACAAAAACTTTAAGTAAAATCAAACAAATGATGTTAAAAATTTGTCACTAATATACCAAATCGTAATTTGATAAATAACACATATATTGATTTATTTATATCATCCACACAACTAAATAAAATAATAAAAGTCAAGTGATGACATATCATATAGAGTTAACAATGATCCCAACATATCAAACTTAAAAAAATTTAAAAAAAAAACATATCAAATTTAATTAAACAAAAGAATGGAGTAACCATCGAAAAAAAGGAGAAAATAAAATAAAAATTATTAGTCTTTTGTGGAGCAAGGAAGAGCAATAATGGAAAGAAGAAGTAGAGCGCTAATGGAAGATTAGGGCAAAGAGCATGCAGTACTGAATGTGGCCATGAAAAAGAATTTGGAAATGCAAGATCTTGGCTGGCGATGATGATTTGGTGAAGCAAGAAGACTGATAAGAGCAGTGTGAAAGCTAGTTGTGAGGAGAGTAGAAAGAATAAAGTAGAAAGAAGAAGAAAAAGAAATACAGAAGGAAGAAGTGAAAACTTGAAGATAGGATTAGATTTTTTGCTGGAAGCCGAAAAGGCGGGAGCATGGAATAGCATGTTGCAGGGCTGCACATTGGCCATTGGAATACTACAACACTGACATATTGGGAAGACTTTGAAAATTGATAAAGAAAATGAGCTTTGCGGGTTAAGGACATTGCTAATGTAAGGTTTATGAGAAATTTATAAAATTAAAAAAGTTGAATAAAAAAATTTAAATCATAGAGGTGAAATTTAAAATTTATAATTTAAAAGTAGTAGTAAAAACTCAAATATCTTAAAGATGGAGTCCATAATTAATGATAATTAAAGTATTGATCAAAGTTGTACTTTTTATATAAACATGAATTTTCAATAAAATTGTTAGTAAATTATTATTTTGAAAATAAATACATTTCATATGTTAAAAAATATACAAATGACTATAATTAAATTAAAATTTAAGTGATTCTGCATGATAAGTAAGGTAAGTCACTAGAGAAGAGTGTTCAGAGAAGATAGTCTCATTTAGGGACTTTAGACGCAGGTCCAGTTTAGGTCAATTTTGGAAACCTAGATTGAGACCGTGACTAGATCCTAGTCTCAGGAATATATGATCTAATTAATAATATTTATAAATTGTGCTAACTTTATTTTGCAGGTTAAGTATTTTTCTGTTAGGGGCGAAAACCAAGTTAAGCCTCAGATGAACAATGTCCGAGGCACCTCGAAGGGTCTTAGAGGCATCTCAGAGTGACACAGAGGTGCCTTGGATCTAATGGAGGCACCCTTGCATGGATAAACTTTACCGATAAAGTTTCGTTGTAGGGAGGCACCCTGAAGATCGCTAGAGGTGCCTTAGAGTGCTTCGGAGGCACCTCAAAAAGCATGGAAGATGCCCTCGAGTGAATAGTATTGAAATGTATACTAAAAGCCTAATTTTTTGTATAAATATTTACTTAGAAATAAGAATCACATTGGTCAAATTGTCTACATTTATGCTAAGTGTAGTTGTTCAATTAATTTATATTGTAGATAACTTGGTGTGTGGTGTCACATACAGAAGATAATGTTATCAATTCCTTATAAATTACAAACAGTAGCTCACGACTGAGATGGAAAGAAACAAACCATTGGAATCGTCATAATGTAATTAGGTATTAGTTTATCTTGACTGATAAATTACACTAGTACACTCTGAGTGTATTGAGCAGGACCATTTAAGGTAAGTTCTTTTTATACTGACTTAATAAAAGAACAAGACCTTAGTTATTATGGAAGTGTGTACTCTTAATCCAAATATAATAACAAGTACATATATTTAGTATTTATTTCTTTGACTTATCAAAGGGTGAGATTTAGCTCGATAAATCAAGAGGTCCGATAAGTTGGGAAATGATATTACTTATAGTGTGTGCTGTTGATTATAGAAGGAAACTGTATCCTAATAATCTAAGTTGATAATGTCCCCAAGAGGAGCTCATAAGGATTGTCATGTTAAACCCTGCAGGTGGACTTAGTCCGACACGACAATAAGGTTGAGTGGTACTACTCTTTGACTAAGCTATTAATTAAAGTGAGTTGTCAGTAACTCAATTAATTAGTGGACATTCGACATCTTAAACACAAGGAGATTAACACACTCATGATAAGAAGGAGCCCAAAATGTAATTTGGGATTGGTGCGATAGTTCAATAATAATTCTTTAGTGGAATGAATTATTATTGATGAAATTAAGTTGGGTGTTCGGGATGAACACGGGAAGCTTAATTTCATCGGGAGACCAAAATCAATTTCTCCTCTCGGTCTCTATCGCTGCCTCTTATTTATAAAGTGTGATATCCACCTATACCCACCTTCCTACCCAACCTTAGGTGGCCAGCCAAGCAAGCTTGGAGTCCAAGCTTGGGCCGACCAAGCCATAGGTTGAGCCAAGTAAAGGTGGCCGACCATAGCTTGGAGCCCAAGCTTGTTGTGGTCGGCCAAAATAAAATAAAAGGATTTTATTTTTTAAAATATTTTCTTATGTGGAAGCCATGGTTTTAAAAGAGAGTTTTAAAATTATAAATCTTTCCTTTTATAGTTTTCTACAAAAGATTAAGAGAAAGGTTTGATATCTTTCCTTATTTGTAGTTAAAAGGAAGATTTTAATTTTTGATAAAACTTTCCTTTTATGAAACCATCCTCATGATTTTAAAAGAGAGTTTTAAAATCTTTTCTTTTGTAGTTTCTACAAAAGATTAAGAAAAGGTTTGATGTCTTTCCTTATTTGTAGATTGAAAGGAAGATTTTAATTTTAGAGAAAACTTTCCTTTTTGTAAATCATCCACATGTTTTAATAGAGAGATTTTAATTTATAAAAGTTTCCTTTTATAACCAACCATGAAGGGAAAATTATTAGAGAAATTTTTTATTTTAAAAATTTCCGGAAACAAATAAGGAAGTTTTAATTTTGTGTTTAAAACTTGCCTTATTTGGAGCATGTGAAGGGGCCGGCCATGTAAAGGGTTAAAAGGAATTTTTAATTAAAATTTCCTTATTAACCAATGGCAAGGAGAATAAGGGAATTTTAATTATAATTAAATTTCCTTATATGCCAAGACTAAGGAATATAAAAGAGGGGGTAGAGATGCCTCACCTTACAACATATCTTCTATAGTTTCTCCTCTCTTCCTTGGTGTGTGGCCGGCCCTATTCTTCTCCTCTTCTCTTCTTCTTTAGTGGCCAGTGCATCCCCTTCTTGGAGTTCTTGTGGTGGCCGGTTCTTCCTAGGAGAAGAAGGAGAGAAATGAGGCTTTGCTCTTGCATCCCTTAGAGCTTGGTTGGTGGCCGAGACTTGCTATCTCTTGGAGAAAGGTGCTTGGCCGAAACTTGGAAGAAGGAAGAAGGAGGCTTGGTGGATTCTCATCTCGGTAGATTGTTGCCCACACAACGTCTGAGATAAGAAGAGGAATACGATAGAAAATCAAGAGGTTATTGCTTACAAAGAAAGATATAACTAGTAATTGTTTTCCGCATCATACTAGTTTTCTTTGTATGAATTCCAAACACAAGAGGCATATGATTCTAGATTTCGGATTTGTTTCGAATTTGTGTTTCTTTGTTTTTCGATCTTGTGATTCGATTATTCTTTTTGGTTAAACCTAGGGTTATTATAAGGAAATTAAATATTAAATTTTGTTGAAAGGCTTTGTCTAGGAAGTGGTGGTTGCTCCCATATCCAAGAATGCCTAGTGCCTCGCCATGTTTAACCTGGAAGCCAATTTCTGAAATTAATATTTAATTAAATTTGTAACATAGGTGGATTTGGATCTATAATGTTAAGTATCGTTTGCGATCCAAGTCTAAACCTCTAAGAACAGATAAGTTAAATTTGGAATCAATAATGTTAAGTTCCGTTTGCGATTCCGAATTTAATTTCTAAAGAACACAATAGGTTGTTAGGAAGGTTCAGGACTTGTACAAAATTTTATATAGGGGAACCGGTACGATATTCCTAGTAACAACCAACAGATAAAAGTCGTAGTTCTCATGACTTATTGCAACTGAGGTTTTGGCGATCAAAGTTGCAATTGGAGGCACCTTCAAGGAGTTTGGAGGTGCCCTCGATAGCCTATAAAAGAGCTATTTAGCCAAGCATTTAAGACAACTCAATTACAAGCTTCAAACGACTCTTCTACTGCTTCAACTTCGTTTTGCTAGTGCACTACTGATCTAAGACATCTGACCACTACTAGCAGACCGACACTGACACACAAGCGAGCTCAGTTTCTATGGTGTTTGGTAACGATTTAATATTCTTCTATTTTTTATATTTGCAAAAAGGAAAGTGTAGGATGTTACACTTTCTTATTTTCTGTACTTGTAGTCCATTACCTCTTCCGAAGGTTCCAAAAGAGATTTTTAGTAGATTATCTGTCAATACAGTTCGAGAGATCGTGGGTCTTGGAGTAGAAGTCGCTGAAGGCTCTGAACCAATTAACTCCTTATGTTCGCGTTTTTTTTTCTCTACTTAACTGTCTTTTAATTTTTACTCTACACTTTGATTTCAAAACATTAAAAATATAAGTTTTCTAAAAACACGTGATTCACCCCTATCTCACGTGTGCATCGATCCTACAATTATGACTAAATCTTATCTAATTATTTGGATGGATTAGATTAGGGGTAATGATCGGTTAAATCAAATTTAATCAAGGAATTGGGATTAATTAAAGTTAATCATTAATTAGGATTAATTAATGATCGTTTGATTAGGATTTTCCTTAATTAGTAGGGGCTTTGGTTTAGTTAGTTGTTATATATGTGATTAGCTAAATTGTACATTATGTGATTTCAAGACTTTGATTCGAGACAACCGTTTCAACGTGAGAGTTATTTGGCATGAGATATATTTTTGAGGCAGATATTTCTCCCTTGACCTCTGTAGTTCATTGACATGGTTATAGATGATCGATTGGATTATTTTATCTTGACTCTACTTATATTTATCTGAGTTTGATACGTATGTGCTTGATATTAAAGATGATACATTTACTATCTATACAGTCTCATTTTTTTATGGATATTCATACTCTGTAGTGTACACACGTGTATGGTGTGTACAATAGGAGTTATCATTTTGACTACTTATATTCTATAGTGTACACACGAGTGTTGTGTATATTATAGGTGTTACTATTTATTATGCTTGTTGTTTAGTAAACACTTGTTAAATCTTTTTTTTACATATAGATATATGTGATTGATAGATCATGTGTCTAAATATATTTATAATTATCATACTAGTGCATTGATAATGACTGTGTTCGAGACATGAATATAAACATCATTGCACTCCTTGCATGTTGTTGACCATTATCTCCCTTATGGTGTTAGAGAGTCATCAGTCATATTTACTATCCACTAGTCCACTCAGGGGTAGTGATAGCTAGAGTTGGGTGTAGCTGGACTACATACATGTAGATCTCTAGAACGACTAGTGTAGCATCACGAGGAGGATACTTATATTTTATGAGTTTTACCGATGATTATTCACAAATGGTCTAGGTATACTTTATGCGTCACAAGTCAAAAGTTTTTACAAAGTTTAAACTATAAAAAACTGAAGTGGAGAACCAGACCAGAAGGAAGATCAAATGTCTTAGGTTAGATAATGTGACTGAGTATACAGATTCAAAGTTTTAAGAATTTTGTGAGCAGCATGGGATAATGAGATATTTCTCGATTTACAGGACATCTCAGCAGAACGGTATGACGGAAAGATTGAACAGGATAATCATTGTAAAGGAAAGATATCTCAGGTTAAATGCAAGGCTAGCAAAGAATTTATGTGCGGAAGCAATAAACATGACATGTTATCTCATTAATAGATCACCAAGGGTAGCCCTAAAAGGCAAAGTATCAGAGGAAGTATAGACATAAAATCTAGTAGACTACTCTCTTCTTTTAGTTTTTGGATATCCATCCAAATGTACATATCTAGTGAGCAAAGATCCAAGGTAGATGTGAAGTTAAAGCAGTACATTTTTCTATGGTATTAGAAGTGTTGATGCAATATCCCTATGTTAAGGTTGACCAGGTTGACTAAGCTTAAGTTGGCTCAAACTTGAGTCTTGATGTTTGGGTTTCGATATTTGACAATATATGGAGATTGTCACGCCCCGGAGGAGTCCCTGTCCGAAGAAATTTCGGCAGCATCTCCCCTGTACGGCGGACAATCTGAAACTTTTCTACATCCTCATATACCTCAGCCACATGAGGCTGGAATAATAACATGTAAATAAACCATCACCACGCAGTTTATATAAATATAAGCAAACTAAAGCAGTAATACCATGACTCAAAATCAATCCTACTCAACTACACTCGTAAAGCTCAAATCCGATGAACTCACCTCTTCTGCCGTCCAGACAGACATGTAGTAGAATAAATCCAAATCATACCAAAAATCCAACAAACGATAAGAATCCATACAATATCCATAAGTAAAACAATACAAGACTAAAAACAAAGTCTGATAGAGAAACTAAGACAAAATAACAACTCAAGACCAGCAGAGGACTAGCACTACGTACAGATGGGGACTAGCGACTGGAACTGCTCCGGACAGCCTCAACCTGAAAATATCAACAATCGAGGCGGGGTGAGTCCAACACTCAGCAGGTACAACTGATATGCAATGTAAGAAAATAACACCTAGCACTAATCATGCATATAGTCTCCTGATGTAATAAAGGTAAATACAAACTGAAATAAACAGGAGAATACTGTACTAAGCAGGACCTGGGTATAAAGACAAGCAATCTGAGAGGTATAGAAATCCTGTATGCATGTCAAACATAGGTATCCAAAAAATGTGTAGCATATAAATGCAGCAAACACAAACACAAGCAATAAATGCATCATGCATATGATGCCAATGTCATGGTTACCCCTGACGCCAGTCAGCTAACTCACAACAGAAGTGGGACCGAGTGGGTAGGGCTGTGACGACCGTGCACTCTGCATCACTACTCCTGATGCGTGACCGAGAGGACGAGATACTGTCGGAGTACACACATACTCCTACCCCAAATCATAAATGGGGGAGCGCAATGCTCTCATCTCCCTGTACACGATGACAGAGAGGGGTCCCTAACGTGCTACACGCTGCGTCACACTACCCATGAGCGGAACAACGGAGCACCGGAAGAGCAAACTGACGTGCTACCACGTGCGTCTCGCTACCCATGAGCATCACAACGGAGCACCGAACAGTGATGAAACTGGCAATGTGCTCAACAATAATGGAGCAATCTATCACACAGCATGAAATCATGCAAATGGTGCATGACACTAAGCATTGTAATATACTAACCCAATCTATGGACATATAATGATGTGCACCATAGTAAATAAATCATATCAAAGTACACTGATCAAATAAGGTATCAAACCTAGGTCCTGAACATGGTGAAGCATGGTTATATCACTACGCCTATGAGTATGTGTAATCAGGTACATAACGACACGAAATGCAAAACAAACAATCAATCAAGCAGGTAACAGGTAATCGGGTAGTGATTAACCGAAACAAATGAGGAACATAATTAATGCAACTTGTTAATTTCACTACTATGCATATCAAAGACAATAAGTCAAAAGTACCCGCCTCCAACCAAATAGTCTAATCTGGTCCAAATACGACGTCGAGATGCTCGTCTCGCGTCAAAGTCCTGTGGCATCAAACATAATGTCTAGTTTAGTTAATTTATCATACAACCATTAGCCAAACTAAATTCCAATCCATCGACCAACTAAGGTTAGCTTCATTAACCCTAATTACACCTTTAGATTTATTTCTAAACTTAAGTTAACAACTTTTGCTAACACCACTAGCTATCATCTACAACGAAGACCAAAAACCAAGTATTTTACCTTGATTTCTTAGCAACTGCTGGATGGATTTGCTGCCGGATTAGGCTGTCGGCTACTGCAAACCAATGGAAGTTGCTACCAGTTCGCGTCGAAGCAACCGAATACCCTCTAAAATCACAGATCATAACCTAGGGCACGGCTGGGATGCACACACTGTGTCGGTGGCAGTGCTAGGGCATAAGGGAAGAAAATCAACGACACTTGGGCAGGGAAGTTGTCAATTGATCGGCACTGTTCAGGGCTTTGGCCGGCGGTGGAAGAGATCCGGCTAGGCCATTCGAGATGGAGGTCGGCAATCGGAGATAGGGCTCGCGGTGGCCGGTTGTGTCTCGGGAAGAAGATGAAGAGAGCAGTGTCGGCTCTGTGAGTTGCAGCCGGCAGTGGATCTAGGGCACGGCGGCGGGTCGGAGTGGCGGCGACGCGACTAGGGCTCGGCGACGGGCCAACGCTAGGGCACAGAGGCAGTCGCTGGAGCTCTTGTGGCCGATGCTCAGCGTCGGCTGTGGTGGTGGCTCAGGAAAGAAAAAGGAAGGAGAAGAGAAGTGCTCGGTGATTAAGAAGGAGAAGAGGAAAGGATCGGTGAGGCTTTAATCGCGAGGGAGAGGGCGGCGGTTAGGGCAAGGAGAGAAAAAGGGCGGCGTCGGGAAGAAGAAGGGAGCGGCTCGGGTGCGCGAGGGAGAGAAGCGGAGGAATTAAGGAAAAGAGAAAATAAAATAAAAAGAAAAAGGAATTTAATAAATAAACATTTCCTCGCTTAAATGGGTAGCCCAAACAGGCTTTTCCCGGGCCCTATTTTTATCCCCGTTAACTCGTCCATACGAGCTCCGAAAAATTTCCGAAAAAATTCCAAAAATTCTAAAAAATTCCCTTATTAATATTCGCCTATTTTTAGTATTTTACATTCTCCCCCACTAATAAAAATTTGGTCCCCAAATTTCGTTATCTACCATCAGCAAGTACTAATAATAAACAGAAAGTATAAATGCTGAACGGTAAACTGAATCACATACCTCAAGTGAAAAGATGGGGGTATCGAGCTCGGATAGTATCCTCGAGCTCCCAAGTAGCCTCCTCGTCCGAATGATGCTGTCATCCGACTTTAACCAGCCGGATAGTCTTGTTCCGCAACTGACGCTCTTTCCAGTCCAAAATCCGTACCGGAACCTCCTCATAGGTAATGTCAGGCTGAACTGGAACTGGGACATCTGTCAGCACATGCGTCGGATCAGGTACGTATTTTCTCAGCATAGATACGTGGAATACATCATGAACGCCTGACAGGGATGGTGGTAGTGCCAGTCGGTAAGCTACCGCTCCGATCCTCTCCAAGATCTCGAAAGGACCAATGTACCGCGGAGCTAGCTTACCTCTGAGGCCAAATCTCTTCACCCCTTGGGTGAAACTCGCAGAAATACATGGTCGCCAACAGAGAACTCTAGTGGTCTGCGTCTCCGATCAGCATAACTCTTCTGGCGGTCCTGCGCCTCTGACATCCTCCGTCGATGAATGCGGAACTCTGCATCCTGCTGAACTCTATGAGGTCCCAACAACTGGGCCTCTCCAACCTCATCCTAGAGGACGGGTGTCCGACAAGGTCTACCATACAACGCCTCAAACAGTGCCATCTGGATAGCCGAATGAAAGCTATTGTTATAAGCAAACTCTACTAACGGCAGATGGTCCTCCCAACTGCCTCCGAAATCCATAACACATTACCTCAACAGGTCCTCTAAAGTCTGAATGGTCCGCTCTGACTGTCCATCTGTCTGTGGATGGAAGGCTGTACTGAAACGGAGCTGTGTGCCCAAGGCCTGCTGCAGACTCTGCCAGAAATGAGACGTGAATCGTGGATCTCTATCCGAAATGATACTCAGCGGAACACCATGTAGTCTGATGATCTCCCGACAATACATATCTGCTAATCGATCCAGGGAATCAGTCCTCCGGATCGCTAAGAAGTGCGCGGATTTGGTTAATCGATCAATGATTACCCAAATCACGTCATGACCTCTCGTGTCCTCGGCAAACCCACCACAAAATCCATAGTGATATATTCCCATTTCCACTCAGGAATAGGAATCCGCTGAAGTAATCCTGCAGGTCTCTGGTGCTCAGCCTTCACCTGCTGACAAACAAGACATCTAGCTACGAAATCCGCGATGTCTTTCTTTATGCCGTTCCACCAATAGGAACGCCTCAAGTCTCGATACATACGGGTCCCGCCTGGATGGATCGCAAATCGAGAACGGTGTGCCTCCTGAAGTAGCTCCTGTAAGACCGGATGAGACTGAGGTACACACAATCTACCTCGGAAGTATATAATACCCTCCTCGTCTCGTGTAAACTCGGTCTGCTACCCGGAAGCTATCTGACTACTAATGAACTGCAAATGCTGATCACCAGCCTGTGCCTCTCGGATCCTCGTCCTGATCGACGACTGAGCAACCATGGTAACCAGAATACCCTGCTCTGTCAGTCCCTGTTCCTCAAGGTCTAACTCAGAGAAACTCTGAATCAAGTACGTGACTGAAGTCCGGTGGCAAGCCAAAGTCCCTCTGGACTTCCTGCTGAGTGCATCGGCAACCACATTAGCTTTTCCCGGGTGGTAGCTAATGGTACAATCGTAGTCCTTCAGGAACTCCATCCATCGCCTCTGTCGGAGATTAAGCTCCTTTTGAGTAAAAATGTATTTGAGACTCTTATGATCAGTAAGAATCTCAAATGTAATACCGTACAGATGATGATGCCAAATCTTCAAAGCATATATGATGGCGACTAACTCTAGGTCATGAACTGGGTAGTTCTTCTCATGCTCCTTCAGCTGACGGGAAGCATAAGAGACTACTCTGCCGTGCTGCATCAGAACAGCACCCAAACCCTGTAGAGAAGCGTCGGTGTAGAGTACAAATCCGTCATCTCCAGAATGTAACACCAAAACTGGAGCCGACACTAATCTCCACTTCAGCTCTTGAAAGATGGTCTCGCAATCCTCGGACCATGTGAACTTCACGCCTTTCCTGGTAAGGCGTGTCAGCGACATAGCAATACACGAGAAACCTTTGACAAAACGTCGGTAATATCTGGCCAATCCCAGAAAACTGCGGATCTCCTGAACTGACTTCGGCTGCTCCCAACCGGTGACAGCCTCGATCTTCTGAGGATCAGAAACCACGTGTCCCAGAAAACCGACTGAGGATAACCAGAATGCACACTTGCTGAACTTCGCGTACAACTGATGTCGTCTAAGAGTCTCCAAGACTATACGAAGATGTTGTGTATGCTCCTCCTCGGAATGCGAGTAGACCAATATGTCATCAATGAAAATGATAACAAACTGAACCAGATACTCCAGAAAAATGCAGTTCATCAAGTCCATAAACACCGCTGGAGCATTGGTAAGCCCAAATGACATTACCAAAATCTCATAATGACCGTATCTCGCACGGAAAGCTGTCTTCTGGATATCTGAGTCTCTGACCCTCAACTGATGATATCCGGACCGTAGATCAATCTTAGAATACACTGATATACCTCTGAGCTGATCAAACAAATCCTCGATCCGGGGTAAAGGATATTTATTTCTGACGGTCACTGCATTCAGCTGTCTATAGTCAATGCATAGCCGCATAGTGCCGTCCTTTTTCTTGACAAATAATACCGGTGAACCCCATGGAGAAACACTAGGGCGAATGAATCCCCTGTCTAAAAGCTCCTGGAGTTGAACCTTCAGCTCGTTCAACTCTTTTGGTGTCAAACGATATGGAGCTTTCGATGTCGGTGCGGTCCCCGGAATCAGCTCAATAGCGAACTCCACTTGCCTTCTAGGAGGCAAACCTGGCAGCTCCTCTGGAAATACATCTGGGTACTCCCGGACTACCGGAACGTCGGAGAGCTGCGAACTACTGCTGTCCTCAGTACTAATCAAAGATAATAGGAAACCCTGACAGCCATGTGACAACAGCTTCTGAGCCTGAATCGCCGAAATGATCGATATGCCATCATCTCTTATGCTAGTGAAATCCCATGAGGGTTGGCTCGGAGGTCGGAAGGTGACCACCCTCGTCTGGCAATCAACTGCGGCATGATATGCTGACAGCCAATCCATGCCAAGAATGATATCAAACTCGACCATCTCCAACACTAAAAGATCTACCGTAAGTATCATATTGCCAAAATCTAACGGGCAACCTCTGACCTCTTGAGTGACGCCCAAAGTATCACCAGACGATAGAGAGACAGTCAATCGCTGGGGTCTGAAAGTAGGTAATCTACCAATCTCCCGCATAAAGGTACGGGATATAAAATAATGCGAGCTACCAGTATCAATCAATATATCAGCGAAAAATGCATAAATGGAAATCATACCGCGGAAAACGGATCCGTCAGCCCGCTGTGCATCCTCCCTGGTAATCGCATGAATACGTCCAGTCTCTGGTGGAGGAGGAGGTGGTAACACTGCCAGCGGCTGCTGCGGCTGGGCAAAAGCCTGCCACTGAGGCGGTGCTGGATAATGTGCCAGAGAAGACTGAGAAGGCGGCGACTGATACTGTGCCGATGGTTGGGACTGAGTCTGGTACTGGCCTAAAGGCTGAGGCTGCATCTGATAGTCTGATACTGCCCTTGCGTCGGATAATAAGGTCCCAGAATAGAACTCTGGGGTGCTATGGAAGCACTGGAGTATTCCTGTCCATGCATGCCAAATGCTGCTGCAGGTGAAGCTGTCCCCTACTGATGATGTGAGGGCTGGAATCTCCGCCCTCCTCGTCGAGACCCTGACTGACTGTGCTGTCCTCCCTGAGCAGTAACTCCGGGAGCAGTATGCTGAGCCTTCAGCTGGCAATCTCGACTCTGGTGCCCAGGCAGTTTACAATAAAAGCAAACTGGCTGTCCCATAGTACAGGCTGTGGTGATGTGATCTCGGGACCCACATCTGAAACACCGAATGTCGCTGGCGGGTTGTTTCCGGTTCTGCTGTGGAGACCGGAAACGTCTTGCAGAAGACTGCCCTGATTTCTGAGGCCTATGAGATACCCCATAAGTACCCTGATCTGACCGACTGCGCCTGCTCTGCTGTGGTGTAGCCTGTGACTGCTGGATCTGTCCAGATGTCTGACTCGGCTGCTTCCTTTTCCTATCCGGAAAAACTCTCTGCTGAGCTGACTCAATAATGAGGGCTCTGTCCAACATCTCCGCATAAGATGTGATACCAAGACCGACAAGTCTTAGTTGCAAATGTCCATCTTGCCCCTGAATGAACTGCTGCATACGTGAACTGTCCTCAGCAACTAGCTCTGGACAAAATCTGGCCAATCTGTCAAACTCTGTACTATACTCTGTCACCGATCGATTGTTCTGTCGCAAACTCAGAAAATCCTGCCGGCGAGACATCTGATAAGCTCGTGGAAAGAAACGGCTCTCAAAAGCCTCTCTGAATCTGGCCCAAGTGATGTTCTGCTCACCGATGATGGAACGCTGAGTAATCCACCAAGTGTCAGCCACGTCCCATAAATGAAAAGTAGCCAGCTCTGCTTTCTCCCTCTCGGAGCAAGCCATATAGAAGAAAGTCCGCTCCATAGTCTCAATCCAAGACAGGGCCACACTCGGATCACGGTCTCCTCGGAAGAGTGTAAATCGACTCTTCATCGACTCTGCCAACACTGGAATCCTGGCTCGTGCCGCAACAATGTCAGTGAGGTATGTCGGAACGACTGTCGGGACTGGCGGAACCATTGGATCTGGTGCTACAGGTGGTACCGGTGCATATACCGGAGGAGGTACTCCCGGTGCTGCTGGGTAAACTGGAGCATATGTCGTCGGTGGCACTGTAGGATGAACATAGGTGGTCGCGGCTGGATGTACGGTAGGCAATGGTACAGGATATGAAGTAGTCGATATCCCTAATACAGGTGCTGCTGGGTACACTGTATGAACTGGGGGCACAGGTGCTGCTGGTGCCGGATACACGGTAGGCCCAGGTGGTGGTGGTGCCGAATACGCCATAGGCTGAGCTGGAGCTGGTGTCGGGAATGCCAATGGTACCCCTGGTGGTACCGGAAATACAGTAGGAGTGGATACTGTCGGTGCAGCTGAGGTAGGTACCTCTAAGGGAGCCATCGGGGTCTGAGAGCCCGACGCGCCCGCAGCATACTGAGTCTGTCCCTGGCTGACAGGCTCATCAACAGAAGGCATCTCTAGCGTATCCAGAGATCCCGCGGTCCTCGTACGTGGTCGTCTAGCACCACGTCTCGCAGCAATACGCGTAGATCACCTCATATCTGTTAAATTATATTACAGATATTACTACCAGTATAACCAATTACCAAAATAACATCATACCTAATTGCTGTCTGGAGATGTTCCGTCGCTGTCCAGTCCCCAAATTGACATCGAAATTACGTACGAGAAAATCATCGAAAATCCATAATAAAATCCGAAATGAAAGTCCAAAACATATACGTAATGGAAAACCCGTGCAACCAAAATAACTACCCAGTTTAACTCGCAAATTAGGGCTAGCATAACATATCCAGAATACTAAAAGGAAGTATCACACCCTGCTCTGATACTAATAAATTGGTATCAGATAAATCTCGAAAATCCAACACACGGAAATCAAACAAGTATCGCCAAACTTTGGCGCTCTGATACCATATCAATTGGTATCAGGTTATACCAACTATCCAAAATACGGAAACAAAGATCATAAAACTTAAGCTCTGATACCACTAAATTGTCACGCCCCGGAGGAGTCCCTGTCCGAAGAATTTTCGGCAGCATCTCCCCTATACGACGGACAATCTGAAACTTTTCTACATCCTCATATACCTCAGCCACATGCGGCTGAAATAATAATATGTAAATAAACCATCACCACGCAGTTTATATAAATATAAGCATACCAAAGCAGTAATACCATGACTCAAAATCAATCCTACTCAACTACACTCGTAAAGCTCAAATCCGATGAACTCACCTCTTCTGCCGTCCAGGCAGACATGTAGTAGAATAAATCCAAATCATACCAAAAATCCAGCAAATGATAAGAATCCATACAATATCCATAAGTAAAACAATACAAGACTAAAAACAAAGTCTGATAGAGAAACTAAGATAAAATAACAACTCAAGACCAGCAGAGGACTAGCACTACGTGCAGATGGGGACTAGCGACTGGAATTGCTCCGGACAGCCTCAACCTGAAAATATCAACAATGGAGACGGGGTGAGTCCAACACTCAGCAGGTACAACTGATATGCAAAGTAAGGAAATAACACCTAGCACTAATCATGCGTATAGTCTCCTGATGTAATAAAGGTGAATACAAACTGAAATAAACAGGAGAATACTGTACTAACCAGGACCTGGGTATAAAGACAAGCAATCCGAGAGGTATAGAAATCATGTATGCATGTCAAACATAGGTTTCCAAACAATGTGCAGCATATAAATGCATTAAACACAAACGCAAGCAATAAATGCATCATGCATATGATGCCAATGTCATGGTCACCCCTGACGCCAGTCAGCCAACTCACAACAGAAGTGGGACCGAGTGGGTAGGGCTGTAACGACCGTGCACTCTGCATCACTACTCCTGATGAGTGACCGAGAGGACGGGATGCTGTCGGAGTACACACATACTCCTACCCCAAATCATAAATGGGGGAGCGCAATGCTCTCATCTCCCGGTACACAATGACGGGGAGGGGTCCCTAACGTGCTATACGCTGGGTCACACTACCCATGAGCAGAACAACGGAGCACCGGAAGAGCAAACTGACGTGTTACCACGCTGCGTCTCGCTACCCATGAGCATCACAACGGAGCACCGAACAGTGATGAAACTGGCAATGTGCTCGACAATAATGGAGCAATCTATCACACAACATGAAATCATGCAAATGGTGCATGACACTAAGCATGGTAATATACTAACCCAATCTATGGACATATAATGATGTGCACCATAGTAAATAAATCATATCAAAGTACACTGATCAAATAAGGTATCAAACCTAGGTCATGAACATGGTGAAGCATGGTTATATCACTACCCCTATGAGCATGTGTAATCAGGTACATAACGACACGAAATGCAAAACAAACAATCAATCAAGCAGGTAACAGGTAATCGGGTAGTGATTAACCGAAACAAATGAGGAACATAATTAATGCAACTTGTTAATTTCACTACTATGCATATCAAAGACAATAAGTCAAAAGTACCCGCCTCCAACCAAATAGTCTAATCTGGTCCAAATACGACGTCGAGATGCTCGTCTCGCGTCAAAGTCCTGTGGCATTAAACATAATGTCTAGTTTAGCTAATTTATCATACAACCATTAGCCAAACTAAATTCCAATCCATCGACCAACTAGGGTTAGCTTCATTAACCCTAATTACATCTTTAGATTTATTTCTAAACTTAAGTTAACAACTTTTGCTAACACCACTAGCTATCATCTACAACGAAGACCAAAAACCAAGTACTTTACCTTGATTTCTTAGCAACTGATGGATGGATTTGCTGCCGGATCAGGCTACCGGCTACTGCAAACCAATGGAAGTTGCTACCAGTTCGCGTCGAAGCAACCGAATACCCTCTGAAATCACAGATCATAACCTAGGGCACGGCTGGGATGCACACACTGTGCCGGCGGCAGTGCTAGGGCACAAGGGAAGAAAATCAACGACACTTGGGCAGGGAAGTTGTCAATTGATCGGCACTGTTCAGGGCTTTGGCCGGCGGTGGAAGAGATCCGGCTAGGCCATTCGAGATGGAGGTCGGCGATCGGAGATAGGGCTCGCGGTGGCCGGTTGTGTCTCGGGAAGAAGATGAAGAGAGCAGTGTCGGCTCTGTGAGTTGCAGCCGGCGGTGGATCTAGGGCACGGCGGCGGGTCGGAGTGGCGGCGACGCGACTAGGGCTCGGCGACGGGCCAACGCTAGGGCACAGAGGCAGTCGCTGGAGCTCTTGTGGCTGATGCTCGGCGTCGGCTGTGGTGGCGGCTCAGGAAAGAAAAAGGAAGGAGAAGAGAAGTGCTCGGTGATAAAGAAGGAGTAGAGGAAATGATCGGTGAGGCTTTAATCGCGAGGGAGAGGGTGGCGGTTAGGGCAAGGAGAGAAAAAGGGCTGCGTCGGGAAGAAGAAGGGAGCGGCTCGGGTGCGCGAGGGAGAGAAGCGGAGGAATTAAGGAAAAGAGAAAATAAAATAAAAAGAAAAAGGAATTTAAGAAATAAACATCTCCTCGCTTAAATGGGTAGCCCAAACAGGATTTTCCCGGGCCCTATTTTTATCCCCGTTAACTGGTCCATACGAGCTCCGAAAAATTTTCGAAATTTTTTCAAAAATTTCGGAAAATTCCCTTATTAATATTCGCCTATTTTCGATATTTTTTACAGAGATTGTAGGAGCAATCATCTGATTGGGGAGATTATTGGTACAATTCTCCTCTGGTCAAGATTTGACCAATTTGATGTAAAGAAGAGTCAAGTAGGTCAAGGTTGACTGGATACTTGACTGGTAAATCCCTAACTAGAGGTTAGACAAAGGCAAGTCCTGATAAGTGAAGTCAGGTGAAAAACCTAGTGAGTGAAGCTAAGAAGTTAAAAATCTTGGTGAGTAAAACCAGGTGAAAGACCTAGTAAGTGAAGCTAGGCAGGTGAAAGTCTCGGTGAGTGAAGCCGGATAGTGGGAAAATCCTAGTGAGTGAAGCTAGGTGAAAGCCTTGGTGAGTGAAGACGGGCAGATGGAAAGTCCTCGTGAGTGAAGCCAGGCAAATGAAAAGTTCTAGTGAGTGAAGCTACACAGATGGAAAGACCTGGTGAGTGAAGCTAGGCATGTGGAGATCCAGGTGGGTCAAAGTTGACTGGACACCTGGTGTTGGGAAGCCCAAATAGGTCAAAGAATTGATCGGATACTTGGCACGAGGAAATCCAAATTGGTCAAGGGTGGCCGGACATCTGGTGGAAGTCTAAGTGGGTCATGGAGGACCGAACACTCGGCACGAGATGGTAAGTCCAAGTGGGTCAAGGTTGACCGGACACTTAACATGAGGATAAAAATCCAAGTGGGTCAAAGGATTGACCGGACACTTGGTGAAGAAATCCCAGCTGATCAAGGTTGATCGGATGCTAGGAATGAGTCCTCCCAACAAGTCAAGGTTGACCGGATGTTGGGTTTGGGAACATTGGAATTGAGTTAAGTAAGTCAAAGGGAGGTCAATCGATCAGTCAATCGATTGAACCATGGTTTAATCGATCAGCCGATCGATTGAGGGTGTGCTGCGAAGAAGGTTGACCCAATTGATCGACCGATCGATTGGGAAGTAAAATCGCGAGCGTAGAATGCTCCCCAATCGATCGGTCAATCGATTGGGGAACACCAATCGATCAGACAATCGATTGGGAGCTGCTTCTCACGCATGGACGCGATGGAGGTTGAATCGATCGGCTAATTGATTCAAGCCTCCCCAATCGATTGGTCAATCATTACGAAACAACCTTTGTGCAGGATGCAGGCTTTGGACAGCTGAGATCGCTGGGATCTTACGTAGTAATCGATTGGGAGTCCTAGAAGCGACGGGTATAAAGTTGTGGCAAGCTTTCTTCTCTGCAGCGCTTACATGGTTCTTCACTACGACTCATCGTCGGACTAAGAGCTTAGAAGAGAAGTGTTGTTGCATTTTCCAAAGGGTCCAGAGGCATCTACAAGCTACAAGGGTTCAAGCAAGAAGGTTTTTCATTTGTATTATCTTGTATTTACTTCTTGTTTCGAGTTGTATGCTTGTGTGAGTTTGTACGAGGTTTCTCCACCTCCGATAGTTACCGAGAAGGAGTATTTTTCTTAGTGGAGAGTGCATCGTGTGTGGATCCTTGCATTAGTCACCTCTTCTTGAGGTGGATACCAAGTAAATCCTCTTGTTAGCGTTGTGAGTGTTTGCTTCGAGTTCTTTTCCATTGCACATCATCATGAAGCATCAAGACAACGAACGCGGCGAGCTATTCACCCCCCCCCCCCCTCTAGCTACAAATCGACTCTAACAAGAAGGGAGTTAAAGGCTTCAAACTTTAGGATCCTAAGACAAATAAGGTGATGATCAGCAGAGATGTGGTGTTTGACGAGAAGACCATGTTACAATGTACTCAGGAAGAAGGAAAGGAAATACCACATAGTAACAAGGAGAAAGATATTGTGCAGGTGGAGCTAGAGACTCATGACTCCGATGATTCTGCTCACTATAGTTGGTGATAGAATGAGACGAGTCGTAAAGCCACACACTAGATACAAATTCGAAGACTTGGTATCTTATGCACTTATCACCAATAACGGAGACCCTACATCTTTTTAGGAGGCATTACCAGCTCTAAGAAGGACAAGTGGATGAGTGATATGGTAGAGAAGATGGACTCTCTATATGAGAACCAAACATGAGAGCTAGTGGAACTTCCTGAGGAAAAATGAGCTATAGAGTGCAAGCGGGTTGTTGTAAAGAAGATGAAAGAGATCAAGAAATTGAAAAGACTATTGAGTAAGGAATTTGACATGGAATATTTGAGAGGCGCCAAGAAGATTCTTGGAATGAAGATTCACAGGGATAGAGCTGCAGAGAGATTATAGTTGTCTCAACATATAACTATGTAGAGAATGTGCTGGATATGTTCAACATGAAGAATGCAAAGTTAGTAAGCACACCCTTGGCGCATTACTTCAAGTTATCTAGTACACAATGTCCAAAGATGGATGAGTAGATCCAAAAGATGTTAAAAGTTCTTTATGCAGTGCAGTTGGTTGTCTAATATACACCATGGTTTGCATAAGACTAAATTTGGCGCAAGCAGTTAGTTTAGTGAGCAAGTTTCTCTCAAATCTTTATCGATCACATTGGGATACAGTGAAGTAGATTTTTAGATACTTGAGAAATACAATAGATTATGACATCATGTTTAGTAGATAATTCGAAAATCCTTCAGTTACTGGGTCCGTGGATGTAGACTGTACAGGAGATTTAGATGACAAGAGGTCTACTATAGGATATGTGTTCACTGTGGTGGGAGGACCTATCTGTTGGAAGTCTATAATTAAAGCTATTGTTTCATTGTCCACTACAGAGTCGAAGTATATGACAGCAGCTGAAGCAGTGAAGGAAGCTTTATGACTTATAGAGTTGGTCAGAGAACTAGGCGTTAAGCAAGGTGGAGTCAAGTTGTTATGCGATAGTCAGAGTGCTATCTATTTGGTGAAAAATCAGGTGTATCATGCGAGATCCAAGGGCATTGATTTGAGATTTCACAAGATCAAAAAACTGATTGCTTCCAGGGAAATTCAACTTAAGAAGGTTCACACTACAGATAATGTTGCAGACATATTAACAAAATCAGTGACCACAGAGAAGTTCAAGCATTATTTGAACTTGATCCATATCTCTAGATACTAGAGGAAGGAAACCCAGACCTAGAGATCCAGGTGGAGTATTGCTTAGATACTTATGTTTTTCGAAGGAGTCAATATTCGCCAAGGTGAAAATGGTTGATGGATGACTCATATCTGAATGAAGGTCAATGCGAGGAACATCACGGAAGAAAAATCTATTTAGGTTTTTTCATAACAGAATTATGTTACGATTTTTTATAACAAAATTCAGTTACGATTTTTCATAACAGAATTCTGTTACGATTTTACCGGATCTGAGGTTTATACACTATTTATAGGGATCATTTTAAACCTATTGTATTATGAGAATCATTGAATGTGATTATCTTATATAGAGAGAATTCTAATAAAGTTTCAGATGTTTTTTTTAAGTAGGCATGCCATCAAACCATGGTAACCATTTTTTTTCTTCTTTCTCGTGTTTGCTCTTTCTTATGCGTCTTTATCTCGTTGCTTCGCGCGATCTTTTTCTCTCTTACTCTTCTTCCGTGTTAGATGTTTAGATGTATTACCCCCTCTTTGTCCAACAAATCAAAATCTCATTTCTTAGTTGGTAAATGACATGATAAATAATTATTTAATATCATATATTGAGTGAAATGTGGTTGATATAGGTGATAATAAAACTATTATTTAGTATTTTTAAAACATGAAATTGTGAAAATATATGAAAATAATATACAATTTTTATTATATATGTTATATTGTATTAATTTGTTCATAAATGCAAGACTTTTTTACATACACATTTTATCACCCTCCCTCCTGAACTATACAGTTACGTAGTATTATTATAATATTTTAAGACCAAAATTTGATATTAGGAAAAGAATAAAGGAGTAAAATAAAATAAAATATAATATAATAAAAGATAATGTTTAGGTTTGGTAGGTCATGAAACCTACCTTTGACTTTTTTGCGGTGACGGGTATGCCTGCTGCTATTTAAGTCTCGGTTCACCTGCCTCTTTCGTCTACAAGGAGCTCCCTCCTCTTTCTTCCGTCTCTCAGATCTCGCTCTTTCGATTTGCTATCTCTTCATTGTGGAAGAGGAGGTGCGCCAATCTCCGAAGGTAATTCTATCGTCTGATCTGAAGCTTTTCCTTTTCCTGTCGATTTGAGTTTCGCGATTTTCTGGTTTACCGCTCTGTGATTGAAATGCGCAAGCCTTAGATCTGTCTACCCTTTGCGAGATTCGCGACGATCTAAATCGTGTCCAGGATTTTTCTTGACTATTAGCATAATTTTCTTGATTAGCGGCCAGATAATGAAGGATGTTTAGGATTGAGTGAGATCCTTTAGGAAGATTTTACCGGTATACAGATTCATCTGTCTGTTGTTTGATCTTTAAATATGATATCATCTCTAATTTACAGATTGGAACTTTTCCTGTCAGTTGTTCTGGAAACATTGGAGTTGTAAAATTCTTTTATCATTTTTACAAGATCTATAATGGACCTAAGACTAAAATTCGCCTCTTATTGCTATTTTACTAAAAATTTCGTCAGATCATATACATACTATTAGACTACGCCCGGTACTCCTTGAAAACTAAAGAGTTCTCCGTTCATGCATTCCACCTTTAACTTCTCAATCTTTCTTCATGCGTTGTCTTATAACATCAATATATTGTTTGTTTTTAAAAATAGATGTTCGTTTTTGTAGAAAAATGTTTGAATTCACTCTTGATATAAAAAGAACAAATTATTGTTTGTGTTTGTTTTTTTTTTTGGAATTTATATGCGTTGAAGATCTATCACCACGACTATTAGATTCATTACTTATTATATCTCAATTCCACCATGCTTTCATTCTCTGATTAGGTGTTGTTTTTCATTTGATTGATTCAGTCCATCTAAACAAATATGGTGAAGATTTGCTGCATTGGTGCCGGCTATGTCGGTGGGCCAACAATGGCTGTCATTGCTTTCAAATGCCCTTCCATTGAGGTGGTAGTCGTTGACATTTCCGCTACTCGTATTGCCGCATGGAATAGTGAACAACTCCCAATCTATGAGCCTGGACTTGATGAAATTGTGAAGCAGTGCAGAGGAAAAAACTTGTTCTTTAGCACTGATGTAGAGAAGTATGTTCGTGAGGCCGATATCGTCTTTGTTTCAGTGAACACACCCACCAAGACCCGTGGCCTTGGTGCTGGCAAGGCAGCAGACCTCACCTACTGGGAGAGTGCTGCTCGGATGATAGCCGACGTCTCACAATCTGATAAAATTGTGGTTGAGAAGTCCACCGTTCCTGTCAAGACTGCCGAGGCCATTGAGAAGATTTTAACCCATAACAGCAAAGGCATCAACTATCAGATCCTCTCCAACCCAGAGTTTCTCGCAGAGGGTACAGCAATTCAGGACCTATTCAACCCTGATCGTGTCCTTATCGGTGGTCGGGAAACTCCAGAGGGTCAAAAGGCTATCCAGGCGCTAAAAAATGTGTATGCCCATTGGGTTCCTGAAGAAAGAATTCTCACTACCAACCTATGGTCCGCTGAGCTATCCAAGCTTGCTGCTAATGCCTTCCTAGCTCAGAGGATCTCTTCGGTGAATGCCATTTCAGCGCTCTGTGAGGCAACAGGGGCAAATGTGGCTGAGGTGGCCTATGCTGTCGGCAAGGACAGTAGAATTGGGCCCAAGTTCTTGAATGCAAGCGTTGGATTTGGTGGCTCATGCTTCCAGAAGGACATCCTCAACTTGGTTTATATCTGTGAATGCAATGGCCTCCCTGAGGTAGCCAACTACTGGAAGCAAGTCATCAAGATCAACGACTACCAGAAGAGCAGGTTTGTGAACCGTGTCGTAGCTTCCATGTTCAATACAGTTTCAGGAAAGAAGATTGCTATTCTTGGGTTTGCCTTCAAGAAGGACACTGGCGATACCAGGGAGACTCCAGCCATTGACGTTTGCAAGGGCCTTATAGGCGACAAGGCCAAGATCAGCATCTATGATCCGCAGGTGACTGAGGACCAGATACAACGTAATCTTGCGATGAACAAATTTGATTGGGATCACCCGATCCACCTGCAACCAATGAGCCCAACCGCCGTCAAGGAGGTGTCCGTGACATGGGATGCATATGAGGCCACCAAGGGGGCTCATGGAGTCTGCATCCTGACTGAGTGGGATGAATTTAAGAAACTGGACTATGCAAAAATCTATGATAACATGCAGAAGCCTGCCTTTATCTTTGATGGTCGCAATGTTGTAGACCCCGAGAAGCTTAGGGAGATTGGCTTCATCGTTTACTCAATTGGAAAACCATTGGACCCATGGCTCAAGGATATGCCTGCTGTGGCCTGATTGGGAGATCCGGAGACATGGTGGATTCTTCAGAGATCATGATGTTAGTTTTCATGGTTCAGAATTAAGAATTCTTAATTGTTTCAAAGGATATGGTGATTACGCTATTGCCCTGCTTCTGTTGTTGTACTTTTTAAAGCCTTCTGTTGCATTACATGGAAGAACAGATACTTTTTGTTGGCTAATTATTTTATTATGACAAAACAAGATTTGAATTTGCTTTCTTTCTTTCCTTGCAAAACTGCTGTTGGTTAATTGTCTGCGAATGTTTATTAACTATTCACTAGTAGTAAATAGATATTCCACATTCAATCAACTACTCAACCTAAATATTCTTTTCATTAACTACTTCGTCAACAAATAAGTTCATATTGATTATTTTGTTCCATTTATAATCTTGATGGCCATATAACTACAATGACAATATCCATGCCGTGAACTATAAGCTCTGAGGAACGCTAAACTAACTAATAATATTTATTCTGCAAACTAAGAGTATGGGATCAACTACGTATCTACGAAACAAGAAGCAGCAAACTATGAAACAACATTCCTACATGTTTACTGATGTATACAAATCCGTAAGTGTATAGAAATATCGTCAAGTAATACAAAGATCGAATCCACATGGACTGGCGATCGAGTATTAACTTACTAATCAGGCTTAATTGTCTAGACAAAATCAAGAATGTCGAGTGTCATGAATGCAATTACTGAAATCTAGATGCGAAAAGAGAACGAAGAGAGCGAGAGAGAAGGAAGTCAGAAAGATTACAATAGGAAATCAGAGTGTGATCTAAACGAACGTCAGAGAAGGCTAGGAGGCAGAGAAGACAGATAAGGCAGAAGAAAGATAATCAAAGAAAATGATCTTGGGATTTCGATTTCACCTCTATGCTAATAAACATTGGATCTATGTCTCAGTTCTTTTAGTTCTTGTCCTCAATATTAACTTATGTAGGTAGACCATTCTATGGTAATCCGATGTGAACTTTTGCTTCTACAACGGTGTATCAACCATAATCTTCGTCTACTTTCGGAAGGATCATAACTAATGATCGTAACTTGGGGGGCCCTGTCATTAGATCCCACAACTTCTAATTACCCTCTTTTCCTACTACGTGGCGACGAATTAGGTTTGATCCATTAAACTCTATGACGACCTAGGGTTCCTCATGACATACTGGGTCACATTTTCATATCAAACTCTCCGCATCTCGATTTTCTACGGGTCGGAAGGTCAAGTTCTCCTTTCGGTTCATCCCAAAACCCTCGTGGGATATGAATCTCATGCTTTTGACGCCAAGATTGTGTTAACATAGTAGATCTGGACTATAATCCAATACATCATAGAAACAAGGTAAGAAAATATGTATAGATCAAAGAATTACTGTCTACATCACATGGAAGTTACTCCCTAATCCTAGAATCCAGGAAATTACCCCATAAACAAGGGGTTACAATCACCATATATGATCAACAATCTTAAACAAACATATTCTAATCCAGAAAAATAGAGAAGTGGAAGAAAAGCTTAGGATTGCTTGTGAATCTTCCTCCTAGTCGCTCCCGATCTATCCTTAATGCGTAGATGGATCCAGAACACCTTCAAGACCACTCCTCTAGCCTCCTTGGGGTCTTTAGATGACCTAGATTGAGATCCCCAATCAAATGGGCAAGATCCCTTTTATAGTACTAGAAAACTGGGCGCCGACATGGGCCATGCCACTTAGATTGGGTGCCCATGTCGGGAGTGGAGGTGCTGGATCTGGCGGGTCACGGCTTGTGTCACTAGGCATGGGTGCCCGTGGAAATCTGGCCAAGATGGGCATGGCCAAGTCGTGGCAAGGAGGCAGAGCTGGGCACGGGTTGTGCCCTTCGGGCATGAAATGTGTCACTGGGCACAGTAATCCATTGTGAGGCACCTGAACTGGGCATGGACCATGCCACTGGGCACGATCACTCATGGCAGAGTAGTGCTTCTTTGACTTGATCTCTTAGCTCCCTGTTTCACTCTAACCTTTATTCCTGTCATCCAAATACACGAGAGCCGTATCTAGGGGTAATAAAACATAAAAATGAAGCATAGAAACAAAACATCTCAAATCATACATATAAAAGTATGTCGAATGTAGTGTGAAAATATGATGAAAACCCTATATACTTCACACTTATCAAATTTTCCCAGACCTTTGCTTGTTCTCAAGCAAATATGAATATAAAAAGAACATGTGAACAATATCCCTAATCTTGGGAAACCCTTCTAGTCCTATCAAATGGTATCGTCTTAAAGTCCAAGTACTCAATTAGTTTCATCAAGCCTACAAGAAAGTTAATGTTAGGGTCGAAATATGCTAGGAGGGGGGAGGGGGTGAATAGCTCATCGCGCTCGGTGATGTGCTTCTTCGATGATGTGCAATGGAATAAACAACAAGAAACACACTCACAACGCTAACACTAAGGATTAACTTGGTATCCACCTCAAGAAGAGGTAACTAATCCAAGGATCCACACACCACACACTCTCCACTAGTAAAACACTCCTTTTCGGTCACAGCCGAAGGCGGAGAAGCCTCGTACAAACCCACACAACAAAATACAACACACACAAGAAGAAAAATACAAGCATACAAATGAGAACTCTTTCCTCTTACTTACTTGTTGCTTGTTATTGCCTCTTGAACCTTGAAAGTGCACCAGCACTTGTCTCCAAGAGCCTCCAAGAACCAGCTGTGAGCAGTGGAGAATTTGCATGAATCGTCGCTGAGATCTCATTGTAGTCACTGGAGAGGAATGCGCGAAGAAAACGCTTGCCAACGGCTATAACCTGAGCAACGGCCGGATCTCAATCGATTGAATGTCTCTCAATCGATTGAGGAGGCTTTGAATCGATCAGCTGATTGATTCAGAGCGTCTCTGTGCTCTCTGGAAAATGCCTGAATCGATTGCCTGATTGATTCAGCCTCTATCTCGTGATTTCCAGCTCCCCAATCGATCGGCTGATCGATTGGAGGTTTCAATTAATCAACTGATCGATTTAGAAGCTCATTGTTCGCTCAGAAACTCTCCCAATCGATTAACCAATCAATTGGGGGAAGTTTTGATCGATTACCCAATCAATCAAGACAGTTTCTGCGTAAAATTGTGTCAACCAATCGATTAGTTGATCGATTGAACTCCCTCAATCGATTGGCCAATCGATTGGCCAATCGATTGGAAAGTAGAAAACTGTGTAGAGCTTGAAATGAGCTTTGTTTTGCATCCGAGATCACCTCATTCCGATATCCGAGTCAAAAGTTATGGCCTTCGGAAGTTTACTACGTCCGAACTTTCTAGTTCCATGCCAACTCCCTATTGGACTTACGACCGCTAAGTGTTCAGTCAACTTTTGACCCATCAGGATTTCTCTTTGCCAACTTCTCGTTGGACTTCTGATCACTAAGTGCGGTCCTCCTTGACCCACTTAGATTTACCATCTTGTGTCAAGTGTCCGGTCCTCCATGACCCACTTGGACTTCCTTCCACCAGATGTCCGGTCACCCTTGACCCATTTAGATTTCCTTATGCCAAGTATCCGGTCAATCCTTGACTTACTTAGACTTCTCAATACCAGGTATCCGGTCAACTTTGACTCACTAGGATTTCCACGTGTCTGACTTCACTCACTAGGTCTTTCCATCTACCTAGCTTCACTCTCTAGGATTTCCCATCTGTCTGACTTCACTCACCAAGACTTTCACCTAGCTTCACTCACTAGGGTTTTCACCGGGTTTCACTCACTAGGATTTTCCCACTGCCCGGCTTCACTCACCAGGACTTTCACCTGCCTGGCTTCACTCACCAGGACTTTCACCTAGCTTCACCCACTAGGATTTTCCAACTGCCTAGCTTCACTCACTAGGTCTTTCACCTGGCTTCACTCACTAGGATTTTCAACTTTCTAACCTCCAGTTAGGACTTTCTCAGTCAAGTATCCAGTCAACTCTTTGACCTACTTGACTCTTCTTTATATCTAACTGGTCAACCTTGACCAAAGGGGAATTGTATTAACAATCTCCCCAAACGGACGATTGCATCTGCAATCTCCATGTATTGTCAAACATCGAAACTCAAACATTAAGACTCAAGCTTAGCGATATTGCACCAACAATCTCCTCCTTTTTGATGTTTGACAATACCTTTAAGTTAGGGTAATCCCATAACCTTAACTTACTTTCATGTTAAGGCATGAATGAGGATTTCTTTCATTCTCCCCCTTTCCTAGAGGGCAATCTCCCTCTTTAGGTAATGAAGGCCTAACTTAAGCCCTACATTCTCCCCCTATTGGCATACATCAAAAAATCTCCCCCTGAAGAGTTACTCATCGTTGTTCACAACTGCACTTGTTGTGTTCAACACCATAATGAAGGTCTCATACCCTTCATTATATCTAATGCTCATCCTTGAGCATACGCAACTAAACAATGAAGATATCCATTCTCCATTGTGTTTAAATGCTCAACCTTGAGCATTTACGCTAAGGAAGGTTGATCACCTTCCAAGGTTTATGAAAAATTAATTTTCATTTCCTTAAAAAGTAACTCCCCTTAAGGACATGCTCATTGTTGGATCGTGAATTCGATAGAGGGGGGGGGGGGTGAATATCGATTAAAAAAATTCTCGAGTAAGCAGCGGAATAATAAATGCGAAAAGAATGACACAAGTAGTTTTACTTGGTTCAGAGCCTGTGTCGACTCCTACTCCAAGGTCCGCACGCAAGGGTGCTTTCGATGGGCAATCCACTAGCAATTCGAAATAATTGTTTACAATTTAAAGTATAAGAATGCTAATAGAAAAAGACAATACTGACAAAAGGAAATAAAAAAAGAGCAGCGCGTTGTCAGAGTGTCTTCGCAGCGTCGCAGGAGCACAAGAGAGCGAATCGTGAGTTGTTGTTATGACTCCAGCCTTTACCCTCCTTATATAGGAGGTTTGGGGCGCTTGGAACCTCCAGGGCACCTTGAATATGACGTAGCCGAGCCAACCAGGGCGCTCTGTTAGAGTGTATACTAAAAGCCTAACTTTTTGTATAAACATTTAAAGGAATCACATTGGTCAAATGTCTACATTTATATGCTAAGTGTAGTTGTTCAATTAATTTATATTGTAGATAACATGGTGTGCGGTGTCACACACAGAAGATCATGTTATCAATTCCTTATAAATTATAAAAAGTAGCTCGCGACTAAAATGGAAATGAACAAACCATTGGAATATTTAGTTGTAATTTGGTATTAGTTTATCTTAACTTTAAAATTACACTAGTACATTCTGAGTGTATTGAGCAGGACCATTTGAGGTAGTTTCTTTTTATACTGACTAAATAAAAGAACAAAGACCTCTGTTATTATGGAAGTGTGTGCTCTTAATTCTAATATAATAACTGTTGGTCCCTTTGGAGGCCGGCAAGAGGTAGGGATGGCAACGGGGCGGGGCGGGGACGGGTTTACCATTCCCATCCCCGCCCCGTTCTCATTTTTTCGGGTTCGGGGATTCCCCGAACCTAAACCCACGGGTTCGGGGATTCCCCATCCCCGCCCCATTTCTAAATTTAATTTATACTATTATTATTATTATTTAATAATAATTATTAATGATAATATTAATATTAATATCAATATCAATAATATTATTATTAATAATATTTTCAAAATTTTTAATATTAATATTAACACTATTATTAATATTTTTTTAAAAAATCATATTATTATTTATTAATAATAATAATAATAATAATATTCGGGGCGGTTCGGGGATGGGGATAGTATTCTCATACCCGCCCCAAACCCGCCCCATCCTCGAAAAATCGGGGATCCCCATCCCCATTTCGGATTTTCCCCGCGGGGCCCCAAACCCACGGGGAAAATTGCCATCCCTAGCAAGAGGGGAGGGGTTAAGGTTCTAAAATTCGCTAGGCGCTAGTCGGGCGGCAGACCAGCGCCTAGCGCCTAGGCGGGGACTAGGCGCTGCTAGGCGGATTCCTCGGTATCCCTTGTTTCATGTGGACTGTGGACAATGTCATATGCAAATCTAAATGTTGTCTTAAACAATTTCATAGCAAAGAAGATCTAACTATGCATGCTGAAATAAATACATACTTTCCAATACCAAAAAATGAAAACCTATAAAAGAAAACTAATAGTTTTGTGCAAAGGAAATATACTAGGCTCAGTAAATATGAGTAAAAGAAATAGTTAAACAGTAGAACATGCAGTAAGTTATCATAATCATATAGTAAACAGTAGAACATTGGAAAATAGTAGCAATAGTTTAATTCAATATTACAATGCGTTGTGAACTAGTAACCACTAAGCAAAATATAATTGTTAAATAACATAAATCATGTCTTAACAAAATGAGTTCAAAATTACACAAGTAATAATATCTCATAGACTCATATTTATTCTGTTTCTTCTTCTCCATAATTTTCAATAACTTGTTCTTCATCGGACACAAACTCAATATCATTATTGTGATCCTCGTCTTCTTCTTCGGATTCAAAATCATCTTCATGAAGTTCTCTCACTCTAGAGCTTCTTCGGGGTTGTAGATTTTCATCTGCTCCACTTGCTTCATCAACCATTTGCTAAGTGAGTCCGGAACCTAGTTCAACTTCATCATCTTCCCCACCATCCACAATCCAACCTTGTGCATTTGAAGCATCTTTTGCAAGAAGGACATCAACATTTCTTTCTTTTTCTCTTTTTTGTTTGTTCAACAATCTAGCATTAAATTGGACAAATACTAGATTGTTCAACCTGTTGACATCCAACCTATTTCTTTTCTTTGTGTGAATCTAAAAAAAATAGAGAAAGTAAATACTATAGTTAGTACCTAAATATAGAGTATAGACGTTAAAATTTATAACTAATTTAATTAAAGAGTAGACTGAAAGTTTAAAACTTACTCCTTCAAATGTACTCCAATTTCTTTCACACCCAGATGAACTTGTAGTTAATGAAAGTATCCTCAATGCCACCCTTAGCAAGTTAGGTGTGTGAGCACCGTATGTACTCCACCATGCACATGGATCAAATGTATCATCATTTTTTTCACATGCTTTTGCTGCCAATGTTTTTCCAAATAACCCAGTCTTATTTCTATATTTTGGAAATTCCTTGTTAATAATTGTATCTTGTAGATCTAACTCATTGGCATGCAAAGTTTCCATGCATTCAAAAATCCCCATCGCGACCTCCTCATAAAGAGCAATCGAACTATCTTTGTAGTAAAAATAAGGATTCAACAAAAATGCAGTGGTATGCAATGATGTATCAAGTCTATCCTTCATTTTTGACTCAATAATGACTATGATAGGCTGATAATTTGATTCCACGTTATTCAGAGCCACCTTGATATCTTCTTTAGCTTGAAGAAGCTCCCCATATAAAAACCCCATCGATGGCTTTCTATCTCCATCTACCAATCGAAGAACTCTTACCAAAGGAGCAAATATTTTCAAACAAAATGTCACACCATTCCAAAAACTCATGCTCATCACTGTAGAGTAAGCCAATTTTCCTTTGTTTGTTTTTGATCATTTACATTTCTCCCACATATCACTTGTAAATATGACCCTTAAACTAGCTTTTATTTACAATCAAACTTTGCAATGTGAGGAAATTTGATGCAAACCTGGTAACTCCTGGTCGGACTATGTCTCTCTTCTTCATGAAACTTCTCATCAATGATAAAGTCTTATGGTGAGCATAGATGAAAATGGTAAAAGCCTTGGATTGCTTAATCACCTTTTTATATCGTGGAAGTTTGCCAATACTTTCAAGCATGAGATTAATAGTATGAGTTGCACATGAACTCCAAAAGATCCCGGGTCGTTTTTCTCTCATCAATTTAGCTGCAGCCATATTGTTGGTGGCATTGTCTGTAACAATCTGAACAATATTCTGAGCTCCTACTTGTTCAACATACTTGTCAACATACTCAAAAATAAGTTCAGCTGTATGCGCCTCCTCTGAAGACTCCTTAGACTCTAAAAATGTAGTACTCTCCTTGTAATTAACACACAAATTTAAGATGCTTCTTCTTTTTCTATCACTCCATGCATCTGTCATGATCGAGCATCCATTCTTTGTCCATTCTTCTTCATGTTTCTTCAGTAATTGTTTTGTTCTTTCAACTTCGGCTTTCAATAGTGGCTCCCTAAGTTGATATTGAGTTGGAGGCTTGAATCCTAGTCCAAATTGACCCACTGCCTCCATTAGTTGCTTGAAGTTATCATTATCGACAGCATTGAATGAGATTCCATTTTCATAAACCCATCTCCCAACATATTGTTGAACTTGTTGAGTTCTCTCTTTGAAAAGAGTCTCATTTATATTTTTTTGGCGAAGCACTTTACTTTCACTGGAGCTTGCATTTTCTGGAGCAATTGCCGATGCATATCTATCCATGGGGTCAAGTGGAAGAGGTTTTTTAACTCCATCTATCCCTTCAATTTCAAGACCTTCTTCTTCATCTACGGAAATAGCCACCTCTGCTCTACAACTTTGTTCTTCCATTATTTTGTTCTTCTTTCTGTTCCTCCCTTCTAAAATAGTCTGTTTGCACTTATTTTTATCTTTTTGAGATGCTTTTCGATAACCGGATACATTTCCAGGTATATTTCCAATGTGCTCCTTTATCCTATACACTCCTCCTGACATTGCTTTTCCACATAACTTACATTTAATTTTGTCGAGGTTCTTAGAATCAATCAATATCCCAAACTTCCATCCGATGTCATTTGACTTTCTTCAAAGAATTCCGGATTCGGGTTGAGTGACAGATGCTGTCGAAGATGGATTGTTTGTCATTGATAATAGATAATCTGAAGGAAAAAAATTATATATAACAAGACATAATATGATAATAAAATTTAATTATACCATACAAATATATAATACAAAATAATGAAAATATGAAATATAACATTAAGTCATTAACAAGTCTGAGAATATTTTTCTATATATCTTAATCTAATTAATAAAATTTATTAGATATTTGTTTAAATAAATTTAATTTTAAATATATTTTTTATATTATTAAATCTGTTATATACTTATATATAAATTAATAATATTTATTAGAATTTTTAAAATTTTAATTTAATTTTCATATTTTTAAAACTGATTTATATAAATTATAAATTAATAATATTTATTAGAATTTTTAAAATTTTAATAATTAATATTTATAAATCCGATTAATATACATTTATAATATATAAAATTTATAAATATGATTTATATAAATTAATAATACTTATTAAAAATTTTAAAATTTTAATATAATTTTAATATGTATAAATCCGATTAATATAAATTTATAATATATAAAATTTATAATTTATAAATAATTAAATATGATTTATTAATATGTATTATATGTTTTTTAATTTTAAATATTTTTATATTTTTAAATCTGATAAAGTGATAAATGATAATATTTATTATAATTTTTTAAATCTGTTAATATATAAATTAATATTTAATATTATTTATATAAATAAATTAAATATATTATTTATATATTTAAATATGATTATATAAATTAATAATGGTTATTAGAATTTTATATATAATTTTATATATTTAAATTTGTTTTATATAAATTAATAATATTTATTATAAAAAAGATAAATTTTAAATATATTTAATTGGGATCTTAATTTTATTAGGCTTTATGAACTCAACCCTATTATTAAAATTATCCCCGTTAGAAGTTAGGAATTGTTTTAATTTATTAAATCTAAAAAACAAAAAGCAAACAAAACGCTAAAAACGCGTCTCTGTCGCGAGTCTCGTGACTCGCCCGACGGCGCGGACACCACAGGCCACCACCGGCGGCTCGCGAGAGGTCTCCGGCGCTGCCGGAAGCTTCGCCGGACGAGTCCGATGCGTCCGGCGAAGTCCGATGTTGCTCAAAGCAATGTCGGACTTCGCCGGACACGTACGGCGCGTCCGGCGACGCTTCAGGCAGCGTCTGACACCTGTGATGCGTCTGGTGTTGCCGCGACGAAGATTTGAGAAACAAAAAAACATAAATTAACAGAAAAAAAAACTTACCGGAAGCAACGCGATCAGGGAAGACGAAGAGTCGGCGAAGAGTCAGGGCGATGAAACAAATGAACGCCTGGCAAATACCTAAAAAAAAAGGTTTAAATGCCTTAAAAAGCTAGACCCGCCGATCCAGCCGAAGCCTACGGAGGACCGCCTCTGCCGCACAGCGCCTAGGCGGCCGCCTAGGGCGCAATTTCGATCACTGGGAGGGGTGAATTACCCTACAAAAATTAAACCAAAAACCTTTCTCGGATATTCAACTAATTAATAGACACTTGTAATATGAAAAGAAGAGACTAAATGAAAAGATCAGACACAAGAGATTTACTTGATTTGCAATCAGGGGATTGTTAATCCAAGGAAAATAAGCGCACTATCTGATGATCTCCTTTGGGCGGAGTAGCCTCTTTACAGCGTTGACAGCACAAATAAAAGGAATAGAAATGAAAGCACAGAGAAAACTGATTACAAGTGAGTTGATTTAACTATGCAGATCAGTGCTATATTTATAACACTGGTCGGAGCGCCCCGAAGGGGTTCCGGGCACCCTAGGGGGGATAAAATTTTATCCCCCAATGATCAGATCGCGTTTGACGCAATCCTGGTCAAAATCCGGGTCCGGGCGCCCGGACCAGGAAAGTCAACAGAGTTGACTTTTCTCGGTCCGGGACCTCTGCTCCAGTTCAGCTCGTCTCGGTCCGGTTCTTTCGCTCCAGCTCCGCTAGCTTGGGTGATCTCGGCCATCCGGAATAGGGCTCACCCGAACCCAAGTTTCGACCTTCTCCTCGAGCAGCCTTCCTTCCCGGTTTCTCGTCCCTCGAACATCGCGCACGTTCTTCTCGTCTACCGGTGTACTCTTCCGCGGTCACCTCGTCCCTCGGACGCACCAAGCCCGTCGGCTCTCTCCCGTGTTGTCCTTCTCGCTAGCCGCGTCTTCCGCTTGACTTCCTGTGTTCCTAAGCTCCTGCACACTTAGACACAAGGATTAGACAAAATATAACCTAACTTAACTTGTTTGATTACATCAAAACACATTGGGGTTCAACAATAACAAGCACATATACTTAATATTTATTTCTTTGATTTATCAAAGGGTGCGATTTAGTTCGATAAATCAATAGGCCCGATAAGTTGGGAAATGATATTATTTATAGTGTGTGTTGTTGATTATAGAAGGAAACTGTGTCATAGTAATCTAGGTTGATGATGTCCCCAAGAGGAGCTCATAAGGATTGTCATGTAAACCCTGCAGGTAGACTTAGTCCGACATGACGATAAGGTTGAGTGGTACTACTCTTGGAGCTAGATATTAATTAAGTAAGTTGTCAGTAACTCATTTAATTAGTGGACATTTTATATCTTAAATGCAGGGAGACTAACACACTTATGATAAGAAGGAGCCCAAAATGTAATTTGAGATTGGTGCGATAGTTCAATAATAATTCTTTAGTGGTATGAATTATTATTGATGAAATTAAGTTGGGTGTTCGGGGTGAACACGGGAAGCTTAATTTCATCGGAAGACTAAAACCAATTCCTCCTCTCGGTCCCTATCGTAGCCTCTTATTTATAAAGTTTTATATCCACCAAAACAAGGCTAATGGGTGCAAGGTAGTGGTCGGCCCTTGCTTGGAGCTCAAGCTAGGAGGGTCGGCTAAAATAAAATAAAAGGATTTTATTTTTTAAAATCTTTTCTTATGTCGAAACCATGGTTTTAAAAGAGAGTTTAAAAATTTAAATCTTTCCTTTTATTGCTTTCTACAAAGGATTAAGAGAAAGGTTTGATATCTTTCCTTATTTGTAGTTAAAAGGAAGATTTTAATTTTTTGTAAAACTTTCCTTTTTTGCAACCATGCTCATGATTTAAAAGAGAGTTTTAAAAATTATAAATTTTTTCCTTTTATAGCTTTCTACAAAAGATTAAAAGAAAGATTTGATATCTTTCCTTATTTGTAGATTGAAAGGAAGATTTTAATTTTGGAGAAAACTTTCCTTTTTATAATCATCCACATGTTTTAATAGAGAGATTTTAATTTATAAAAGTTTCCTTTTACAACCAACCATGAAGGGAATTTTTAAAGAGAAATTTTGTTTTAAAAATTTTCTGAAACAAATTAGGAAGTTTTAATTTTGTATTTAAAACTTTCCTTATTTGGAGCTCAAGGTGGTGGCCGGCCATTGAAGTTTAAAAAGGAAATTGTTGTTTAAATTTTCCTTTTGTTGGCAAGGAGAATAAGAAAGTTTTTATTAAAACTTTCCTTATATGCCAAGACCAAGGAATATAAAAGAGAGGGTAGAGGTGCCTCACCTCATAACCTAACATCTATTATTCCCTCTGTTGGTGTAAGTTGCACCAGAATCAAACCTGAGTTTTGATGTTGGCAAAGGTTCAAGTTAAGTCTTGTTGTGATCTAACAAGTTGACTGAGTGTGCAGGATGTTTACTCAACCGGGAAAGACCTAATTGGAGGCTATATTGTCCTGGTCGGACCATCCGATCGGCCACACCACCCGCCGACCGACACTATTTATTTCTTTCAAGACCAGTTCGTGGCCGGTCTTCGGTTTCCCATCCATCCATTCATAACCAAAGTTTGTATTTTTTTTTTGAATCTCGCTCGCCCAGCTCGTCCCCAATTCCTTTCGCTTGTTATGTGATGTAATCGTGCTATTTAAAGTGCACAACATCCCGCTGACTCCTCGGGTCTTCCATTACTTCTACTACCCGAAACAATCTGAGCTGGGCACTTACTTATTTTAATCCCGCATCGGCCTAGTCTTCTTTGACAAGATGCCCTCCTCCAACAAACACTGGAAGGAGTACTTTTTTTATTTGAGACTCCCTGAGCGGCCATACTTTCGTACTCAATGGCAGACCACCCTACCACCTCCGCCCGAGCTGAAGAGGTATAAGACTCAGCCAGATTACCTCCACGTCGCTAATATGTTGGCCGGGCTGAAGTTCAACGTTCACAAATTGCTACCAGAGGGCGTAATTAATGTACATCTTCGGGCTGAGTTCGAGCCGAGTGAAGCTCCTGAGCAGCCTAGGTATGAAATTTCTTAATTTTCTTCCTTTGAGTCTAACTAATTCTATTCTTCTCTTGCAGCCGACATCATGATGCGTGCCCGAGCAGCGGGTATAATGAAGGCTAAGCAGGCTGAGATAGAGGCAGCTGCTGCCAAGGAGATGGAGCGGCTCGGTTTGACCCTGGTCGGCTCGCAAGAGGGTATGGCTGGGGAAAACACAACAGCTAGAGAAAATATAACTGCGGGCGATGGGACCGCCGAACGGACGCCCAGCGTGGGAGCGGCAACCGAACCAGGCTCAGTTCGTGGCGTGCCACCTGTCATTCCTGCTGAGGGATCGGGGTCCTCGAGTGACGAGGTACCGCTCTCCCGCAAGAGGCACCGAACGGAGGCGCCGTCCCGATCTGCTACTTCAGCCATTCAAGCTTCTGCGGAGGGAGGCGCCCCGTCCCCAACCCCCGTAACAATGGAGGCTACTTCCTCCGATTGGATGTCGTCCGTGGCTGAGCTACAAGAGCCGCTCTCCGTTCAGCCACTCACCTCCCTTCCTACGGTCGGGCGGAAGATAACCCGCTCAACCATTCATCCAGTTCATCCTGCCCAATCTTCCGGTCTGTCTGCCTCTGCCCAATCGGCGCTATGCGGGAGACGATTCATCACCGCCACCCTTCGTCTCCCGACCGAGGATCTTCGCGCATCGGGCGACCAGCCCAACTCTCCTCAACATCAAGTCTACATCTGGGGTCGGCTTGACCGCGTCTGGGAGGAGGCGAGGGCGCGAGCAGCCATAAAGTCCCCGGGTGCGCTGGCCGACAGTCATCTGGAGATGTCCACCGGGGTTAGTTCTCTCAGCTATCACTTCATAAATTATCTCTGATCGTCACTAATATTTGTTTGCAGCACTGGGTGGAGAGTATCGCCATGTGCCAGCGGTTGGCACAGGTGGTGTTAGGACCAAAAGTAGCTAGAGGGGGGGTGAATAGCTCGTCGCGTGCTCGTCGCTCGGCGTGGCTTGTTTCTTCACGGATATGCAGCGGAAAATAACAGAAACAAACACACAACGCTAACAAGGTTAGTTTACTTGGTATCCACCTCACAAGAGGTGACTAATCCAAGGATCCACACCACGCACGCACCCTCCACTATGAAAACACTCCTTTTCGGTAACTACCGAGGGCGGAGAAGCCCTACAAGACTCTCAGTACAAGAAGAAAGGAAAGGGAAACTAAATACAAGCGCAAAGCTTACAATGAGTACAGAAAACCCTAACCCTAGCTTCTCTTCTTGCCTTTGATCCGCCTCTTGACTTGGAAAGCTTCCAAGATCCTTCAAGAACTGGCGATCTGATCTTTGAGAGCGCTGTGGAGAAGTTGGCGAAAGATCTGGAGTGAATCGGAGAAGAGATGCCGCAGCCATCGCACACCTGCAGCTTAAATCGACGCCAACGGTCGGAATCCGATCGATTCAAATGTTCCCAATCGATCGGGGAGGCTTTGGATCGATCCATGGATCGATCCATGCCTCGCTGGAACGCTGGATCGATCCACGGATCGATCCAGCTCTTGGCTCGCGCCCCAATCGATCCACCGATCGATTGGGACATCTGAATCGATCCACGGATCGATCCAGAGGCTCTCTGTTCGCTAGGAAAGGCTTGGATCGATCCAGTACTTGGTTTTTGCCCAAAACCAAGTCCCAAGCCTACCAAACCAACACCCGGTCAACCTTGACCCGTTGGTACATCATGCCTAGCATCTGGTCACTCCTTTGACCTGCTAGGACTTCCCACCAAGTGTCTGGTCAATCCCTTTGACCCACTTGGACTTTTCTAGTCGTGCCAAGTATCCGGTCACTCCCTTGACCTACTTGGACTTCCACCAGATGTCTGGTCAACCTTGACCCATCTGGATTTCCTCATGCCAAGTATCCAGTCAATCCTTTGACCTACTTGGACTTCCCAACACCAGATGTCCGATCATCCTTGATCCATCTGAATTTTCCCTTGCCTGGCTTCACTCACCAGGACTTTCACCTAGTTTCACTCACTAGGGTTTTCCATCTGCCTAGCTTCACTCACTAGGACTTTCCATCTGCCTAGCTTCACTCACTAGGACTTTCCATCTGCCTAGCTTCACTCACTAGGACTTTCCAGTCAAGTATCCGGTCACTCCCTTGACCTACTTGACTCTTCTTCAATCAATATCTTATTGTCAAACATCTAAACTCAAACCAAGACTCAGCTTGGTCAACCAGGTCAACCTTGACCTGAGGGATGTTGCACCAACAATCTCCCCCTTTTTGATGTTTGACAATACCACAATAACACTTACAATACCACATGTAAGTTAAGCTAATCCCATAGCCTCATTCTTCATGCCACTAGGTAATGAACACATAAGTTAGACTCTTCATTCTCCCCCTAAGAGGGCAAACTCCCTCTAGGTAATGAAAGCCTAACTTACTCCCATTCACAAGTCCTTTCATTCTCCCCCTATTGGCACACATCAAACCCCCTACTGATAAAACACATCAACCCATCTTTGGGCACACATCAACCCATGCCCCAATTTTGGGTATACATCAACAAATCCATTTGTTGACAACTCTCCCCCTGAAGAGTTGCTCATCGTTGTTCACAACATTGCTCGTTGTGATCAACACGACAATGAAGGTCCCATACCCTTCATTTATCCTTAACTTCTCCCTCAATGTAGACAAATACCCAACCTTGAGCATTTTCTAACCACTTGAGTTTCCACTTGAAATAATGAGGATATCCACTCCCCATTTCAAGTTCAAAAGCTCGTCCATGAGCATTTTCTTTAAAGAAGGTTAACCACCTTCCAAGCTTCATGAAAAATAATTTTCATGCCTTTAAAGAGTCCCTCCCCCTAAAGACATGGTGGTAACTTCTGTCATTGCACCAACAATGACTTGGAATCCCTAAACCTTTAGGAAACCCAGATTTTGAAGTTTTGAGGTTCAAATGTTCAAAATTTGAAACAAACCTCAACCTTAACTTCAATGAAGTCTTCCTTAACCATTCCATCCTTGTTTTCAACACGAAAACACCCTTTTTATGTATACAAATATATTTTAAGGGTTTGGAATGGTTACCTAGACTAAAATAGGTTTAGAGTGCTGAAATCAGACATTCCCAGCCAAAATCAGCGTCCTGGATCGATTGGAGTTGGGTTCCAATCGATTCAACCTATTTGAATCGATCCACTGATCGATTCAGGATGTGTGGATCGATCGGCTGATCGATCCAGCGAGCTTCTGCTCGCAAGAGTTGCCTTCTGAATCGATCCACGGATCGATTCAGGCACTCCAATCGATACCACTTGGATCGATCGGAGTTCTGATAGTTGCTGAAATTCCATTTCAGTCAACTTCAGAAACCCCTATAAAATTCTACAAAAATCCAAAAATCATGAAATTTCGTGTAGACATTATTTAGGGCATACTTAATCATGGAAAAATAGCTTTCTATGAAAATACTTTATATTTTCAAAGATTGACACAAACTTGAAAACTTGCAAAAACTTTAGCGTTTTCTTCAAGTTTGTGTCTAACTATTCAATGGTGATTACTATCAAAAGATAGCCTTCACCAAAGTTTTCCAAAAACATTTTAAAAACATTTTCAAAACCAATATCCCATCATGTTCCTTGGGCATAATGCACATGACTTGTACATTAGCTTTCCCAATGATGGGAAAACACATAACTATGTGTTTTAATGAACTTAAAAACTCAAAAGAATGCACTAAATCAACATCTTGAGCTTTGTTCATCATCCTAACATCTCACTTGTATCTAATGTGCACTAAAGCACATACAAGTCACCTTATAGTCTTTGTGAGATGTAGATTTTGGTTTTGCCCTAATCTAGGGATCATGCATATCTATCTAGGCATTCTAGAGATATTAGACATCCACCTAGGATGTCATTTGTCAATAATTGTTGTTAAATGTCATTTGTCCTTAATTACAAGGAAATAAACATAATGCATGATAATGTTATGACATACATCAAAATAAAATAGCTTTCAAAAGAAAGATTCCTATAACTACATGATGTATGTATGGCATGACATGGTATTTTTGTATTTTTCATGATAAGTCATGAATGCAAAATACAAATAAGATAAAATATGATGTCATGGCATATTATGAGCAAACAATCATGGCAAGGTTTAGCATAAATAAAATATACCTAGATTACCTATCTAAGTATCGTTAATCTTAGCTAATCCTAAAACTTAAACCCTAGATTGCCCAAAGTGCTTCAAGAGAGTGCCAAAACCTAAATGGGCATTTCTAATTCTCTTGATTAATTTATGCCAATTGAAATTAAGCTTATCCTCAAATGTTGGCATATTCCATTTTTCCTCAAGAGTAATCACATAAATCAAGGTCCGGAGTGCCTTAAAATTTATAAGAGAATACCAAAATCCCAACTTGGTATTTCTCTAGGTTTTCCCAATTTATGCCTTTTTAAGATAAAATCAATTTTCCACCATTAGGCACATTTTACTCTTTCAAGGAGTAAATAATAATTCCATTTCATTTTCAAAGGTTAACAAAACCTTGAAAATGCTCCTGAGTGTCAATTTCCTCAAAGTTGGGTTAACTACCCTTCTAATCGGAGTTGACACTCTCTAACCCATCTATGGGGTAGAGAAGATGCTCCTAGGAACCCAACACCTATTGGTGCTCCTTGGATGCTCTAGGTACTCACTAGGGATAACTTCCCTAGATACCTTCCTAGTAACCTTGTTGAGCTTCTTAGAAGCCTTGGTCACATTTTCTAGGTCAACTCTAGGGATAGCCTCTCTTGTGACCTTGTTAGTGACTTTCTTAGACTTCTTAGAAGTCTTAGTCACTTTGGTTGCAAATATACTTCTAGGGATATCTTCCCTTGTATCTTGGACTTGACCTCTAGACTTAGGGTTTGTTCCATAGCTATATGGAACCCTATGATAACTAGGCATATCCTTTTTAGCTTTGGGTTTGTATCCCAAACCTCTATGACCATTGGATGACCTTTGTGCTTCTAGACCTAGGCTATGCTCATTTTGGCCTAATAAGATATTTTCCATCCTTCTTAGGGTCTTTTCCATTTTATCAAGTCTTGACCTCAAGACTTGATTTTCCATCACTAAGTCCTTAGTTTTTGGTTTTCCATTAAGTCCATGAGCATTTTTGTTTCTAGGCTTGTAGCTACAATCCTTAGAGTTCTTGCCTAGACTTTTACCTACATTCCTAGCCTTAGGTGTAGTAGTTTTGGCATGTAGGGCCACATGCTTTTCCTTAAAGCCCTCATGCTTCCTATTCTTATGGTAAATCGCATTAAAATGATAAAATTAGAACTATCATGCTTTTTACCATAATGTAAAGGAGTAGGCTCAATAAATGTTACCTTCTTCTTTACCTTGGAGGCTCCCCCTTGACTAATGCCTCCTTGAGCCTTGACCATCTTCTTCCCTTGAGGCATTGACTCGGTAATGCCCTTTTGATTGCAAGAGAAGCATATGATATGCTCCTTGCTCTTCTTTGTTCGGGAATGGTCTCCTCGGCTTCTCCTTGCCCTTTTGCGTCACTTGCCCTTCTTCTTGGCCAAGTTGGGACACTTGCTCTTGTAGTGCCCACTTTCCCTACACTCAAAACATATTATATGATTTTTATTTTTAATTGAAACATTTATACCTTCTTGTGTAGGGATGACACTTGCTCCTCCATTTGCTATTTTTTGAATTTCGGAGGTGGCACCATCTTCTTCTTCTTCACTTGACCCGGATGTAGAAGCTTCTCCTTCGTCTTTATCCGGCGTCAGGATTGCTCCCCTCAATCCTAGAGGTGGAGGCTTCATCATCTTGAACATGAAACAAGGAGTATGCTCCCTCCTTGTTCCCTTCGTTGCATTCCCTTGAGGATGAAGCTTCTTGGATTTCCTCTTCTTCGGAGGTTGAGCATCTCTCAACCTCGGAGTCCTCCTCTTGGTCTTGCTCCAAAGAGTCACCCTCTCTGGATTCTTCATGATCTTGTACAGTGGAGGGGATCTCTTCATGAAGTTTGGCCAATTTGCTCCATAGCTCCTTTGCATCTTCAAACTCTCCAATTTTGCAAAGGATGGTGCTTGGCAATAAATTGACCAAAAGCTTGGTCACTTTGTCATTTGCCTCGCACCTTTGGACTTGCTCCGGGCTCCATTTGCTTTTCTTTAGAACTTTGCCCTTTGAATTTCTTGGAGCCTTGAAGCCTTCCATTAGAGCAAACCATTGCTCTATCTCCATCATAAGAAAATTTTCGATTCTTGATTTCCAAGAATCGAAACTCGTAGAAGTGTATGGTGGAGCCACCCTTGTGTCAAATCCAAGCCCATCTTGGAATTGCATCTTGAAGTTGAGCTTGATAAAGTCTTGAACTTGAAGAATTTGCTCCAACTTCTTCACCCTCTAGCTTTTCTTGATATGCTTGACCCTTCCGGCGATGATTCCGGTGAAGAGCGGCCTCGCTCTGATACCACTTGTTAGGACCAAAAGTAGCTAGAGGGGTGGGGGGGTGGTGGTCGCTCGGCGTGGCTTGTTTCTTCAAGGATATGCAGCGGAAAATAACAGAAACAAACACACAACGCTAACAAGGTTGGTTTACTTGGTATCCACCTCACAAGAGGTGACTAATCCAAGGATCCACACCACGCACGCACCCTCCACTATGAAAACACTCCTTTTCGGTAACTACCGAGGGCGGAGAAGCCCTACAAGACTCTTAGTACAAGAAGAAAGGAAAGGGAAACTAAATACAAGCGCAAAGCTTACAATGAGTACAGAAAACCCTAACCCTAGCTTCTCTTCTTGCCTTTGATCCGCCTCTTGACTTGGAAAGCTTCCAAGATCCTTCAAGAACTGGCGATCTGATCTTTGAGAGCGCTGTGGAGAAGTTGGCGAAAGATCTGGAGTGAATCGGAGAAGAGATGCCGCAGCCATCGCACGCCTGCAGCTTAAATCGACGCCAACGGTCGGAACCCGATCGATTCAAATGTTCCCAATCGATCGGGGAGGCTTTGGATCGATCCATGGATCGATCCAGAGCGCCTCTGTGCTCTGGAAAAATGCCTGGATCGATCCACGGATCGATCCAGTGCTTATCGCGCGAAGCAGCCACGTCCCAATCGATCCACTGATCGATTGGGACATCTGGATCGATCCAGAGACTCTCTGTTCGCTAGGAAAGGCTTGGATCGATCCACTGATCGATCCAGCTCCTGGATCGATCCACTGATCGATCCAGTACTTGGTTTTTGCCCAAAACCAAGTCCCAAGCCTACCAAACCAACACCCGGTCAACCTTGACCCGTTGGTACATCATGCCTAGCATCTGGTCACTCCTTTGACCTGCTAGGACTTCCCACCAAGTGTCTGGTCAATCCCTTTGACCCACTTGGACTTTTCTAGTCGTGCCAAGTATCCGGTCACTCCCTTGACCTGACTTCCACCAATGTCTGGTCAACCTTGACCCATCTGGATTTCCTCATGCCAAGTATCCAGTCAATCCTTTGACCTACTTGGACTTCCCAACACCAGATGTCCGATCATCCTTGATCCATCTGAATTTTCCCTTGCCTGGCTTCACTCACCAGGACTTTCACCTAGTTTCACTCACTAGGGTTTTCCATCTGCCTAGCTTCACTCACTAGGACTTTCCATCTGCCTAGCTTCACTCACTAGGACTTTCCATCTGCCTAGCTTCACTCACTAGGACTTCCCAGTCAAGTATCCGGTCACTCCCTTGACCTACTTGACTCTTCTTCAATCAATATCTTATTGTCAAACATCTAAACTCAAACCAAGACTCAGCTTGGTCAACCAGGTCAACCTTGACCTGAGGGATGTTGCACCAACAGGTGGAAGATGAGCTGAAGAAGCTCAAAATTTCTGGAGAAGGCTCTTCCTCCCGGGGACCACCGTCCGCTTGGTTGAAAACCGAGCTGGAGAGGGCCTAACAACTTCTGACGGAGGAGCAGCAGAAATCGCCCGAGCATGCCAGTAGGTTGAGTCAGATTGAGGCTTAATTGAAGACTTACGACCAGAAACTCGATCTGGCCACTATAAGGAAACACGCGCCATCGCCGATCTGGAAGAAAAGAACAAAGAAGCCCAACAGTTGGCCGAAGATTTGAAGAAAGCAAAGGACTCCTTATCGGCCGAGCGGGAGAGCCGTTCGGCAAAGGAGACTGAACTTCAAGGCCAAGTGAAGCGCCTTAAAGAGGAACTGGAGGCTTCGCGTGCTGCTCTGAAGACCTACCAGGAGGTCGAGCCGAGTCACTTCGCGGTCCTGAAGCAACAATATCTCCGCTCGGACGAATTCATGGGGAAGGCGGCCGATTGGATCGTCCGATCGTTTGAGCTGGCAATCGAGGCGACGCTCAGCCAGTTGAAGACGAACGGTCATGTCTCCGAGGCCCTATCTGATAAAGACGTGAACCGCGTTCAACTCCTTGAATCCATCCTCGACGAGGTCTTTGAACATATTGAGTGAGCAAGGGGTCAGTAGAGTTTTTTTTGTAAGTCTTGACTGTAATCCTGCCGCTCGGCAGCGTTTATTAATGAAAGCATTTTGCGCCCTTTTCATATGTTGTTTGCTTGCTAAGTATTTGGATGCGTAGTCCCACTCGGCTGTGGCGCCCATGCTATTATTAAAATATTCGTTTAGGATTATCCCTCTGGGATTTATAGTTGCCGCTCAACTTCAATTTTAACGTATACGCTAGACGATTTTCTAAGGTCGGGGTTTAACGTCACCGCTCGACGGTCTGTAAGGCGGGGTTCTTATAGTCGCCGCTCCGACTCTAGGGTTTAACGTCGCCGCTCGACGATCTTCGAGGCGGGGTTTTTATAATCGCCGCTCCGACTCTAGGGTTTAACATCGTCGCTCGACGGTCTTAAAGGTGGGGTTTTTATAGTCGCTGCTCCGACTTTAGGGTTTTTATAGTCGTCGCTCCAACGGTAGTGGTCGCTCGGCGATAACTTTATAAACCTTTGCTTTAGCTTTTAATCCTGTAACCGAAGGACGCAGAGAACAAAGATTACATGGTATTAGTTATATCAGTGTACCTTTCACCCAGCTCGGTACAGTTGAAGGTGGTTTGCACTCCATGGACGCTCTAGCCTCCGCCCGTTCTTGTCTTCTAGGTAATAAGCATCCGACTGGAGCTTTCCCACGACCTTGAAGGGTCCGACCCAAGGAGCCTCTAGCTTGGTGACATTCTCGACTGGCTTCACCTTCTTCCATACGAAGTCCCCGACCTGAAAAGATCTAGGTATTACCTACCTGTTGTAGTTTTGGCGCATCCTTTGTTGGTAGGTCGTCAGCCGAACGGCTGCTTTGGCACGTGCTTCATCTACCAAGTCCAGCTCCAGGAGTCTCCGCTCGACGTTCTCTTCGTTATACTGCTGTAGACGATCAGACTCAATTCCAACTTCAACAAGGACGACCGCTTCACCTCCATAAACCAAGTGAAAAGGTGTCACTCCCGCCCCCTCCTTTGGGGTCGTGCGGATTACCCATAGCACGCCTAGAAGCTTGTCGGCCCAACTACCCCCGACGTGGTCGAGCTGAACTCGAAGAATTCGCAGAATCTCCTGATTGGCGACTTCAGCTTGTCCATTACTTTGGGGATACGCCACGGAAGTGAAGGTCTGCTGAATCCCGTAGCCTTCGCACCATTCTCTGAGACGTTGCCCGGCGAACTGTCTCCCATTGTCGGAGGCGAGCCGACACAGAATTCCGAATCGACATATAATGTGCTGCTATATCTTGTTCGAGTGCTGAGTCGATGGACGCTGGTGATGTGACGCTCCTGTTGACTAGTCGAAGATTCTAAAGACGTAGATCCTTTGCCGCCGTGAACCTGCAAACACAGTGTCGAGCCGGGGAGGGGTTCCCCAGCGATGACCCTCTGACGCTCAAGTCAAATATCCGGCAGAAAGAAGTAGAGCGAAGAACAAATGAGAACTGTAGCTACAGTGAATAAGTGAGCATACTTCCGTCGAAGTTTGGGGGTCTTTATATACTCCCCAGAGGCATGTGCACGCTCCCCGAGACGTGCACGCTCCTTAAAGCATAACTGGAATGGATGTGTCAGAAATTGTGCAGGGCGCCGTGCTTTAATAGCACGAGCATATCTCTGACGTAACAGTGGAAGTTTCCCCCGTACGATTCTCTGTATGACCATGCTGCCGACCATGCCTTTTGTCGGCGGCACTGGTTCCTAGGAAGATATCTCCAACTGCTCCCTTTGTCCTTTACCGGGTCGAGCGTAGGAACCGCTCGGCTAGCACCTTTCCCTGACCGGGAGAAGGGACCGCTTGGCTAACGGCCTCTCGGTAGGTCAGACCGATTCGGATGTCCGTTCGGCCGCTGATTTGATGTCCGACTCCGCCCTATCGAGCGAGGGAGCTTTAGCTGCCGTGTCGATGCTACGTTCCTGGTTAGCCGAGCGGGATGTCCGCTCGACCTTTGCCTCTTCTCGCTTTGCCTTATGAGCGTCGGAAACTCGACGCCAGGCCGAGCTGTCGAGATGCCGAGTCGGCTATTCTTCCTGCCGCTCTGGAAGATATCTCACCCGATTGGCCGCCTACCCTGGGTGTTGACCACTTTGACTTCCTATCGTACGGGTCCCGTCTTACCACCGGATCACTTATGAAATCCAAAATTTAATTATTTTTAACTTATCAAATTTAATGCGACTAGCTTAAACAGGAATTACTACTACCATCTATTTAAGCATAGGATTAGATGATAATCATCTCATTTTTTTCTCACTTGGATGACACGATGATTGTGTAAAAGGGCGTTGGGATGGTGGGGGCCCTGAGGAGGGTCAATTGCTACATCTCCTACTCATTTAGTTGCTGTTCATGGTTCATTTTGATAATAAAGGGAACTATGACGATAAAAAAGATGATATCAACAATTCATGTGACCTTTATAGTACTACGAAGGGTTCCCTCGGGGCGGTGCGATGGTTAAGACATGGAGTGTTGCCACATGAGGTTTTGGGGTCGAAACTCGGCGTGACCGAGTATAATCTCCCCCATGTCTTGACCATTTGCATTAATAGCTAGTAGCTACCCGTGATTTATCTCCTCCATGTTAACTTATGGATGAATTGATGAGAATGTTGGGACGAGCGAATCAAAGAAATTTATTGGTTACCTACTTTGCATGACGATCACAGCCTCTGAGACAGAGATTGACACGTGGGAGAGAAACCCATTGACCCCCCTCGAAAGTGAACTCTTCGACGAAGACTAGATATTTTTTAGGAAACAAATAAAGTGGCTCAGAATATTTTTTCCTCAACAATGAAGAGGGTTATTATAGAAAAAGAGAATGAGGAAGAAATTCGATTTGGTCAATAAAAAATGAATATGCATGCATTTTGGGTAATAAACAAAAGTTATGTGTGCCGTTTGGGAAATTGCCCTAGTTAAATAGATTGCCCAACTATTTTTTTTCTTTTTTTCCCTAAAATAGGCTCTAATTTATTAACCATATATACCCGAAGTGGGAAAAAAAAATCCGATTTGACTCCTCTTGTAGAGTTGTAAAATCAAATTTCAACGATACGTTAATTAATCCCTTTGTAGCAACGATATGTTAATACCGATCAGTAAATCCGGTTCATAGTGGTCCTACATCAATTAGCCAATAGTTGGAGTTGGGTAAGAAAGTAAGTAAGAAAGAGGCGTTGGCGAAAGAATTCAAGAAGGCACAATTTAACTCATCAGGTACGTCTCCCTGGAATGGTTTATCCCGATCCAAACCCTAACCGGAGGATCGCACCGGAGGATGAATCCGTTCGCTTCTCGAGTTCCATTTTCTTTTCGTTTTCCTTTCCCCATGGGTCATCCTAATCCAAACCCTAACCGTTGCCCTTGAAATTCCACCTTCGAGCGAAGAGAGGCGTCAGCGGGAGGGCCTCCAGCATTAGGCATGGAGGACTACGCACGCGATCTTAGAGCCGCGGGGGACCGCCCTCCTCGGCCTGCTGCGTCGGCGCCCCTGATCATGGAGCGGTTCCATGCCTTGCTCCGGGAGAGGCAGGAAGAGCTGATGGAAGCTACTGGAGAGGACCCGCCCCCGCCTCCTTCAGCAGATGACGTGGTGCGATGCTACGAGGACGTTCTCTCGGAGCTTACCTTCAACTCGAAGCCCATCATCACGGAACTGACAATGATTGCGGGGCAGAAAATTCATTTTGCCAAGGAGATAGCGGAAGCTATATGCACTCGTGTTCTTGTGGTGTGGTTTCTGTTCTACTTTGTATTTGTTTTTTTTTTTTTTTTGAGTTTAGAACTCATACTGAGGCCTAAGTAATTATGGAATGCATTGATAGTTCATTTGGCATGGTCCTTTCTTGATTTTTTTGGTTATAATATGAAGGGAAGTGTAACCTTGTCTCAACTATTAAAAATATCAGTGAATGTTTGATATCCAGAAATTCTTGGCCATTTATTCATATTTCATGGCATATCGAACATGGTTTATCTATTTCACTTAAGTCTACAACTGTGCTCTTTGAACACAAAGGAATTTATACTTGTTCATTACGTGCAGGTCCCAACGGAGCAAAAATTACCTTCCTTATACCTTATTGATAGCATTGTGAAGAACATAGGACGTGATTATGTGAAAATTTTTGCTACACAGCTTCCTAAGGTGAGCATCATGGTGACTTGACATTCTTGCTCCGTGATCACCATTTTTATTTAAGATTGTGATAAATTGAAATGAAAATTATGATTTGGTGATAAATGAATTGTCGCACATAAGATATAACATCTGTGTGTTTGTTCCAGTTTTCTTGCCTACTGATTCTGTGCGAAGACCCTCTTTCATATGTATTTTCTTGTAAACTATACTGTGAAACTTAGCTATTGCTTGCTTATATTAAGTGATGAACATGAAATAGCTATGCTTTTTTTTTATTTAACGTGGATATTATATCTTTATTGAAGGTGTATTGTGTTGCATACAAGCGAGTTGATTCTTCGCAGCATCTGTCTATGCGCCACCTTTTTGGGACCTGGTCACAAGTCTTCCCATCTTCTGTACTTCAGAAAATAGAGGACGAGCTCCAGTTTTCTCCATCTGACAATCAAAGACCAATGATAAGCAACAAGCCAATGAAATCCCCATCACCTCGCCCTTCTCATGGCATTCATGTAAATCCAAAGTACTTGGAAGCGCGACAACAACAATCTGCTGTAAGATTAATTACCTAGTTACATTTCTATCCATGTCCTTGTCTGTAACATTTGCTGACTCAATTTGTTTCTATGTTTAAGTACACAACTTTTTTTAGCATCCAGATGATGTCATTTTACTTTCTTTGTTATGTTCCATGCATCTTATCTAAATGTTCTTGTCTAGGTGCATGTCAATGTTGTCTAATTGACGTCCATATCGTTGATCATTTTGGTGATTTTGCAATCCTGAGTTGTATTGTTGTGAATCATAAATTTCATGTAAAAATATAAATAAATAAAAATATTCTGCTGTATTAATGATGCATATGAATAATCTTATTCATACAAAAGCACATGGTTACGAGTATCAAAGTGTAAAGTGTAAAAAACTAAAGACATTGCTAGTCTAATATCACTCAAACTTGTAGTTATCTTCTGAAATATATGAAAAAAGTAACATAAAGACATATATGTATCACATTATGATAGTCAATATTGTGATCTGGATTTAAGGATCTTATGGTCTTACAAACTAGATTGGCCTAAATGGTCTAGTTTCCAACTAGGATCTGGATTTGGCTAGGGTATTGTGGACCCACAAATTCTATGTTTGCTTACCATTCCTACATTGGGTTTTGCTGTTTTGATCTCAACAACCTTGACAATCACGGTTTATTAAAACTCAATAAACCATACCAAAGACAATATAGTAATTTGGAAGCACTCACCTATGAAATTGGAAGCTTTTCCCATGTGCCACCATGTTAATGCCTTGATTACGTGCTCAACTAAGGAAGGTCAGTAGGTCATGGATTAAATTTTCTTTAGTCTTTATAGAGGACATGCACAACCAGGTGATGACAGTGGGTTTAGTAACTGCATTTTTGTGTAGTACCCTATCCGTAACCGAGTAAATTTCCGCTACCCGAATTGGTTTACTTACATACGATAAGCAGTTATTTGGACCTGTGGGTACTGGACTTAAATGGGTAAAATATGTGAATACCCACCCATAGCTACAATTTCAAGTAAACCTGAACTTGACCCAAATTAAAATTTCAAGTGGCGTAACTGGGTACTTGAAGCCAACTTGAATGGATAGGGTACCCTTGGAATTGTGTACCCGTTGGCATCCTTATGCTCACAGAGAACATGCCCGCTCTTTGGCTTAGGTTGCTGAGGTTGAGGATGAGGTCTGAGGTTATGCTGGATGCTGAACTTTCTTGAAGAGCCAAAGATGTTCCAAGATGGAAGATTGGTGCTCGAAGAGATGAAGAGTTATGAAGCACAGCATTGAATAATAGAAAGCAACAAAGTGAATCTTTTAACCCTAGAAAACTATGGGAGTGATTTTTTCAATTATAGACAAGTTTATGTCCATGTTTTTACACTGTATGTGACTTGTGAATCTGCCAAGTTCATATCAAATTAAACCGTTTTTAATCCACTTTGATTCATCCATTTGTTTTGAATGGTTTAGTGTCTGATTCAAATCAAATTGTGTGATTCTAATAATAAACCCCACAATTTTTATCACCCTTGTACCTTTTCCAATTGCATGATTTTGATTACACCGGCATATTTTACTCCATAAATTATTTCCTGTTTAATAGTCAACTTTGTGTGGAATGATTCAAAAGGAATAACTCGTTTCTTATTCTTACATTGGTATCATTCAAGCCACAATGCCCTAATCACTCGGAACTAGCATTGAAATGCTCACAACATTTCAGCATTTGAAGGTGCGTTCAACACTTTTTTAGGAAACTGCATAATATGAGAAATTTGTTTTGGACAACAATCCTTGTGAAATTACTTTCAGCACTTCTTTAGGAAACTACAGAATGTAAGGAATTCATTTTGGAGAATAATCCTTATGAAATTACTTGTCTAATACTTAGATGCAACTTCATATAAATCACATCCAAGATAACTGAGTTTGAAGATCTGTTGGAAGCAACTAATATAAATTTTCACAAATTATATTGGGATAAGGAAGCAATAACATAAACTTGGAGGTCACGGGTTCAAGTCTCGGAAACAATCTTTTGCAAAGTAGGATAAGACTGCATACAATAGGCCCTTCACACTGCATTGGCGGAAGCATGTGCACCGGGCTGTTTTTTTTTTTTATTATTTTAAGGAAGCAATAACAGAAACCCTATAGGCAAAACAGCCTAAAAATGAGGTGCTGACCATCGTTCACCATAATACTTCATAAGGATGCACTAGACATGTATCATTGAACTATCCTATAAATGTATCTCTTTGAAATCATCGGAAAATGTTAGATAATTGGTAAAGCATCCCCTTTTGGTCGCTTGATCTAGAAGTTATATTATCACTAAAGAAATTAGATTGTTTTTTTATCCCTCAGTTTTTTGGTGTTGATATTATTTGTAAATTTTTTTTGTCCATTATTTCCTTCAGCTGATTTTTGTCACAATACAGATACATGCAGTGGACACAAGTAACCGTACACAGGTTTCTGATCTTCAAGTTGAACACTTGGAAGGACGTGTTTCAGAAAATTCTGATGGATGGTCTGGGGTAACTCATAAATTTCATGTGTGGTTCACCTCCTACATTATCATTATTTGTTCTAGCCTATTAAAGGGAAAACTTTGTTATATTACTATTTTAATATGGATTAACTTTTTGGTGAAATTGAAGATTAGAGTTCAACAATTATCTTTATTTAACATATGTTTTATCTCCCTTCTCGATTGATTTTACTGAGTCTAGGTGAACTTTCAGAAGCCATATAATAACTACAACAAATAGTAATCGCTTAGTCTTGGGAAATGATAATCTGGACATGCATTTCTAGATAAGTATAGGAAGGTTCTGTAGTTCATTGGAGTAAACTTGAAACATAATAATGTGGTTGCCTATAACTTTCCATATTTCAATTATCACTAGTGTGTAAAGAAAGGCTAGTTTATTGACAGAAGAGCAGGGCCCCAAAGCAAATGCATTCCCATCTGGGCAAAGAGCAAAGAAAGAAAGGGCTGGGGAAGTTATCAATAGATACTCTAGTTAGGCGATGTGAAATAATGACATGTGCACATCAAAAAGAGGAAGACCAAAAAAGATTTAGTAATAAGAAAACAAGATAAAATTTATTTAAATATAAATGATTATATAAGTAGAGGATAGAGGCGTAGAAAAATTCATATAGACAACTCCACCTAGTGAGATAAGACTTCTTGTTGTTGTGTAAAGAAAGACTATTGTGGTTTCCAATATAGTCATCCCTAAAGAGCTTGTGGTCTTATCTGAATGCAGTCCTTAAAAGTTCTAAGATTTGGAATTCTCATTGTTTTCATATGCTCTTTTAATGTACTTGAACATGTGTTCTTGTAAACCTTTCTACTATAGATAGGAACTCATCACGGTTCAATCTTTTGGCAGGATATACCACAAACAAGACTTCCTACTGGTATACAAGTTTATGGACAGAAACCTATTGCACGCCACAGTGAATATGATTTTGATCAACCTGAATTGCCACTTCAGCACCTTGATACAGAAGGGGAATCAATTGCCCATTTGAAGAATAAAATAGCATTTCCTGGATCTCCTCCAAGAATTGGTCTGAAAAGACCCATATCACCACCTATTCTGAGATCCCATGTTGATGCTTCAAAGGTGATTGGTGGAAGGGCTTCTTCATCTCGTTCTGGTGGATATGCTTCAGGAAGAGTCAGTGACGCGAGTGGTTGGATGGATAGGAAAAGACTATCGAGTGAAGATCCCCGGCTTTACAACTTAAGTAATGGCTACGTTAAACAGAATCCTAGAGACTTGATTGATGCATATGGAAATCCTAGAGGAAGAGTATCTGCTCTTGAGAAGTATTCAAAGGTTTGGCACCTTGATATGAATGACATAGCAAGTGAAGCAGCCACGAGAAAATGGAAAAACACTGATGAAGAGGAGTATGTTTGGGAGGATATGAGTCCAACTCTATCTGATCGAAGCAGGAGAAATAGCTTAACAGCATTTGAGCCGAATGCTGGAAACTTTAGCATCAGAAAGGGCTTTTCAAAACCTAATCCTGCACTGTTAGAATCAGATTTTTCAAGGCGTAGTTGGCCTGGCCATGCCCAGCTGTCTCATGCTGATGATCCCTCTTATAATGACGATAGGATTGCTTCCATTGGAGTATGGCCCTTGATCTTTTCTTTTTGTTCTGTTTCCTTTGGTATTCAGTAAAATTGATTATTGGAAAAACTAGTTCCAAGTCATGTATCTTGTATTAATTCTTAACCCTAGTAATTGTGTTGCGAAAATTATTTGCCCCCAAACATAAGTGGGGGAATAGTTAGTTAGCTGACATCTATATGCTGCATTGGTCTACTACCATTGTTAACCTAGGTTGAAGCATTTTGGATTCACGCTCTTAGATCTACCAAGTTACTTATCATAGCTCTTATCAGATTGGTTTGTCATAATCCAAACATGTCTCAGAAAAACTTGCTTTGAAAATGTCTGCAGGTTCCACTCCTACATCCCATTTAATCTTTGTGGCAGAAGTATGCATATGTATGTTGGCAAAAGCATGGCGGCATCCTTAGCATCTGGTTCCCAAGAATATGGATGCATGGATGAAAATCTGGATATGGCTTTTATCTAAAATTAAATAGAAATTGCTCTTTGAACAATTGCTTAATAGGAATACACACTTTAATTAGGCTGTTCACATTTTTTGAGGTATAGCTTGTGGTTTATTTGCTTGGGTTGTGATTAAGAATTGATCTGTTTGAAAATTTCTAAACCTTCAAGTATTCTGTCTATTAAGGTAGAAGGTGCTTGGGCAATTTCTAATTGCCTATTGTTTCCTGTACTATATTATTCAGGAACAAACAGGAATAGTTTATTTAAATTTCTACAATAACTTGTGCAGATTGAGACACTTATTCCAACTGATAAACCTTGAAATATCAAAATTTCTTGTCATTTTTATTGTTACCAATAGATGCTATGCTCCTTTACTTTTTTCACTAGTTATTGTTGATAATGAATTTAAGTATTTTAATTGACTATGTTGGGTTTGTATCTATTGCAGTTCCAACATGGACTAGTGAAATCTACAATAGCTTATGCAGAATGAGACACTAATTCCGACTGATAAAACCTTCAATATTTAATTTCTTGTCATATTATCGCTATCAATTAATAGCAATGCTCCTTTAGTTTTTTCACTTGTTATTTATTCACTATTTTTGTTGACTGGTTTGGGTTTGTGTCTGTTGCAGTCCCAACCTGGATTAGTGAAATCTCGGGATGCTACGATAAATCAGATGGACATGTTGCCTCATTATCAGGAGTCCAACCATATTCGAGATGGTGGGAAATTGAATTACATGTTACCACCACCTTCACAGCAGAACCTGAGCCCTAGGTCACGAAGCAAGGTTGCTGAAATGCTTCCTGTTGCTGCAAGAGGGCTGACACCGATGAGTGGTCAGAGACTTCTTATTCCAAATGACACCTTGCCTGATATTGAATTTCCAATGCTTAGATCATCAAATGATCATGCTGATTCCTTTAAAATAGATAATTCTATCATAGATAGGCATTCAGTCCAACGACCATATTCACCTGCTCCAACAGTCTTGACTTCTGGTCATATATCACAGTCCCTGCCTTTGCTTCCTATATCGCAAAATCAAAGTCCAAACAGAAGTTCACTTGATGTTCCAGAACCTAATAGGCCATCACTGATTCAAGGATCCCACTCATCTGTGCCCCAGCAGCAATATGACCTAGCTGACAGTAAGGACTCAGATCCATTTAGGGTGCTTACTTTGCGTTACCAACCTCCTGGTGTACCCCATCTGAGTCAGCAAGGTAAGGAAAAGGGTTTCCCTATACCTCTACAGTCTCAGGGTACATACCTAAACGTTCTTCCACCTCGGCAAGCTAATGCTTCTTCTTACTCAGTTGGCCAGCCCTTGAAGTTGTTACCAACACTAGGTCATGGGGTTGCTAAGGCTTCTGCTTTTCCATTTTCTAAAACATATAGTGCATCTGATGCATCTTTACATGCTAGGGGTGGCCTTCTACCTCCTTTGCCTCGTGGACCACCTCCTGCCTCGTCTCAAGCCGGACCTATATCTCAAAGTATAAGTTCCTCAATGTCAAGTTCTCCTGCTAGTGCATTTTCAGGCCTTATCAACAGTCTCATGGCACAGGGGTTAATATCATTGAATTCAAATTCTCAACCTCAGGTACTTCAAACTCTTAGTAACATCTTTTTCTCTTATTAGATGTGCAACTTCTTTTTTGTTGGAAAATGATATTACATTTTTCATCTCTTTAGTGTAACTTTGTAGGATTCTTTGGGTGTTGAGTTTAATCTGGACCTTCTGAAGGTGAGACATGAGTCTGCAATCAATTCCTTGTATGGTGAACTTCCAAGACAATGCACAACATGTGGTTTGCGTTTCAAGTGCCAAGAAGACCATAGTAGCCACATGGATTGGCATGTAACTAAGAATCGAATATCAAGGAATCGTAAACAAAAACCCTCTCGGAAGTGGTTTGTGAGTGCAAAAGAATGGCTTAGTGGTGCAGAAATACTGGGAAATGATGTCATTCCTGGGTTTCTTCCAGTTGAGTCGGTTGCAGAGAAGAAGGAAGAAAAAGAGATGGCAGTTCCTGCAGACGAAAATCAGAATGTTTGTGCGTTATGTGGGGAGCCCTTTGAGGATTTCTACAGTGATGAGACAGAGGAATGGATGTATAAAGGGGCTGTGTATTTGAATGCCCCAGATGGATATATTGAAGGATTAGATAGGTCTCAACTGGGTCCTATTGTCCATGCTAAGTGCAGATCTGAGTCTAATGAATCTGGACAATCATAGAGGGTAAGTTTTTTTTTTTTTTTTGTTTTATTTTGACATTATATTATTATAGTGCTCTATATCAATAATGAAGGATAATGAGCACTGGAATTTTATTCCATCTGCCTTTTTTTTTTTTTTTGAGATTCTAGATGATTATGTGTGCTTCTTGATGTCTATAAAGCTTACTGTATAGATTTCACGAACACACTAAGTTTTAAAGACCAGATTCTCACTTTACTTCCCTATGCTTTGTGCGAAACCAAAAGATGTTGAGTAAAGGTACATATAGCTGTCCTAATAAGCTTAACAGCACTTGTGCTAGACCAAAGAATGACATCAATTCTACTTGAAGATATGTTTTTTTTTTTATATGGGGAAGTAAATATACAAAAGTCAAGGAGTGTTGTTAAGCAAACCATACACCAATGACTAAAACACCCAGGAGGAAGTAGGATTTGCATCAAATACATCCCTTAGCAAAACTTGGAGTCAAAAAATCAGGGAACTAAGGATTACCCTGCCTGTATATTTGTTATAGTTCCTTGCACAACGAACATAGCAAAATACTGCTTCTACTTCAGTTACAAATTGTTTTTCTTTTGCACTTTTCAAAAAATCTTTAATGTGATGGCCCGTGCCACGTTTATTAGGTGTTTAATTGCATATACTTTGTTTTTCAGTTGTTATGGAATAGATCTGTATATTTGTATTATTGAAAATTGGCTTGGTTTATGAATATATATTTTGGCATCCAATGTGTGTTTGTAGTTGTCTGAAAATGAATCATACGAACTCATGTCATTATGGATGGAAGTTATTTTGATGTTCCTTTCATAGTAGGGTTTAAATTTCATACTGCAAACCTCAATATGGTTGAAATTTACTAGTCCTGTTAGGTGCATGAACTGCCAATTTCAGATAGTTTGCAGTAAAGAATGTTTTTTATGATGGTGCAACCGTGCAAGTGGTATACAAGATTTAGTATCACATAGGCGGTTATCATCATCAAGCCATGTTTGTGCCAACTAATTCCGGTAGGCTGTAGTATGGGTGTGGTATAATCTTTTAAAAAAAAATATTTTAGATCATTTCATTGTTGATATGGTTGGGCCAGAAGTCAGAAGGGATTGAGAGATCTGAATGTTGCTGAGTTTCTTTGGGGATAAAGTCCATGTAACTGGCTATAAACAGTTGGAGCAAACATGGTATGTTGATGACGAATAATTGTTCTGGTACATCAGACAAAGTACTGATCTGACAGATCATTTGGATCTGCATTAAACCATTTTTGAAATGCTGCTTTGAACCACTAATACTTATTGAACTTATTGTTTTGCTCTCGCCATAATGAATTTGAATTTTGATTTATTTCTCCTGGTAGGATGCAACTATTTGAATATATCATACTAAACTTCCTTTTTCTCATTATTTCTTTTGGTTTGCTGATGTTTGTACTTGGCTGTTGATTAACATGTATGCTGCTTGTAGATAAAATATGGGAGGTTGTTTCTGAATTATCACATGTTTTTTTGTGTAAATATTCATTGTGAATTATTTGAATCTGTTTCTCAAGAGGGGCATTTATTGTTTAGCCTCTTGGATTGATTTAGTAATTAACTGGATAACAGATGGTTGAGATCAGTTTTTTTCCTTGAAAGTTTGCTGTGTGAAAGTTAGGACTTCTCAGATTGGATCAAGTGAATGATTTAATGCTTTATTATATTATTGATCGACAGTCATCCAACTGACGTGACACCATTTATTGCATCAAGCAGGGAAATTAACCCTCTGTTATCGGATCACAAGATTGCAACAGCAGAATAATTTTACCCTGCAAAATCACTCGGAGATCCTGGTCAACATGGTAGGGAAAGTTTCATCCTTTTTCCTCGTAATGATCAAGCCTACCTACCATCCTGTACATGTAAAGTTAAACTTGTGTAACTTTTAGCAATATCTGAGATTCATCCTCCTTTCTTTTTTTCTTTCTCCTACTTGTTTTTACTCTTTATGTTGAGCTTTTAGAATTAATATTATGAATGTTGGCATCGACTGTGTAGCAATTCAACGAGAGACAATTATTTCAAAGATATCTGCATTGATGTAAGTTCACCTTTTTTTTTCCTAGTCTTTTGGCTTCTACTATCCACTTTTGCAGGGAGGTTATGCAATTTCCTTACGCATTAAGGGTAAACAATTCCTAGAATTGGTAGCTTCGCAGCCTCTAGTTTCAAGGAATGATACGTACAAAGGTGTTTGCAATAGCTGCAGCAATGGAACAGCTCTTCTAATATTATATTTACATTCCATCTTTTTATTTCATGAATTTAAAGTGAAGCGGCCTCTACTTTTATTCATTTCAATTCTCGTGTGTTATGAGAAGTTGTAATATTTGTTACACTGTTCCTGAACTCTTGCTCCATGTGCAATGGGCAGATCATTGTGATTGAGCCAACCAGTTTTCTACGACCATTTCATGCGAGTTGCTGTTGTTAATTTGATTATATATATACGTATATATACCAAAAAAGTTGAAGCAAAATGACAAACTTCAGAACAATAACAGACTGTGCATATTTACCACCGTGAGCGCATTTTTATGTCAAATAAATTACTTGTGTTTTTTCTCTCCCTTTCTTCAATGACGTCTAACGTTTTAACGATGAGTAAATAATTTGTTGTAAAGTGTGTTGCAGGTGTTAACATTTTTTTTAAGAAAATATTGTTTTACAAATTATTCAGCTCAGATAGTTTAAACCGTATATATAATTTAGAATTGTCTATGTCATAGGCATGCAGTTTTCAAGCACAAGATTTGTCGTTTATGTTGGAACACTGCCTAATTCATTTGATGGATAGAAAAGAATGACCTAACTTAACTCGAGGCGCATGATTTTTCTTATTAAATCTATATACGTCATGCGCATTATATTTAATCAACTGATTTTCCAATTGTATATTAATATTTGATCGAAACAAAAGTATCATATGTTGAATTTTATATTAATTTGATAGGCTCTTTTTAAAGCCAAATAAAAATAAAAACTCATTCATAGTTAGTAATTTAAAACGCTTTCTAGAAGTAGTTTGAGGGAAAAGTAGAGAAATGGACAAATATTGTTTGACTAAATAGATATGTGGTAATTGTCAATGTATATTGATCGTACATGTGTATTTTACAATTTTTATATTTTTGGACAATTATAAATATTGTGAATTATAATACTCCTAGATAAACCAATTAACAATAAAATATACATTAGATGATGACTGACAAGGATATATCGTGGATGTTATGGTGGTTTAATTTAGCTCAACTTCCATTTCCCAATCTTTGACCCCTACTACTTAAGACTTATTCATAGTTTAATTATTTAATTTTCTTTTGTGATATAATTCATCTTATTTTTTGTTGAACTTAGAAATTTTATTATTTTACCTCTAATATATTTTTATTTTGCTATCCTTCACTCTAAGTTAAGTTTCACATTTTTAATAGTCATTTTTAATGTGTGCCAGGTGTGAATTGCAGAGCTATATTTTTGCTCTCCAATTATTTGCGTTGAAATCACGTAAGGAGAAAAAAAAATCATAAAAGAAAGCACTTGAAATATCTTTATCGAACCATTGTACCCATATTATTATTATTTTATTTCCATTAAAAAAAAATATGGAGTCTAGTCTAGCGATCAACAAAATCAATTATCAAGTGTGTCTTCTGGTCCCCAACACAATTAAAAAAATGTTGGCTATGAAGTCCTCTCTAGACAAACTTTAAACTATGTCAAAATTTAAGTAGATGATATCGGTTCATAACAACATCAAAATTAAGCTCAACAAAATTGACAAATTTGGTTAAATAATCACATTTGTTAATGAATTGAGAGATAAAGTAATTAGTTAAATAATCACATTTGTTAATGAATTGAGAGATTAAATTTAAATGATGAATGAATGGACCACGATGCCGATACTAGTGGTCCCCATTCGTCTCTTGGCTCGTGCTTTTGTAGATATCCTGCCTCTCAACGGCTCGAACCACCGCAACAAACCGCAGGTTCCTAAGTCTCATTCCCCGCGCACCGGGACCCACTTCCAGTTAAGCCAAACTTCCAATCCTCACGTGAGTAACCAAGCGGGTAGGCCTGCTGAATGAAAGTGGACCCTGTCGGTGTCAGATCGACCTGCACCGTACGATCTTACATTACCGAACACGCGTCTGCTGCTGGGAGCGGTAGTGTGAATATCTGTGCGCGGTGGGACCGTCACGTGGCGGTGGAGGAAGGGGATCAGCCGGTGAATCGAGATTGCGTTTGGAACCCTTTTTAAAACGGGGTTCGAACGAGAAACTCCCTCATCCCTCCTCCGTCTCTTTCTATCTTCTTCTTTTATTTATTTATTTATTTCTCGGCGGTCAGGCGGCGACGGCCGGAGGAGAGATGGCGTGGTGGGCTCGAATGGTCTCTCCGGCGAGGCGAGTATGTGACGGCGTCGCCTTCCGCTTCGGGCTTCGCAAATCCGGTGAGAGTTCTTCCCCGATCCCCAACCCGACGTTGTCGGAGGAGTTAACTGTTCTCGATCTCGTTCCACCTCTTGATTTCACGCAGGGTTGATGAGGCTGAGGCGGGAGGTGCGCACGTGCGAGTACGAGGACGTGCGCGTGATGTGGGAGCTGCTGACGGAATCCGCACGGGCTGGGTCGTTCCGCCCGGCGACGACGGCGGCGGAGGAGCCGACGAGGAGGAAGAGTCGACGGAGCAACGGGAGGCAAGGTTGGGCCCTACTTTTTTGCTTCTGCCGAAGGTTCTAGAATCGCATAGCCACTGTCCATTAACCACCTGCTTCCTTTTCTTCATTTGGGATTTTGTAAATACCATGAGCTTCAGATGGCTTGTTATATATTATGCCTTTTTTCTTCTCGGACTCTAAAGAACTCCTTATTTCCTACCTCCCTGCTTGTAGCTAATCTCCGATCAATTGGTTTAGTTTATTGTGTGTGTGTTTTTTTTTTCACTCATTATTGTTATTATTATTATTATTTTTATAAAAAAGACAAATGATATGGATGATTGAGATGTGGTATATCAGAATCAGATGGCTTATATTATAGTAGACCTGACCACGGTTCGGAACCGTCGGTTCGACGGTTCGGAACCGACGGTTCGACGGTTTCAGGCAGGTCGACCCTTAACCTTAACCGCCCAAGACGATTACGGTTCACGGTTCAGAACCGCCGATTCACGGTTCGGTTCACGGTTCGTCACGGTTCGTCACGGTTCAAGATTAATATGTTAAAAAAAATTAAAAATTAAAAATTAAACAAAACATTAAAAATTAGAAATTAAAATTTATTGAAAAAAGGACTTGTACTTATTTAAGTTGCCTACGTATCCCTTTAGGGGAATCAAAGCCTACGTAGTTCTTTTACATTTTTATCCTTTTACATTTTCATTCACTTCCATTTCCTGTTCCTGTCGTATTTGTTCCTTCAGTATCAAAATCTTCAACTTCGTCATCTGAAAGTTGCATTCCTTGGATTCTTTTCTCCACTCTGGTCCAATCGTCCAGTAATGCTTGGGCTTCCAATGAGTCGGGAGACAAAGTTGATCGTCGTTCATCTAATATGTTGCCGCCGGCACTGAACGTCTGCTCCACAGCAACAGTTGACACTGGACAAGCTAAAATTTTTTTTGCGATCACGGAGAGAATGGGAAAGCTTTGAGCCTTCTGTGACCACCACTTTAAGATATCGAAGTTTTCGCTATTTGCTTCATTAAAATCAAAAGAAGTCGTAAAAATAATTCTCAAGTTCCTGTGTGGAACTTAAGGATCCTCGTGAACGTTTTGTCCGTTCTTTTAATAAGAGTTGTGCTTTTGTAAGTTTTAAATTACTACTAGTAGTTTGTTGAATTTCAGAAATATTAATTTGTGTTCCATATTTTGCATAATATTGATTATAAATATCATATAAATAAATTCTAATATTATATATAATATTAACTGGATCAGGGGAAGAAGAATCTTTAATTGGAATTAAAGCGTCATAATATAAAGTTAACATTTCTTGTAAAACTTCTAATTTAAATCTAGGATATAAAGCAAATGTAATTAAATAAATTTCAGGAATTAAATAAAAATATTTTTCCCATTTAGTTTTCATAGCTAAGATGCAAGGAGATAAAGATTCATTATTAATATGTTCATTTAAAACTAATACTATATTAGAAAAATTTTCTAAAACTAATTGAGCAGTGGGATAATAAACACTGGAAAGTTGTTCGGTTGCATCATTAAATACTTTTAAAATTTCACAAATACTACTACAAATATTCCATTGTTGTGAAAATAAATATATATTAGTATTAGTATTTTGTTCAAAAAATGAACATAATAATTCTTTATATTGAAATGAATCTTGTAATAATTGGTATGTTGAATTCCAACGTGTTGGTACATCACGTGGAAATTTTTTAGGTCTCATTGCATTAATTTTACAAAACCTACCCCATTGTTTCATTATAGATGGATGAGACCATAAATAAGAAATTGCAATTCTAATTGGTTTAATATAACTTTCTAAAATTTTTAAACCATCTTGAACACATAAATTTAAAACATGGCATACACAACGAATATGAAAAAATAAACCTCCAATAATAGGTTGACAAACAAATTTTAGATCATCTAAACTAGCGGTATTAGAACTAGCATTATCTAATGATATTGAAAATATTTTATGAGTTAAACCATATTCTTCTAAAATTAAACATAATAATTGTACGATATTATGAGCATTATGTGATTCATCAAAAACTCTATAAGCTAATAATCTTTTTTGGAGGTTCCAAGAGTTATCGATCCAGTGGCAAGTCACACTCATATACGAATGTGTTTGCCAATGATCACTCCAAATATCGGAACATAAAGAAACTTTATTATCTAATTTACTAAATTCATCAATTAAATTCTTTTTTCCTTGTTTTACTAATTTTTTAATTGTACGAGTAAGTATAATACTAGGAACACGTTTAGCACATGGATTAAGAGATTCTTTACAAAAATATTCAAATGTGCATTTAGATCCAAAACTAAAAGAAAGATGTTCTACGGAAACAAATTTAGCTAATGATTCTCTTAATTTATTATCCGAATATAAAAATAAATCGGAATCGGTACTACCGCTAGTTGAAGAAAATCTTGATAATTGTGTTTGAGAACGGTCGAGTCCATATTCCGTCGGGTGCTTCATTTCTACATGTCGTTTCAACGACCCATAGCCGCCGCCGGTTTGGAATTTGTAGAAAGCATTGCAGTGCTTACATTTTGCACGCATTTCTCCCGATGGAAGAGTGACCTTCTCAAAATGTTTAGTAAAAATAGAAGACTTTAGAGGAGGAAGTTCCCGAACCTTAGAAGTAATTGCATCGGTACTTCCTTGTGTTTCGGGTGTCGGATTCGGAAGATGCTTGATCTCATCATCGGTGGATTGAATGTTGGGGTCCTCCTCCCGTGGATTCATTATTTGTTTTCCCTTCCGAGCTCGAGATGATGCACCTCCGCGACCTCCTTCCATTGTAATTGAAAATTGAAAACGAAAGCGTGTAGAGATTAGAGAATACGAAAATGAGATTAAGAGTAGAGAAGATGTGTGTGAAAAATGATGAAATGAGCTCTCTATTTATAGAGTTTTGATAGTAACGGACACTAAATCATAGCCATTGATCAAAAAACGGTCAAATGATCCTAACCGTTGAAAAAAAATACCCAAAAAACCCTCCCAACGGCTATGAACCGCCGATTAACCGGCGGTTCAAACCGTTTAAAAAAAAAAAAAATTTGTTTGCGGCTGAACCGCCGGTTCAACCCGCCGGTTAACCGGCGGTTCGTCGGGTTTACTGCCCATGAACCGGAACCGGCCCGACAACTTGCCGGGCCGGTTCCGGTTCGACCCGGTGAACCGGGTCAACGGGCAACCGGCCCGTTGACCCGATTACGGGCCGGGTCCGGGCCAGACCTGGCCCGGGATCGGGTCTATATTATAGGTTATTCCATGTGCCTAGAACATTTGCAATGCAGCTAGAGCATTTTGCAAAAAATCTCTACTATTTCATTTTTTATTTTTCTATGATTATATGATTGAGATGTGGTCCTTAACTTTCACATCTCAGTTTTAAAAATAAGATCGTTCAATTCAATGATTAATGTTGAACTTGAAAATCATATGGAATTCTAGTTGAAATCAGCTTCGTTTGTTAGCCGTTTATTTTGAAATCTAGTATATTAATTGTAATAGAAAAATATGATGAAAACGGTTCGCTAAAAACTGCTTGATTTGTCTGACTATTTGGGTGGCATCTCGAGAACCAGGCCGCCCTGTTTTGCTTGTCCACTTCGCACGTCGCCTGTGGCGTAGTCTTCGTCCAACATCGTGCAGTCCTCGAAGCTCGTCTTGTAATTTAAATATAGCAAATAAATATTTTCTATAATGTTAAAGATGTTATTTGAAAATTTTTATTGCGGTAGAAATATGCCAGAAAACGTTATGTACGTTAACTTTCATGTTTGCTCCGAAAAACAGAAGGGGAAAAATACTACAGAAATTATCATCGGCCACCAGCGGACGGACCTAAAACAGTGGCCGGAATCGACAGAGAAGACTTTAGATTGACCAATTAGGTGCAGATGATACCTTTTCTACTATCTTCCCTGATGGGTCGATGCTGACTTTATTAATCTTCTTCTCCAATGCAACTCTTCAATAGAGAATGCATGCGTAGACCGGGCAGTTCTATATTTTTTTATTGTCTTGCTCAATTCTACCTTAAATATATAATTTATTATATATTTTATTGTCTAGTTTCCAATACGACCACGTAAGAAATAAAATAAGAATGTTTGGGAGTTTCTTTTCTGCCCCCAACCTGCCCCACTTCTTATATTGATCGAAAATAAAATTTAAAAAATTACTTTTATCCCATTATCGTCCATAAGTCATTATATATTCTTACTTTATTATAGTGACCAACTGTAATCACTAATCAAATTAAGCTAATGCATTTATTCACCTAAATTGGTTTGTGGCCCAATAGAAAGCTTTGATAATTAACCATTGTACATAAGCCATTTTTGTGTTATTGAGAGAGGCGCGCGACATTGTGTTGTGCACCATGTGAAACTCGCCTTTGTGAGTGAGAAGAAAGAACACATCTTACAAGTATGAGAAGAATGAATCTAATGATGAAAAAACATCTAAAACAATTCGATGTCTAAAATGATGCCAAGAAATATCATTCTTTCTTGATTATGACACATGCAAACAAAAACAGCAGGAAATCCTCTATGAGGAATAATGTTGCTGTCTTGGTTCTACCTGGAAGCGATTCAATCCAAACATTAGTTTCTTCGGTATTGGAGCAGAATCAGCATGCTTCTCTTAAGAAAATTCTTGCAACAAGAACATCTTGAACGCACTATCCCTTTTGCCGATCTCTACTCTTATGATCACACCTCTGATCTGATGCCACTTCAATCTTGTGTGGCTTCTCCAACGCATTAATTATTTTCTTTCCTCAGGAATAAGTGGGCCAACTAAGAACCTTCATCTTCTTTTCATGTTTGTAGATCATCTTTATAAGTGACAAGATTATAACATTCTTCGCATGATCTTCTTTCGGTATTGTTAAATTTATGAATTGACAGTCTTCCAATGGTGTTATGATGATGAGCTATCATCATCCTCTGAGCCTCTTCTCCATTCATATCTTTGGAGGACTGGTTGAGAAGTACTTGCAGGTATTGAGAAGGATCTAGCTGATCCAATCATTGTCCTCTCATGTAATCTATTCACCTCCTTGCATACACCGTCAAGCATAGAGAGGAAGTCCCTCACCACCATGAAGATCCTAAGTGGGTGGGATTCTTCCTTTGTTGCATCGCCATGGAAGTACTCTGTAGTTTCCTTAACTAAGTTCATTGCCTTTTTCTCGTCTCCCTTAACAAAGTCAATCTCCCTTTCGGACTGTGGAACAAATATCCTCATCGTTTCAAAAAATTTCATGCCTTGTGTGCAAGACTTCTCAAGGTGTAGAACGGACTTTACCTTCTCAAGCCCAATTTCTAGCTTCGACGCGTAACTGATTAGCACATCCGAGTCCATTCCAGCTGCCTTCCTGACATTGCTAAGCTCACTACTCAGCTCAGCCACCACTTTCAAGTCTTGATTCTTAAACTGACCTTCAGCAATATTAGAAGAATCATTTGCAGTAGATTCACTACTTGATCCTTCTAAACGAACAATCTCTCGCACAACAAAATGCAGAAGTGTGGTCTTTCCATCGGTCCCTCTTACATCAGCAAGTTTTAGAAGAGTATCGAGCTTGAAGGCCATTGCTTGACCTCGGTTGGTGCCCACATTCATCCTGTTTCCAGTCCTCAGAACGGCTTCCAGGAGCTTAAGGAATAGCCTACTGCTTCTTAGATCTTCACAAGCTGCCTGTAGACAGTTTGAGGGAAACATGAAACTAGGTAATATAGGACACATTATCATAGGAAAATTACAAATCCCTGTGAAGCAACACGATACTTATGGTTAACTTTTTAACATCATAATCAGAGTAACTCTACCAAAACTAGATGCAGATCAAGGACCATTTGGAAAACTTTTAGGTAGATACAATAAGTTGGGTTGTTAAAATGCACTGAACCACTGACTTGGTAGACAGCAATAGGATGAAACATGAAAACCTTAAACCAGTAATGCAAGTTTGAATATTGAAATAAAAGGAAAATAATTCTAAAGAAGAGGGATAACATACATTAAATATTCCCAAGAAATGATAGTTGTACTAATCAAGGAAATTCTATTGTGATAGAATGATGAAGCTGAGAGTTTTACCTCTAATGTTCCATAACATTGTTTCAGATATTTAACTTCAGACTCAAAATTAGCTCTATACAGCATTGCATCAATCCTTCTGAAAGCAAATGGTATGTCCAAAATTGTTTTCAGAAAGCTCTCTGCTGAACCTAATTCTGTTACATCACCCGTATAATTATGTAGTTTTAGTTCTTCCTCCTTAGTAGGCGCCATCTTCACTAAAGTTTCTAAAATCGCAGCTCCTAAACAATCAATGTTACCTGTTCCAATTATCATCCATAAGCAATTAGGAACTTGGTGATGACTTTGAAAATAACCATCATAAAAGATGCAAGCTATAGCTGACAGAAACAGAAGTTTTATTTATTTTATTTTATTTTTTAAAAAAAGAAGAAAAGAAAATGGCAGTAGAAGTATAGCGAATTAGGATAACACTGTGTCGATATGGATTATGAAGTAAATAAATAGCATAAATTAGGTTAAGAATAAAACTGCAAATATTAGAGTTCTTACCATCCAAAAGTGCCCTGGATATCTCATCTCTTGTCACATTCAGGGCCCTCAAAAGTATTGCGATGTTCTGCGATCTTTTAGGGTCCAACAAACTGTTCTCTTGCTTGGAAGGCAGGATTCCCTGTTTTCTTCCCGTATCTTTGGGAAGAGCACTTGTGGCATTGTTGACAAATAGAGTCTCGATCACATCCTCATTTAACCTGAGAATTCAAAGGAATCATATCAAGGTCATGCATTAGAGGCTTCAGAATGCTGAGTGAAAACTATAAAGAGTAATGCAGGGGAAATCCTACTCAAATGAACTCGATGCCAATTGGTCCCAAACCATTGCTCGATCGGAAGTTGCCCTGACTTTGTCCCAATGAAGGGGCTTCAACTTGGGTTTGGCATCGCACTCCAGATCTTCCACCACGCTGCCGACTTGCAAAGTGCTGCCGTTGCCAAGCTTCCCAGTAGTGAGTGGGTTGAACCTTGAAGCTTCTGCGGGAAGTGGATTTAGCAATCTATGCCTTGACGACGGAGTCATTCTGTCTGTAATTGGGCGTTCGGTTTTGGCCATTACTTGATTAATTGACACTCCTGATTGTGGTGGCGGCGGGGGAGGTGGTGGTGGCGGAGGAGTGGTTGTTTGAACTTCTATGGTCTCGTACATCCTGCGAGGAGGAGGAGGAGGAGGTGGTGGTGGTGGTGGTGGAGGTGGTGGTTTTGTAGCGGGCATTGACGGAGGTTGAATTATCGATTTCACATCGGAATTCGAATAAGAGCTAGGTCTCGTTTTGGAGAAACATCTCCGGGATTGAGTAGAGTCCGTTGGCGGCACGGGCAGTACTTCCACCCCTCCGCTGCTGAGGCTCCACCGCGTGACAGAACTAATCGAGCTGTCGACGGTGGCGGTTGCCCCCGACCGCTGCGTAGTATAATAAGTATCCCCATCGTAGGACAGCCTTTGCGGAGGAACCATTCCCCTCCGTGAGGCCGTCGCGCTCAGCGGCGGTAGCGGCTGGAGCTGGGGGCTCGGGTGATGCATTTCGAACAGTACCCGCTCCTTCCCCAGCTTCCGGTAAGGGGAAGCATTCACCTCGTCGCTCCGCCGCCTGCCCCCTGCTCCTGCTTCCATCGTGCCGAGGTAGAGGACGTCCGGCGCCATCGCGCGGGCTCTTCCGCCCTCCTGCCGGATGCCGCTGTCGTCGCGGCCGATAAGCCTCCTGGCGTCAGGCGAGGTAGACAACCTCCTCCGGTAAAGGAAGAACCCCGATAAGAGCAGAACCGCGAGGGCGGCAACGGAGGCGCAGACCGCGGCGGCAACGACCCTTTGGGAGTGGGACCGGGCCGGAGCGACAGCGGCGGGAGGGGAGGGAGTACTCCCAGATGTGAAGCCGATCGAGTCCACCGTCGGTGAGTCAGTGAAATCTTGAACGATTGGCGGCGGGGGCGGGGTCCACTGGATGGGATACAGAGGCTGGTGAAGGTCCCTCCGGGCATCGCCGTCCGCAGGGACGGCGAAGGAGGAGCAAAAGAGGAGAGCTGCGATCAGTGGCAGTGCCATAGAGGCGAAACCTCTTGAAATCTGTGGGTCGATAGAAGGAGGAGAAAAAGAAGCTTCGGAAATGGCAGCGAGCGAGAATGAACAGATCTGCGTTATTGTTGTTTATTCCCACGGTTATATTTTTTTTTTTTATTTTCCTTCATGAACATGCAGCAACAAGCAAGAAAGGGGGAGGCGGGAGAGTGGAGAGCGAGTTGCGCGACATCGACTCAACTAACCTCCCGTCTCGCAATCGTGCACGTGCCGATCCGCCGGGCCCATCAACGGCGTAATACGGCAACGGCGTCCATCAGTAACCCCCCAGCCTCGATGTATTATTATGCCCAAGTTGAAAGCCAACGTGGAAGATGGAAAGTTAAAGGGATCGGACGGTCGCGATGAGTCGAAGGAAGCATAAAGCAAAAGAAGGGGATCGCTTGGTATTTGGGTCACTCCTGTTTTTTTACTTGCGATTCCGATTCCGACTGGGAATGCGTATTAATCGGTGACAGCTGACGACAGAATCTACACGTGGCTTTCGACCGGTGAATTGCTCTGGAATTGTAACTTATTTAAGATTATATATATATAATTAACAAAAAGTTAAATAGGAGACTTAATTAAAAAATTATCTAAATCGGAAGCGCCGGTTACTGAGGAGAAGAAAGTGCCTAGCAAAGGTAAAGGTGTTGGATAAGAGCTGCCTCACTTCCCCGGCTTTATCCTGTCTTTAATCTGCTGAGACGGCGACAACTATCCTAACTAAATAATTTAAAGAAATTTATCGAAACAAATTCTTCATAATTTAGATTTATCAGGCAGATAGTTCTCGAATTACTGAACTGCTGAGCAGTCAATCATTAATGAATAAATTGGGAAAAGACCTAAATTAATTGGACCAAAGTCTGAATACATAAATTTTAAAAAAAAATTGTTAAAAAAAACTTTTGATTAGAGTATTTTAGAAATATAAATATATAAGATATTTTTCTTGCTAAAATGCCTTTATAAAATAATATTTTAATGAAAAGCATAAATAATCTAGTTAGGGTATTTAGAAGATTAAAATGGTGTTAGGTATAAGCTAAAATAAAAATGTATTTTAATGTCTAGTGAAATATCTTCAAGCATATTCAATTAACTGTATGTGAGCGTCCATAGATAGAAATGTTTAGTCGGCTTAGAAATCAATTAAGTCAATTGAATACTAGGGTTTGAAAAATAAAATATTTATATTCCTGTTTCAACCGATTGACAGTAGGGATTTTCTGATTTACAAATTATGGATCAAAGGATGATCCATTGTATGAGGACTCTTAATTTGGATAGACTCCACCTTTAAATAGGTGAGGTTCATCCAAATTAAAATTTTAAAAAAATGGATCATCCTCTGATCCGTAATTTACGAATCAAAAGATCCATTCTCACCTATTGAAAGCTTGAACAATTGATAGAATTTTTTTTAGTCTATTGTTCAACTAGTCATTAGCTACACAAATATTACTTCATGAAAGTTATTTGATTCGGCTAGGGTGTACTAAAATAAGTGTAAATAAGCGTGGAGGATGTTTGACTTTGCTATAGTGTAATGTTTTCAAATAAAACTTGAATATTTGGGATTTCAGAAGATTTGCTTCTACAAGCTTTAGGTAGAATTTAGATAAAGAGTGAGTTCTCCATCTTTATTAAATTTTTTTTGTTAATCAAAATATTTAAACTTTTGGTCCAACTAATCTCGAAGATACACGATCTTCCCTTCCATTAAATCCGGAAGTACAACGGTGGTTCCTAATGTGATTGTCTAGCCATTCCAGTAATTTAAACCTGATAAATGTAATATTGCCCTGCTTGAAAATTAAACCTTAAGTGCTTGAATATATAATTCTTTGTTCCTTCGGATGGGTCTAGTGACTAGTGACTAGCGCATAAAGTATTACCATAATGAGGTCTGGAATTCGAATCTCGATAAAATCGAGATAAATACCTCCCTTATGTGATAGTCACTATTCCAAAGGCTAGTAATCGCCCGTGATTTACCTCCTCCGTGTTTTTCTTGGGATGGGTTGACGGCGCTGAAGGCGAGCGTATTCATCTTTTGCTATAATGAATATATAATACTTTATCGGATAAGCGAATTGTGTTTTTACCATACGTGGATGTATTACCTTATTTTTATTATTGCATTTGGATTGTGCTTGAGGCTAGCTCTTTATTAAAAAAAAAAAAATTTAATAATCCTAATTAATCTCATTGATTATTTCTAGGGTGATCGGTCCGGTCCCATAGATGTTTCTCACCGGCCACCAGGATAAATCGGGAAGCGCACGTGGCAGTCAATCCAGACGCCCAGCATCCTTTGATTGTGCTTCTCATTTGGAAAAAAATTCTTACAAATATGTCATAATTATGGATCGAACTATAAATATCTGGATGATAACTTGAATGTTCTATCATAGCATCATGTCCCGGGAATGGCTAGCTCTCTATTAAAGGAGATTCTGTTAATGGATTTATGAGCATAATTTATTTGATAAATTAATAACCCATGGAGCAAGAGCAAGATTCAGAATATTGTCAAATTCATTGTGTTAGCATTATTTTACACTTTATTATTTTAATTCATTTTATATTGTGCATACAACATGGACACGACCAATCAAATTCATAGATTAGCAACATAAGAGTGCTACCAAGCAACATAAGAGCAAGATTGTTAATGTTTTATTTTTGAATGTTTTATTGTTCCACTTTAAAAAAATTAAAAATTAAAGAAATACACAATGGGTGATCCAAACCATCTCCGCAATGAACTTATAGCTTATTTGCAAAATAGCTTCCATTTTAAAAAATAATATACAATGAGTGTAAACAGATTTGTGAAATTGCCTGCAATCAATTTATTTTATTTTATTTTTATCTTTTTTTATGAAAATAAATTTCTTTTGGATGTTGATGCAGCGATAAAAGGGGCCCACCAAGTACAGGTCAAATATAGAGATAGTAGTCGACATGAAAAATCAAAGTCCAGGCAGTCAACGGTGGTCAACAGTCTCATCCAAGTTGGCCGAACGAAAATCGACTCCAACCGCCGATCGGGCCTGAAGTGTCTGATTTGCCAAGCGGCCGTTTGGCCAGGAGCACTACAACAAGAACATCAAACGCTCATTACGGATTAGAGGACACTAATTAACGCGACCAGAGCGCTGGTCCGGTAGGGCGGAAACAATTAACTGAGCTAAGGGATTACGAAGAAGAACGACTGAGATCGACTGAGCGGGGATCCCCTACCGAGTGACTCCCCCTCTTGGCTAAACAGTGGAACCCCTCTCATATCTCTTAATATCCCATTGGGAGATAAGGTCGTTGACAACATGACATGATCAACGGGTGGATTGTATGACGGAAGCTTCTACTGTTTCATCAAGGATTTGCATGTCATGTTAAGGTATGGTGTCAGAGATACTTTTTTGACATGCCCTTTCATAGGATAGTTTGGAGAACGTGCCTACGCCTTGAGAAGCCTGCACGTTGTCCCCTGTAGCACTATATAAAAGGGGGTCCATGGACCAACGAAAGTATGCATTATTCACTATTCATGCTTGTGCTTTCACTGTTGCTCCGCTTTCTTGTACTTTTCCTGTGACTGACTTGAGCATCAGAGAGTCAATGCCGGGGACTCCTTCCCTGGTCCGACACTAACTTTTCTTATGTTGGAAAGCGGAGCAGACTCTACACGCGGTCAACCAAGAAGTCACATCCCTAACTTGCCTTCTTTACGAATTTCAGACAGGATCATATTGACACAATTTGTGGAAACATAGCATGTATCCAAGAAGTGGAGATGGAAAACGCTAGACGACTCATGATTGTGACACTAACCAAGGAGGACTTAGATATGCTGTTACAAGCCCGAGCAGTAAAAATGGCGGAAGAACAGCAGTAATAAGCGCTGGTCGAGTGCTAGGTACATGAGCCCGCGACATCAGTAGTGGGGCAGCAGGCCGGATATAGAGACCAAGCGGAACATGTCTCCGATCGAGGGTAGAATAAGAAGCCGACTGATACATACGGGGGCACGCCCAATGCGCCGATCCCCTTCCATCGGGCATTATTTCACACTCCTTCAGAGGAACAAGGCCGAGCGGACAGAGAGCCAGGATCCTCTTTTGATGACAAACCTGTCCGGGATGTGCGAAAAGGAAAAGTGCCAAGAACAGATGATTCACCCGAGAGGATCAACCGATAGTTCTCTCAAGAGATCCTAGACGACTCACTATCCCGACACTATACTCCACTAACGATTAGAGAGTACAATGGGGCGGCCGACCCAGAGGACCACCTGAACCGGTTCGATAACACGTCCACGCTCCACCAATATACCGATGGGGTGAAGTGCCGAGTCTTCTTTACCACTCTTTCTGGATCGGCACAAAGGTAGTTTAGGTGCTTGGCGGTCAGATCAATCTATAGCTTCAGGGATTTCTGAGCGGCAATTATAAACCCAAGAGCGGACGAACCAATAATCGAGCGGCGGCTATAAATCCAAGAGTCTATGTCAATAATCATGCGACAACTATAAATCCCGGATTAACAGTCGAGCGACGATAATAAATCCTTGAGTGGATGAATTCAACAGTCGAATGACGACTATAAACCCTGGATCAACAATCGAGTGGCGACTATAAACCCTTGAGTCAACGAATTCAACAGTCGAGCGGTGACTATAAACCCTTGAGCTTACAAATCAACAGTTGAGTACCGGCTATAAACCCTAGAGTAAATGAACTAAAAGTTGAGCGGCGGCTATAAACTCGAGAGTCTATGTCAACAGTCGAGCGACGATTATAAACCCTGGATCAAAAGTCGAGCGGCGACTATAAACCCTTGAGTCGACGAATTCAACAGTCGAGCGGTGACTATAAACCCTTAAGCCAATCGATTCAACAGTCGAATGACGACTATAAACCTTTGAGTCTACGAATCAACAGTCGAGCGACAGCTATAAACTCCGGAGTCGACAACCACAGTCGAGCGACAACTATAAGCCCTTGAGTCGACGAATTCAATAGTCGAGTGACGATTATAAACCTCGAATCTGTTGGATTGAATAAGTGCGATAGAGGAGGGGGTGAATATCGCGCTTTTAAAACTTTTCTTTTACTCGATAAAAACAAAGTCGTGCAGCGAAAAAATAAAGAACAATTCGGTTACTTGACCACACCGATGGGCAATCCACTAAAACCCTTCTTTCCGAAAGCCTTGGAAAGAAGCAGTGCGTACAACAAGATGAGTAAGATAGTAACAACCTACTATCTTACTTGAACTAAGTACAATGTAAGCAAAAGTAAGTTTTACCGACAGTACATAAAAGTTGAGGCTCGGTCGGCACTTCTTGAAGCAGTAGATGAGTAGCACGAGTTGTAGCTTGCACAGAGATGAACTTCAAACCAATCAGCGTTACCTAGCCTCGGACCTCGAGCTCTCTTTTATAAGAATCATCGATGTTTGATCGACCGATCCCTAGGTTTGGTCGATTGAACCAGCTCTCTTCCTTCCTGGCTGAAATCCGATGCTGATTCGATCTTCAACAATTAATGTCCATTAAGGGTTTGATCGATCGATCCCTCTGTCCGGTCGACCGAACAGGCTCCTTCCTTGTTCATCGAGATTTGCCGAGATTTTGCATTTACTGTGCCTTTAATTTGATCGTTCGGTCGACCGATGCTCTGGTTCGATCGACCGATCAGTGTAGTTTCCTTCGTTGTTGATCGTTGCTGATTGGATTGATCTGTGTTGAGTCAACCTGGTTCGGTCGACTGATCCCTTCGTTCGGTCGACCAATCAGGTCATAATCTACAAAACAGTGTTAGACAAAATATCCCTGCAACACAAAGATTATCACAGTAATATATAATGCATGAGTAATATTAGACAGTAGAACCTGTCTTGATCTCAACTTGGAAACCTTCTCGGTTTCTTCGGTTGGATCAGCGACCTTAGGTTGTTCCCTTCAGGAACTCAACATCTTTGTCGCTCCTCTAATTGTTTACCTCAACCTACCTACCAAACATTGGTCTTCAAGACTTGTTTGAACTTTCTCTGCTCAGTGTCTAATCATCTGATCCACTAAGGTCTTTCCTGCAATACTATATCAGCTAGCAGCAATAATAGTAATATAGAATGATATGGTAAAACTAAACCTAGAATCATCAAGATTCGCTGGTCCGGTCGACACCGCGCGGTCGACCAGAAATCATCCGATAAACATTTCTTGGAGTTCACTCCTCCAAGACTTCTCACTACCTAAGGTTATCTCCCATTAGGATTTTCACCATCTGACTTTACTTACCAGAACCTAAGGTTACCACCCCCTAGGATTTTCTCCACCCGGCTTTACTCACCAAGACTCAGTATTCTGTTACCCAAGGATCAGGTCTTCCAAACCTATCCACCTGGCTTCCATAATCTACCGAGATTTTCCTTGCCTCAGTATTCAGCTACCCAGGAATCAGGTCCTCCAGACCTATTGAATCTACTTGGCTTCCACGATATACCGAGATTTCTCTTGCCTAGCCTACAACTAGGACTTCCCTTACCTAACCGCAGTTAGGACTAGTTACTCGGTTGACTTCCCACATTCGCTTAGCCATGACTAGGACTTCTCATGATCAAACTCAATTAAATATACTTAAACATATTTGTCGGACATTAAAATTTTTGAGGTCGATTGCACCAACAATTATAAATTATTTTTTAAAAAAAAAATAAAATATAAATTAATCATACTAATCAGAACTCAAAATACAAATTAATAAATCCTTGAGTTGACGAATTCAACAGTCGAGTGACGACTATAAACCCTAGATCAACAATCGAGCGACGACTATAAATCCCTGAGTCGATGAATTCAATAGTCGAGCGACAACTATAAAGTTTTGAGTCGACGAATTCAACAGTCGAGCGACGACTATAAACCGGGATCAACAGTTCTGCAGCAACTATTCAGTTGAGCGGCGACTATAAACCCTGAATCAACAGTTGAGCGGTGACTATAAACCCTGGACTCTACGAATTAATAGTCAAGCGGTGACTATAAACCCTGGATCAACAGTCGAGCGATGAGTCGACGAATTCAACAGTCGAATGACGCCTATAAACCCCGGATCAACAGTCAAGTGACGACTATAAACTCTTGAGTCGACGAATTCAACAGTCGAGTGGCGACTATAAAGCCTTGAGTAGACAAATTCAACAGTCGAGCGGCAATTATAAACCCTGGATCAACAGTTCTGCGACAACTATACAGTTGAGCGACGACTATAAACCTTGGATCAATAGTCGAGCGATGGTTATAAACCCTGGACTCTATGAATCAACAGTCAAGCGACGACTATAAACCCTGGATCAACAGTCGAGCGATGACTATAAAACCTCAAGCCGACGAAATCAACAGTTGAGCAGTGACTGTAAACCTTGAACTCTACCAATCAACAGTCGAGCAGTGACTGTAAACTCTGGATCAACAGTCGAGCGGAGATTATAAACCCTTGAGTTGATGGATTCAAGAGTCAAGCGGCGGCTATAAACCCTTGAGTCAACAGATTCAACAGTCGAGCGGCGACTATAAACCTTTGAGTCTACGAATCAACAGCCGAGTGACAACTATAAACTCAGGAGTCGACGACTACAGCTAAGTGGCGGCTATAAACTCGAGAATAAAGTTAGTGGAGAGGTGAGCGGTGACTATAAACCTCGGTTCTATAGCTGATTGGCAGATAAGATTTTCGATTACAAAGGCCAGGTCATTTGACATATGTTGAAATGAGCTATCGAATGTCTCGACGACTAGTTATATAGACGAGCAGAAGCGTAAGGATTCATACTTAGAAAATTTTTCACATAGCGTTATAAGATAGTTAAAACACTGGACAGCCTCATGGGAGCCGATTGATAATGCATGGAAGGACACTTACAAAATTTAACAAAAGTGGAGAAGCGCAGAACAGGTGTGCATTCATTGACACTTAGAAAAGTTTTTACAGACATCAGAAAGGAGCACAAGAAGCAACTTAAAGTCTAGTCAAACGACTAGCTGAGATAGTCAAGTATATCATCCGATAGGGACTTGGTGAGCTTCTCCCAGTTTATGATCTCGCTGGTCAACGTGAGAGGGAGATAACCACCGTCCTTCAGCTGTTGGATGGTCCCATTGATGCCAAAGTTGAATAGACGAAGCTCCCGATTCGTGAGCTGATCATTGAAGGGGGTTGAACGGAGATAGTCACGTTTAAGAACTTCAAACCGGCTGAGATCTTCCTCTTGGTAAGCTTTGAAGGTTGCTCAGGATGCCTCTAACTCGGCCTTTAGCAATTTGAAAGACTGATTCTCTGGATCAATTGGCAGAGCTATATTGTAGGAGATCATCAGATTGCATGGAGTTCCTTTGAGCATTATATCAGATAGAGACCCACGATTCACGTCCCGGTTCTGGCAGAGTCTGCAGCAGACCTTGGGCACACAACTCCGTTTCAGTACAACATTCCATCCACAGACAGATGGACAATTAGAGTGGACCATCCATACATTAGAGGACTTGCTGAGGTCTTGCGTTATGGATTTCGAAGGCAGCTGGGAGGACCACCTGCCATTAGTAGAGTTCGCTTACAACAACAGCTATCATTCGGATATCCAGATGGCACCGTTTGAAGCATTGTATGGTAGGTCTTATCAGATACCCACCCTCTGGGAGGAGGTTGGGGAGGCCCAGCTGCTAGGACCACATAGAGCTCAGTAGGAGGTAAAATTGGTCCGCACTATCAGACGGAGGATGTCAGAGACGCAGGACCACCAGAAGAATTATGCTAATCAAACACGAAGACCGCTGGAGTTCTTTACTAGCGACCATGTATTTCTGAGAGTTTCACCCACGAAAGGGGCAAAGAGATCTGTCCTTCGAGGTAAGCTAGCTCCACGATACATTGGACCTTTCCAGATCTTGGAGAGGGTTGGAGCGGTAGCTTACCGTCTGGCGCTACCACCATCTTTGGCAGACATTCACGATGTATGCCATGTGTCCATGCTGAGGAGATATGTACCTAACCCAGCACATGTTCTGTCAGATATATCAGTTTCCATTCGGCCTGACATTACGACGATGAGGTTCCGATACGGATTCTAGACCACGGAGATCGTCAGCTGTAGAACAAGATTATCTGGCTGGTTAAAGTCAAATGACAGAATCATTCTGATGAGAGGGCTACTTGGGCGCTCGAGGATACAATCTGAGCTCGATACCTCCATCTTTTTTACTTGAGGTATGTGAGTTAGATTTTCGTTCAGCATTCATACTGTTTATTTATTGCTAGTATATGTTGATGGTAGGTAACAAAATTTAAGGACCAAATTTTTATTAGTGGACGATAATGTAAATTATCGTAACAAAATAATAATAAAATAATAAGGTTTAATAGATGAATAACCTTAACGGAATTTTTTAAAATTTTTAAAAAAAATTTGGAAATATTTTGGAGCTCGTATGATGTATTTTACGGGGATGAGTTTATTGGGCTTGGAGGAAGCCTATTTGTAGTACCCACTTAAGTGGGCGTTGATTAAAGAATAAACTTAAGGTTTAATTGATTAAACCTAAAGTATAAAAGGGAAAAACCTAGGTTTTCCTTTATTCCCTCATTCCTCTTCCATCTCCTCTTCATTCTTTCCGCTCGAGCAGCGCCGACTCCCCCTATACATTGCACCTTTGCCCGACACTATTAGGTCTCGATTGCGCCGGTGATGTTTGAGCCACCGCTGGCCAAGCTTCTTCTTTCCTTTCTCTGAGTCACCCTCTCTACACGGGACAACCTTTGACCAAGGGCAGAGAGTCGTGCCCTAGCTTTGATTTGCCCCCGCCGCTGCGAGGGCTGCGCTGACCATCGCTGGAGCGACCGAGCTTTCCATCTCCTCTCCTGATTGTCGCGAGCCATAGTGCCGAGCCACTCCTCGCAACAAGTATGAGTCGATGATCCTCCTCTTATCTTCGGATCCCTGGTGTTGACCCTTTCCCTTGCAGATCCAGGTAGAGCATCAGCTGCTACCACCCGAGGAGTTTTTCCGGCAGATTGTCACTCAACCTATCTCCAGACGATTGTCGTCAGTCCACTTCGAGCCGGTGACCCTCAGGTATGAGCAGGGACACACTGTGGTGCCCTAGGTCTACCACCCACAACCTTCCTTCATCTCTTTCACTGGTGACAACTGGAATCTCCTCACCGTATGCCATTATTCTTTTCCCTTATGCCAGATCTATACTCGGGGATGTGCCAGATCTTTGCTCTGTACAGATCTGAGGTGTTTTAAGTTGGAGGACAACAACACTAGTTTACTTTGGCCACTATTTTTTCGACAGCCATCTCCTCAGACAGTGAATCAACAGTGGAGGGAAATGGAATTGGGTAAGTTTTGGTGTTGATTCTTGATGGTCATTTGGTAGTTGATTCTTGATGGTCATTTGGTAGTTGATCGATGGATTAGATTAGTGGGGTTAATCAATAGTTAGGGTTAATGATCATATCGATTAGGGTTTCCCCTAATTAGTTTTGGAGATTTTATTTAGTTATTTAATTCATAAGAACTTAGCTAAATAAAATATTTTAATTCAGGGCTCTGTTGAGACGACATCACGATGTGAGATCTATCTGATATGATATTCGTTTTGAGGCGGGTACCTTTGACTTATCTTCTTTTGATATTGTCATTATGATATGCATAGTATGTTATAGCTAGTAGTAATTGTTATGTTGATATCTGTCTTGGTATGTCACTACTTGATACCTGAGATATGCTTTTATTCTATCTGATATGCGTTTAGGCCTATATCATCTTGATTCTTACCATGTGCACTTATGTTCATAGAAGTAGTGATATACCATGCATTCCTAGGCACAGGGCTAGCTACTAGTTATACCTGGCATGTGTACATAGACATTATGATATCTAGTTTATTGTTATGGTTTTCATTATTCTTTTTGGTACATATTATATGGAGGTGCATATTGTCAAGTGTTACTGTTTTAGTGCCATGCACCAGCTTGCATGATTGCATGCTGAGCGATTGTCAGCTCCTTTGTAGTTGAGCACATCGCTAGCTACATGATCTGCGCACACAACCACTCATGGGTTAGTGACACATCAGGTAGGGTGTGTGCAGTTGCTCTGTCAGGGCTCCGCTGGACCACTCATGGGTAGTGGTGTCGTAGCATGGTAGCGGACAGGGATCTCTCCTCTTGATTATGACACAGGGAGATGAGAGCTTCGACTCCTCCATTTAGTTGGGTAGGAGGATAGGTGTACTTAGACAGCATCCTGTCCACTCGGTCACTTAGGAGTAGTGATGACAGAGTGTACAATTGTCATAGCCCTACCCACTCGACCTCATCATCACGATGACGGTGGCTGACTGGTTGCATATGATTGACATGTATACAGGGGTGACCATGTCATTTGCACCATATACATGGATTGCATTTATTTGTGTGTGATTGATGCACTTCAGATGCTGCATTTTGGTGACTGCATATGATTGACATGCATACAGGAGACATTATGTATTTGGTCTGACGATCCTGCTGTAGGACCGTTAGATTCGATAGAGGGGGGGTGAATATCGATTGAAAAAACAAGAGTTTAAACGCAACGGAAAAGTAAAATAGACACAATGGTTTTACTTCGTTCGGAGCCTGTGACGACTCCTACTCGAAGGCCCGTGGTCCTTGACCACTTTCGTTGGGCAATCACTAGCAATTCGGAATAATAATTACAAAAAGAACCGTACAGGGAATGCTAATGAAACTGAAAAATAAATACCAACAAAAGGAAAAGAACGGAGCGTAGTGTCGGAGCTTTGTTGGCGTCGCACTGAGCGTCGAGCAGCAAGACCAGCAGTAGAAGAGTTCTCAACTTGATTGATTGATCTGAAGCTCCTGTCTGGGGCTTCTTTTATATGCTGTTCCGGGCGCTTGGATTCCTTCCGGGCGCCTGGAATGTGACGAAACTGCTCAAATCGAGATGCTCCACGTGGCGACGACTTGGCTGGATAGAATTCGCCTTCCGGGCGCCCGGATCCCTTCCGGGCGCCCGGACCACCTTGTTTCCAACAACTTCCTTCCCGCAAAACAAAGTTAGTCCGAGGCAAATATACATCCTGTAAAACAGATTGTTAGCACAGTTTATCATCAGATAAAGTATGACTTAGATTCCGTCTTTCGAGACCGGAATCTAGTCACGATCTCGACTTAGATATCCGAAATGGATCTAAGTCGGATCGACGCCTAATGTTCCCTTCCCGGGAACGCGTCCTCACAGTCACTCCCTTCCGGTGACTTACCTACCAGACGTCCGGTCGGCCCGTCGACCCGTCTCGACTTCTCGCCAAGCGTCCGGTCAGCCCGTCGACCCGCTTGGACTTCCCGCCAGTCATCCGGTCAGCCCGTCGACCTAGCTGGACTTCTCGCCAAGCGTCCGGTCAGCCCGTCGACCCGCTTGGACTTCATGCAGCTATCCGGTCGGCCGTCGACCTAGCTGGACTTTTCCTGCACACTTGATCAAAGTGTCAGACAACAACACAACTAACTTAACCTATTTGTCATTCATCAAAACCTGGGTTAGACCGTTAGTGCTACCCGCATCAACAATCTCCCCCTTTTTGATGGAATGACAACCTGGTTAAGTTAGTGAAAACATATGCAAGAAAACAACATGCATTTATGTGGTTGTAAAGTTTGTTAGTTTGTATTTTCAAATTGGTTTAGCTAACTTAACTAACTTAACCACCTAACCCTCCTCCCCCTTTGGCATTCATAAAAAAAAATGAACACAGGTAAATAACCATAGTGAAGAGTTACTGTAACAGGTAATCAAATTTTGAAAGATAGCTAAGTTTGGTTCAAAATTTGAAAGATAAAAGTGCAATTTTTAACACCAAGTTTAAAAAATAGTCAAGTTGACTTGGGGTAGACAAGTTGAGTAAATTTTTATGTTTAAGTAACATTTAATTTTCAAAAAGGTAAAATTTTCAACTTCGATTTAAACTTTTCAAGAAATAAAATTTTTGCCAAAATTAATTTTTAAGGCTAATTTTGGAAATAGTTAATTTTTCAAATCAGGTTTGAAAATTAGGTGGGATTAAACTTTCACATTTTTCAAATACTTAGTTAAATTTAACTTTTTGTAAATCAATTTTCAAACATAGGTTAGGTTTTAAAAGGCATTTTTCAAACATACAAAATTTGAGTTTATTCTCCCCCTGAACTTGATACTTACTCTAACCAGCTGTCTAACCAATTAGCTACTAACTGACTATCAGAAGATAGTAGATTATAACCAGTCAGTGTTTGACTTGACTGATGAACTTAATCGATTAATGTCTAATTGTATTTAACGTCCAGACTTATGTTGATGCACTGAAATAAGCATCTTAAGTCCAGACAGTTGGCCTATGCATCTCACCCCTTTCTATGTTTGTCAAACACAAGCAAGATAAACCTAAGGTGTTGGTGAGATGCTCAAAAACTAGTCCTATGGGTACATGCTTTCTAAGGATTCAAAACTAGTCTAAGGCCAAAACTGTTTTTGAAAATCTAAAAATGGACAGTTTTGAAAACAACCAAATTTGACTTATAATTTGAAATAGTGATTTTTGAAAACAATTTTGAAATTTAAAATTCCTAGTCTATTGAGATATAACATAATCAATGTAGGTCTGAAATATTACTAGATAAATCCAAAATATTTTACAAGTAGTGTAGCTACAGAAGTAGGTCATCACTAAAGCTACTGAGATGATGAAGGGGGTGGTCCAGATCCCAAGGATCGAAGAAGTGCCATCAGCTCAGTGTGTCGGGTGTCTCCGGCAGCTCGTAACTCGGCAACCTCTCGCCGTATGTCCCGATGAAAATCAGAGTTCTCCTGCTGGAGACTCGCCATAGCTCTCTCTAGTCCGGTCATACGGTCGGCTAGAGTGCGGGGAGCGTGTCGTGGTGCTCGAGCTGGGGGTGGTGGTGGAGCCGGTGCGGCTTCCTCTGGAAATAGTGCGAGCATGAACTCGTCCATCTGTGGGTCTGGATCGGGCTGGTGCTGTGCCCCCCTCCGCCAAGACATAGTCCCGTCATCTCTATCTATCTGGATGCCGGCTAGGGAAAAGTTCCGAGAGGATATAACATCGAACTCGGTCATATGGGCAACGTCTCCTCTAGTGACATCAATGTGCAACGAGGACATATAGGCTGTCAGAATGTGACCAAATGGCATATGGACTCGACTGTCAGTCACGAATCCAGCTGAGTAGATGATGGTGGAGAAGATATGTAGGCTGATGTCAATTTCTAACCTATGAATCAGGGCATAAAGTAAGAACGAATGGAAAGGGCGCATCACAGCGATGTCTCGAGTAGTCAGTGGTAAAATGCAAAGGACTACAACCCTATAAAGAGCGTAGTCCTGGACTCGAAGTTCTACTGACCTAAACTGTGTCACCGTGGGATCTCTCTCTCCCCCGAAAAAATACGAATAAATCGTATCGAGAGTAATATGTGAGTAGGGATCTTCGAACGGTAGATCCCTCGGAGGATAGCACAAAAAGGAGCAAGTAGATGGACGCAACTCTAAAAACTCTCGGATGGTCGTAGGGGAAAATACGATATCGGTGCCTGCTGCCCTAGTGGTATAGGTGAAATCGTCTACTTTTGCTAGGTTATTGCAAAATTCGGCACACAGACTTATGTTTATTGGACTGGTACATTCGACAAGGTTCCTTAAATTATAGTGGCCTATAACCTCTAAAGCAGAGGGACATGACCTTAGAAAGAATGATCTATCTATGCAGGTAGTCCTAATGGCCTTGTAAATGGTGGACTCAAATTTAATCCTAAGTTCGTCTGTGGGAAACCTAGGGTCTGTACTAGCATTGGAGGGTCCAGCACCAGTATTTGTTCGTTTCCTACTGTATATAAATAAAAGAATATTCAAAAAAAAAATTAGAAGACAAAAAATAAAATTTTAGAGAGGGGAAGAATTTTTTACCGAGGAGCCATCGAAAAATATAGATTTGACGACTTCGGTTGAATCGCAACAGCGTCTTCACCGCAAGAAAATTTTGATTTAGAGTACTTTCGCACTGAGGTTCAAAGTGAACCTTGGCAAAAGTGAGAAGTAGTGGGGCAAAGGTTGGGGGCGCCTGCTGCCCCTTATTTATAGGGGACTCCGGGCGCCCCAGAGGGGAATACCAGGGGCGCCCGCCCCTGGTTTTTTTTTTTTTTTAAAATTAGGTTTGAAGTTTAAGTTTTAAGTTTGAATAAAATTTTGAAATTAAGTTTAAAATTAAAATTTTGAAATTAATTTTTAAATTAAAATTACAAATTTTGAAATTAATTTTTAAGTTAAAATTTTGAAATTAATTTTTAAGTTAAAATTAAAATTTTGAAATTAATTTTTAAAGTTAAAATTAAAACTTTGAAATTAATTTTTAAAGTTAAAATTAAAATTTTGAAATTAATTTTTAAGTTAAAATTAAAATTTTGAAATTAATTTTTAAGTTAAAATTAAAATTTTGAAATTAATTTTTAAGTTAAAATTAAAAATTTTGAAATTAATTTTTAAAGTTAAAATTAAAATTTTGAAATTAATTTTTAAGTTAAAATTAAAATTTTGAAATTAATTTTTAAGTTAAAATTAAAATTTTGAAATTAATTTTTAAGTTAAAATTAAAATTTTAAAATTAATTTTAAAGTTAAAATTAAAATTTTGAAATTAATTTTTAAGTTAAAATTAAAAATTTTGAAATTAACTTTTAAAGTTAAAATTAAAATTTTGAAATTAATTTTTAAGTTAAAATTAAAATTTTGAAATTAATTTTAAGTTAAAATTAAAATTTTGAAATTAATTTTAAGTTAAAATTAAAATTTTGAAATTAATTTTAAGTTAAAATTAAAATTTTGAAATTAATTTTTAAGTTAAAATTAAAAAATTAATTTTTAAGTTAAAATTAATTTTATTAATTTTTAATTAATATTATTTTAAAAAAATTTTAATTTTAAAATTTTGAAATTAATTTAAGTTAAAATTAAAATTTTGAAATTAATTTTTAAAGTTAAAATTAAAATTTTGAAATTAATTTTTAAGTTAAAATTAAAATTTTGAAATTAATTTTTAAGTTAAAATTAAAATTTTGAAATTAATTTTTAAGTTAAAATTAAAATTTTGAATTAATTTTTAAGTTAAAATTAAAATTTTGAAATTAATTTTTAAGTTAAAATTTAAAATTTTGAAATTAATTTTTAAGGTTAAAATTAAAAATTTTGAAATTAATTTTTAAGTTTAAAATTAAAATTTTGAAATTAATTTTTAAAGCCTTATTCATCTCACCCGAACTATATTATCAATCAGGGAATCCTATGATTTTGTGAGATGAAATTTGTTTGATTACAGACTTTTGGTTTAACTTGTGTTAGATTCAGACTTAGCTTTGGTTTCCACAAATAGGCATTCTTCGGATAAACTTCTAAGCTTGGTGAGTCACAAGGACATCATTAGAAGTAACCAACCTTTCGAGGTTTTCCGAATAGTCCTATCCACGGAACTTAGTACTAAATCTTGGTCTAACTGGTTAGGATTCGTTTAAGGGTAGCTTCGGTCAGTTCTACTTGGGCAAATGCACCAGATCGAAACCATATCTTTCTAGACATGCGATGCCCAAGTTTCCCTAACGTACTATCATCCAAAAATTTCACCAATACCATGATTCAAGTTAAACTTGGTCTCTAATTCTAATTGCTCTGCCGGGTTTGTTAGTTTTGGGTTACCCTGTCGGGTAAGTTAGTTGGAGCCTCCCCCTGAATTATTGGCCATTAATTTAAGTTTTAATTTTAGGCTTGTGTCGATTCTTTTTATAGTTATAGTTAACTTGGTGATAATTTTGTTGTTTCTTAAACTGTTTAGATTTTGAATTTGATTTAGGTTTGTATTTTGGATTTTGGTTTAGTTTATTTATATAATGTATTTTTTCTTTAGGTATATAATATTGATTAAGTCCTACTTGCGTGGTCAGACACGCTTTCGGAACCCAAGCTAAATTGGTTGACTTGTATTGGGTTATTAATAATTTGAAGGTTTTATTTGAATTCGACTTATATCCTAGTCCGGTTTTATTATAACATGCTTTTTGATTATTTAGGATTAAGTCTAGATTTTTTGATCTTGTTGTAAATTTTTCTAGCATTTCTTTTAAATCTTTAACATCATTTTTTAACGATAGATTTTCCTCTTCAAGTGTTAGATCTTGAGTTGGATTCGAATTTTTTAATTGTTCCTTGAGGTTTTGATTTTCCTCAAGAAGTGATTTGTTTTCATTTTCTAATTTAGTTAATTTACTGTTTAAACAAGAAATGATTCTAAAAAACTTTTTGTTTAAATTAAAATATACCTCATTCGAGCCTTCGGAAACGAGTACGGACTCGTGGCTTGTTTCGGGTTCGGACCCGTCTTCATCTTCCGACTCATTTTCAGTTTCGGCTTCGCGGGCCATCAGTGCGAGGTGGCTCTGATGTTTCTGCTCTTCTTCCTCCGATTCGTCCGAGGAGTCGTCCCACGTTGCTTTGAGTGCTTTCTTTTTGGTTGGCTTTGGTTTGTCGAACTTCAGTTTTGGGCATTCGTTCTTGTAATGTCCCTTTTTGTTGCAGCCGTAGCAAGTCACGTTCTTTTGTTCTGAGGGAGAGCTGATCTTTTGAAGGTCTCCTCTTTCTCCTGGTGAACATCTTTCTTACCAAGTTCACCAGGTGTTCTTCGTCTTCAGAATCTTGATCGGAGTCTTCTTCAAGTTCAGGTTTGCTTTTCTTTTCTTTGGAGGAACCTGCAAATAGAGCTATACCTTTCTCGGCTCCAGCATTAGTTTGTTCGTGTAATTCTAATTCACAAAAAAGCTCATCTAATTTTAAGTTAGAAAGATCCTTAGAAATTTTGTAGGCATCCACTATTGATGCCCACAAACTATTACGTGGAAAGGCGTTTAATGCGTACCTTATTAAGTCTCTGTTCTCCATTTGGTGGCCTATCGCATGAAGCCCGTTGAGGATGTCCTTGATCCTCGCGTGTAGTTGATTCGCTGTTTCTCCTTCCTGCATTTTTATATTAAAAATTTTATTTAGAAGCAGGTCTCGTTTTGTTACCTTAGCGTCGCTCGTTCCCTCGTGCAGTTCGATCAGCTTGTCCCATAGCTCTTTAGCGTTTTTGTGTGGACCGACTCTGTTCAGTTTCTCGCACTGTAGAGTGTTGATCGCTTTATTTTCTGTTGATGCTTTTTTCTTGAGATCTGCTGTCCAGTCTTCAGGATCCACTAGATTCCCGGCGTTGTCCACTGGATTTTTGTAAGGTTTCGTAATGCTCATCCACTGGTCGAAGTCTGTTTTGAGGTAGACCTCCATGCGCTTCTTCCAGTAAGGGAAGTCGTCCCCGTTGAAGAGTGGAGGTCGCACTGTGCTGAATCCTTCTTGTTGGGACATTCTGTGCACAGGTAAATAACCAAAAAAATATCCCAAGACTTGGTCTTGGATTAGTAGTGCGGGAAGAGAAACAAAGAAAAAAAATCTTGATTAGTGCTGCACTAATTTAAATTGATTAGAGAAATATTAAGTTAAAAAAACACCAGTTTTAAAATTAATTATTGAAAAAAAAAAAACAATTCACCTGATTGGTGGTTGCACCAAATCGAGGCGGCACTGATACCACTTGTAGGACCGTTAGATTCGATAGAGGGGTGAATATCGATTGAAAAACAAGAGTTGCAGTGGAAAAGTAAAATAGACACAATGGTTTTACTTCGTGACGACTCCTACTCGAAGGCCGTGGTCCTTGACCACTTCGTTGGCAATCACTAGCAATTCGAATAATAATTACAAAAGAATCGTACAGGAATGAAACTGAAAAACAAATACCGACAAAAGGAAAAGAGCGGGCGTAGTGTCGGAGCTTTGTTGGCGTCGCAGGAGCGTCCAGCAGTAGAAGAGTTCTCAACTTGATTGATTGATCTGAAGCTCCTGTCTGGGGCTTCTTTTATATGCTGCGGGCGCCTGGAATGTGACGAAACTGCTCAAATCGAGATGCTCCACGTGGCGACGACTTGGCTGGATAGAATTCGCCTTGCGCCCGGACCACCTTGTCCCAGAAAACTCTCTTTTCCTGCAAAATAAAGTTAGTCCGAGGCAAATATACATCCTGTAAAACAGATTGTTAGCACAGTTAAAGTTCAACAGATGGAGTCTTTCCGAGACCGGAATCTAGTCACGATCTGACTTAGCAAAGTCGGATCGACGCCTAATGTTCCCTTCCCGGGAACGCGTCCTCGTAGTCACTCCCCTCCAGTGACTTACCTCACTTACCTGCCAGACGTCCGGTCAGCCCGTCGACCCGCTTGGACTTCTCGCCAGCTATCCGGTCAGCCCGTCGACCTAGCTGGACTTCTCGCCAAGCGTCCGGTCAGCCCGTCGACCCGCTTGGACTTCTCGCCAGCTATCCGGTCAGCCCGTCGACCTAGCTGGACTTTTCCTGCACACTTGATCAAAGTGTCAGACAACAACACAACTAACTTAACCTATTTGTCATTCATCAAAACCTGGGTTAGACCGTTAGTGCTACCCGCACCAACACCTGCATCTGTTTATATGGTTCCCACCCTTATGTCAGGATAGGAGGTCCTGGTTAATACAATTCTTCCATTGTTTAGTTTGCTTTACCTATTATTGTTCAAGGGACTGTACAACATGATTATTACTGATAGTTATATTACTATACATGTCTACTAGATACCTGCTGAGTTCATTAAACTCACTTTGTTGATTTATATCTATTTCAGGTTGAAGCCGTTAGGAGCTTCCAACTGCTAGTCCCCTCCCCATGTTGCAATGGTTTCTATTTTTGGTCTTTTGTTTCCTTGCTATGTGACTTGTAACTGGTGATGTGTAGTTCTTACGCTCATGGATTTTTATGTTGAGTTTAGGTATGCTACCCTTGTTTTTCCGCTGCGAATGTTTCTCTTGGCGGGTTGTGTTTCCCTCGTTGTAGTGGAGTAGGTTATATATATCTGCGATGTTTTAATACCGTTTCACTTCTTTTCGTATTGTGTTGTCAGCCGAAGGCTGTTTTCATTAAACTGCATGGAATGTTTTATTTACTTTACAGTATATGTTCCAGCTGTGTTGGCTGAAGATTGTGAGGCCCTGAGAGCTATGTATTCAGGATTCATATTGTCATCGATACAGGAGAGATGCTGCCAAATTTTCGTTGGTAGAGACTCCTCCAAGGCGTGACATGTTGGGCTTTGATACCACTTGTTGGTCCCTTGCGACCGGCAAGAGAAGGGTGAATTATCCTGTAAAAAGAAACCAAATACCTTTCTCGATCTTATAGCTTGATTAAAACACCTGTATAAAAGAATTAAGAAACTAATTAAAAGGAAGTAGAGGCAGATCTTTTACTTGGTTTATAATCAGAGGATTATTAATCTAAGGCAATTAAAGCTCACTAAAAATCTCTTTTGGGTGGAGTAACCTCTTACGATGTTGACAGCTCACAAACAAAGTAGTAGAACAAAAAGAGAATCGTTTACAAATGTTGTTTTGAACTACTAGGATCAGTCTGATCCAAGTGCCTGAAGGGTTTCTGGGTGCCTGGACCAGGTCCGAGCACCCAGACCAAGCTGAACTAGCCCGCAACCATGGCTCGCACCTGGGGTGCCCTAGTTGCCCCGGGTGATCCGGGCGCTCGGACTAGAGTCAACTCTCAATTGACTTTTATCTGGCTCTTCTGCTCCAGTTCTACTCGTTTGAGTGATTTCAACCATCCGAAATAGGGCTCACCGGAACCCATTTTCCTGTCTTCTCGAGCAACCTTCCGCTCTGGCTTCTCATCCTTTGGAACCGTCACGCGCTTCTTTCTCATCCGCCAGCGTACTCTTCCGCTGTGCCTCGTCCCTCTGATGCACCGAGCCCGTCAACTTTCTCTCATGTCGTCCTTCTCACTAGCTGCTTCTTTCGCTCAACCTCCTATGCTCCTAAGTTCCTGCACACTTAGACACAGGGCATCAAAATACAACAGGACCTAACTTGATTTGATTGATTATATCAAAACGATCATGGGGGTACTTACAAATGATTCTCCCACTGAATTATAAAGCTTGTTAGGAATAAGTTATGGATATGGTTTTACCCACACTACTAGTTTCAAACCCCAAAGTAATGACATTCAAGTGGGACAAAGTTTATATTATATCTCATCTTGAGTTTACTTTGACTAATTGTTTAAGACTTATATAAGTTAGGTACACAATATTTACCAATTACATCATATGAAACTCTTGTTCAATGAGGTGAATAAGACTATTTGTTTGTGTGTCCATCGTATGAAATCCATACTATAACTCATTTTGAGTTAGTTTTGGCTAATCACCCAAGACTAGTATAATTTGAATAACATCATATGGGATATGCCTCTAAGTTCTTAATCCAATTAATGTAACTTAGTTAAGTTGAACCCAAAGTTTAATAGTCAGACATCACAATTTTCCTATCACACTCTACTAAGATAAATTGAGTCACTTTATTTTAACAAAACTTGACTACAATTGATCGAGATAGTAGTGAGTACCGAATTTTGATAGGCATATTAAAAGGACCTAATTACGATTACACTACACATGCATCACATAAATTTTTATTTTCACGAGCTTTTAATCAACTTTCACTAAAAATTATAAATTTTTATTTTCACGAGCTTTTAGACTAAAACATATTCGATTTTTATGTCCGAAAATTTTATTTTGAATATGGATAATTTAACTGTAAATTAATTTTTAAAATATTAATCAATTTATAAATCAACTTTTATTTTTAAAATAAAAATGTTATAAACCCCTAAATATTTTAATCAGAATATTAAGAATATTAATGTTTTTATTTAAAACTTATTTTGATTAAAAAATTTAATAGTAAACTGTTTTATTATACCCTAAAATATTTTGAGAAGATTAATAATATTTTTAAAATAAAATTTAAATTATAAAATATATATTTTGATAATTTTTTTTTTAAATTGATCATTAGCTTACATCGATTAATTCTACTCTGATTGATTCGATTTCATAAAAAATTTTACTCTCTATTAAAATAAATCATGAAGTACTCATAGTGGATGATTTATCAATTTAATAATTTTTGATTGGTATTTCAAAATTAAGTAAAATTGTGATTGATGTCTCAACAATTAAGTAGACGCCCCACAGTACAATTGCAAGGCGGCGATAAATTACTTCATTTTCTTTGTAGCGGTCCAATACCTAATTTAAGCACATTAAATGTGAGTATCAAAATCTATTGTTGATCTATCACAATCTTAATTTATTTCTGTATGCATCTTTGAATGTAAGGCAAATTACCAAATCAAGGTGATGAAGTTTCCAAATATTTATATCATGCACTTAAAATTTAAAATTATCAAATTACTAATCTCATATTTATTTTAGCCTTCAGTATTTACTCCAATTGTGTCGCAATTAATTGGGGTTAATTTTTGTTAACGAAGGATTTTTTTTTAAAAAAAATTAATTTGTGTTAAAAAATTATTCAAATTGATATATAAAAACATGAATATAATAGAAAAATCAGACAAATAAATAGGATATAATTTTATGTCATTTTAAGCTTTATAATGATATCAGTTAATTCTCTTAAAGAATTCATAATGATATAAAATTAAGTCATATATATTTATCAAGTTCTCTTGATTATATTTATACTCTTAAACATCAATTTGACATATTATATTGAAAATAATGATTTTCAAAACTTAAATAAAACTTTTTAATCCATTTCTATCATATAACAATAGATTAAGATACTATTCATCAACAAATAGGGTCTCAAACTGATTGGATAATATTTTTTTTAAAATTAATTTTTTATGAGATCAATTTGCATTTAAAAAATTATTACTCTCAGAATAATTTATTAAATTAATGTTTAAGAGCATAAATATAATTAAGAAAATTAAATGAACACATATAATCTCATTTTATGTCATTCAAAATTCTATAAGTCTATTTTAATCAAAAATCAGTTAATGGATTTAAAAAGTGACATAAAATTACATCTTATGTATTATTTTATTATATCAATGCCTCAAATATCAATTTATTAAAATATATTGAGAATAATATTTTTTTTAAATAAAATCCATCATTTAAAAAAACAATTTTAAAAAAAAAAACCCAGATCTACTAGGATAAATGATAATCTCAGTTAACCTCATTGATTATCTTTCGGGTGATCAACCTTGTCCGGTCTCACGGAAGTTTCTCACCGATTACTAGGGTAAATCAGGAAGTGCATGCAGCTATCAGCCCAGAAATCCAGAATCCTTTGGTTACACTCCTTATTTGGAAGAATTTTTTTTATAAATATACTGTACTTAGAGTTCAAACTACAAATACCAGGTGATAATCCGAATATCTTATCATGATATCATAGTTTCGGAGACATGTCTATAGGATAAATGCGGAATGATAAAATGGACATGTGATTTAGATATTTTTGTAATTCCATCAACGTGATTCGATAATTTGTGGTCGAATCTATCATATAAAATCTACCCTGATATTTAAAATTTTGAAAACAAATCAACCGCCCCTTAATTAGTCGTCCTAACAATGACGTGATTGGATTTCCTCTCAATTTTCATCAGCTGAAAATTAATTACATCTTTCTATGGATCGTATATCAAACTAACAATGTCCCCTTGGTAGTGCAATGATTAAGACTTATCATATATAGTTTTAGGTTAAAATTCGGTGTGTCTGAAGATGTCTTCTCCTTATACCTTACCATCTATATTAATGACTAGTAGTGATTCACAATTTATCTCTTCCGTGTTGATCTAGAGACGAATTGAATATAGGGACAGATTGATAGATGAGCTAGAGTTTATCATTGATATATATACACATTAATAATGGAATTTTATTTTGTCCTTGATATATACTTTGTCATCAACAATCATATTTTTTTTTTATTTTGATCATTAATGTCATACTTTTAACGATGAAATTTTCTTCCGTTGATTTTTTCTTATACTTATTTCACAATGTAATTATAAATATCAGGACATTTATTAAATCTAATTATTTTTTAAAACTTAATATCAAATTAGACTATATTTTATAAATATCATTCTATTATATAATATATAAACACATTAATCAATCAAATTATTTCTTTTATAACTTAAACTTTTCTTTCATACCGCTAATCCTTTGCTTCCCTCCCTGCTACAGCACCAAGATTATTCCTCTCCGTAGTCCCGCCTTCTTTCTTTCCTCTTCGCAACCATAAGAGTTCATCCCTCATGGTAGCAAGTACGGAGAAGCTCAAAGTACCCTTAGTTATTTTTTATTTCTTCCACTATTACAAATATGATCGATATTTTTAAAATGACATTTATTTTAAAATGTTATTATAAATATCTTTAATGATATTTATCCAAACGGATTATTTTAAATGTTAAAAGATCATATTAGATAATTTATGATGACAAATTTAATTAATGTCACCATATTATAAGTGCATATAGTTATCTTATCCAAAAAATTTATCTTAAATTTTGGATAGGATACCTAAAAAATTTTTGCATGCTACTTTATTAATTCCCTAAATTTAGATTTGATGAATAATGATTCTCTAAATTTAGGGAATGAAACTCTATCCTAAATATATAATAATATTTCTTTTCAATCTCTTTCCTTTCACTCATTCTATAAATATAATAATAAAAAATAGAAGAAAGATAAGAAAATAATAAAAAATTAAAGATAATGAAAATTTTAGGATAATTGATATAATGTGTAGTGAAAAATGATTGTCTAAATTTAATATAGTGAATTATTTTTTTTAAATTTTAGATATAGTAATAAAGAAATTGATGTGAATGCTTTACATACCCTAATCTAATTATGTTAAGGGCCGATACTTTTTTTCCCATACACGCCGATTTCCTCCCTAGCTATAACACACGCCGCCGATTCTTTCTACTCTCGTCGATTCTGCTCTTGCTGTCGCTATTATTCTCACCCACGTTCACATCATTGTCGCCGCTCCTCTCCCTTTCTCCTCCCTAACTTGCTCTCGCCGTCGCCGCTCCCACACACGCTCACGCATCCTTGTCCCTGTCGTCGCCGTCGGCCTCCATCATGCGTCTCAACCACGATTCCTCAGCAGCACTCCTTGAAGCTGGACTTTCTTTGTTTCCTTTCGTTTTCTTCTTTAAAGGTTTTGCTTAATTCTTGCACAAGATAAATTAGGTAATAGGAAGTGAATCATGGCAAAACAGAATTAGTAGTTCTCACTTTTTTTGTTACCTATCGTTTTCTTCTTTAAAGGTCTCGCTTTTACCTACTGCTTTCTCTCAAATGTAGTTTTCACTCTTTTTGTTCTACTATGCACTTATTTACTACTATTTATTGGTTGAAATTGGTAATTGGAACATAAATGTTCATAGAATAACACAGATTACCATATTCGAGCATGAAGCTAAGGTAGCAGCTTTACTAGAAGTTTTGGAAAATATACTTTCTTTGTGGATTCACATATTTATTGAAATAGTAAATTGCATTTTTTTTCTCTTGCTTGTGTCTTAGGTATTACATGATTGAGATGGAATTTCTAAAACACCCATCTAATATAAACTTTTTTTTAACAAAAAGAGCACCCCTCCCTGATGCTTTAAAGGTCTTTCCTTGTTACCTTTCATTTTCTTTTTTAAAGGTCTTGCTTAATTCTTGCACAAAATTAATTAGGTAATAGAAAGTGAATCATGGCAAAACAGAATTGGTAGTTCTCACTTTTTTTGTTACTTTCCGTTTTCTTCTTTAAAGGTCTTGCTTTTACCTATTGCTTTCTCTCAGATAGTTCTCACTCTTTTTGTTTCTACTATGTACTTATTTACTACTATTTATTGGTTGAAATTGGTAGTTTGAACAAAAATGTTCATAGAATGACACAGATTACCATATTCGAGATTGAAGCTAAGGTAGCAGCTTGACTAGTATATTGAAGTTTTGGAAAATATACTTTCTTTGTGGATTCACATATTTATTGAAATAGTATATTGCATTTTTTTTCTCTTACTTGTGTCTTAGGTATTACATGATTGAGATGGAATTTCTGAAACACCCATCTAATGTAAACGTTTTGTATAAAAAGAGCAGCACTCCCTGATCGGACGAAGCGGAAAATTATATGAGGGGGCGAAATTTTTTTTAGATAATCAATTATAAAAAAAATATAGTCATTGATATGAATATACAAAATAATAACAATTAATATTTAGATTTTAGACACATATATTTTATTTTTTTTAAAAAAAATAATGATAATTTAACTTACTATAATGAAAAATATTAAAATAAATAATAATGTAAAATAACTCACGTACTATTCTAAAATAAAGCTGTAATTTAAAATTACTTACACAAAAGAGGAGCATGTGCAATTTCAAAATTTTCAATTTTTCATCCATAGCATCTTCGATAGCAATAAAACCTACAAAAATGACAAAAAAAATTTACTTTAATCATTAAAATATAATTAGCAAGATAAAAAAAATAATTATTTACCAATTTATTTATTATGTTGATCCATTTTAAGTCGCACTCTATGTTTTTTCATTGTCTCAAATTCATCAATAATTGATTCAACATTGAAAGTTTAGGCAATATCTTTTTCAATGTAAATCAGCAATCAACTAACCAAAAAATCATTTTCCATCTTATTTCGCAATCGTGTCTTGACAATCTTCATAGATGAAATTGCACGTTCCGTAATTGTAGTAGAAACTGGAAGAGTTAAAATAAGTCTAATCAATCGATCCACAAGATAGTAATTCTCTTTCTTTCCTGTCTTTGACAATAATTGACACAATTATGAAAGTGTTGACACATTTTGAAAACACTGATTACGCTGAATGTCGATCTCAAAAAGCTCCAACTGATACTTTATATGTAACTTGACTTGTAAAATCATCCGGATAAAATTTTTCAACAAATTTGCAAATGTAATTGATATTGAATGATTTGTATCCATCTCTTAGATCCAAAGCTGAGCTAAGCTGAAGCAATTCTATTATATTTTCATCAAATTGATAATTCATCTCTTGTAATATTGAATCTATGGTGTTTGTGAATATATCAATTCGATAATGATGCTCTAAGATAACATTTCCTTTACTCAGTCGCTCTCTACCTGATCGACGAGGAGCTTGCATGTCTGGTACATCTATCTCATGTTTATCATAGAAACTCTTCACCTTGTCAAATAATTGATCTCATCCATTCTCTCTAAATTTCTAATAAGTTCCTTTGTATTACCAACTACATCCATAGCATTTATAATATCTTGACACTTGTATTGTAGAATTTGACAAAGATTGTCGGTCATTTCTAACAAATCAAGAACAAAATGTAATATAAACACAAATTCAAATGATATCATTATATCATAAGCTCATCAACTCTTGCCCTACCAGATAAACTATTTTTGTCGTTGATTATATCACTTAAAACAAGTAGAACGGGATCAAACAAAATAAGCAAACTACGAAGTGCCCTTAAGTGAGAACCCCATTGTGTATCTCTTGAACATTGTAATGCCCCAATTTGATTTTTTTCCTCTTCCAGATTCAAGCTCATTAGCAGGTAAAAATTTTCTTTGATTTTTATTGATAGGAGACTTATCTGGGATTACTTGATAAGGACCAACAATCAAATAAGCACACCCAATCTCATCTCTTTTATCAGGTGGATAACTCCATATGGATTTACGTATACCAGGATCTCGTTTAATATCAATATCATCATCTTTATCAATCTTTTGAAACTTAGTTGGAGAAAGTTCTATTGTTGGAGCTTTATCTTCAATAAGATTGAGAACCTCAGACTGAATATTGTCATGACCAATATTAGAAGAACTATCTTCTGAACACTTGTTTTTGGAATAGAAATCAATTTTTTTTCTTACTCATAAGGAACTTATGTGAAAAATATTGATAAGTAATCAATTGGTATAGAAAATATCATATATATAAATCGATAAAATAATTATATTGATAAAACATAAAACTTACTGTCGAGCTTATGAAGAATCCAAGATGAAGACGGTATTGAATTGCAAAACCAAGAATTTGAGAAATAGAGACGAAAACTTTGATTTAAGGCTTCTAGTGTCCTTGTCTCCTTGTGTTCCTCAATCTCCGCTACTATCCATCGAAATTTGAAATTGCAACTGTAGGAATTTGAGAATAGAGATGAAATTTGAGAGGAGAAATTTGATCTAGGGTTTCCTTTTTTTCCTTCTCACCGTTTTGGACAAAGCTTCAATCGCGATTTGGGGCTTCGGTTGTGCCACTGGCCACTGGTGTTTTGAATGAAGCTTCAATCGTCGATTGGGGCTTTGGCGTTTTGGACGAAGCTTCAATCGCCACTGGTGCTTGGGGCTTCAGCGTTTTGGAAGAAGTTTCAATCGGGTTGACACTTAGGGCTTTGATGTTTTCAACTTTAAAATTAGCCTCATCCTTTTTATTATTTTTTTAAATTTTATTGGTAAGAAAAAATTATTACATTAGAAATTCAAGAGAGTAAATAAAAAAATATTGTATTTGCCTCTCTCTGTCCTGATGCATGCTTTGAAGGTCTTTCCTTGTTACCTTTCGTTTTCTTCTTTAAAGGTCTTGCCTAATTCTTGCACAAAATTAATTAGGTAATAGGAAGTGAATCATGGAAAAACAGAATTAGTAGTTCTCACTCTTTTTGTTACCCTTTCGTTTTCTTCTTTAAAGGTCTTGCTTTTACCTACTGCTTTATCTCAAGTAGTTCTCGCTCTTTTTGTTTCTACTATGTACTTATTTACTACTATTTATTGGTTGAAATTGGTAATATGAACATAAATATTCATAGAACAACACAGATTACCATCTTCGGGCATGAAGCTAAGGTAGCAGCTTTACTAGAAGTTTCGGAAAGTATACTTTCTTTGTGGATTCACATATTTATTGAAATAGTATATTGCATTTTTTTTATACTTGAATTTGTAGTCTACAGTTCTTATTATACTTAGAATTTCACTTGTGGTATAGTTCTTTATTTATGAGTGTTAAATTTAGTATGCAATCATTTTAAAATTCAACAAGGTTCGATTATTCATTATTCTTGAAAATAAAATGCTTAGAGTTTTCAATGCTTGTTGTTCAATTGAAGATTTGATTAGTTTGTAACGGATCCTCCTACCAATTTTGGGTTACTATTTTACAAACTTTCAAGTTTAACTATCTTGCAGAAGGAACGTAACTAAAATTTGGTGATCAAAATGGTAACATTAGAGTATGGGATCTCACTACAAATTCTTACAACTGTGAGTTAGTAAGTACACTTGTTTTGTTATGAGATATGGTTGAAAAAAAGGTATTTAAATGTTTACTTGAAATACTATTATTTAGTAATAAATTAAAATGGATATGACTCAAATTCACCCACACATATTACATGGTTGTAGGTTTAGTCTGATTGTGATGTGGGATGGAAGCATGGTTGTTGCTGTAAATAATCATGGATGTTATGTCTAACGCTTACTAAAAGGAACCCAGGTATCAAGTTTTATTTGTTTCAATAGTTGATATCATTTTTTGTCATTTAATTTATCAGTCTAGGATTTCTTTTGTAGACAATGACCTATTATGAACCACTACATAAATTACAAGCACATAATGACTATATTTTGAAGTGTTTACTTTCCCTAAAATTTTGTAGTCCCAATTAGTAACTACTAGTTGTCATTACTCTGCTATTAACTATTAAATAAATCCATGATGGTTGTTTATGATTACTCTTATTAGATTCGATAATATTATTCTCATTGAAATAGTTGCCTTATTTATCAATAGTCAATTTAAGCACCATTTCTAAGAGATTCATGATTTAAATCTTGACATGTGATGTGTTATATTACTTTCAAGTATCTTGCTACTACTGCATCTGATCACACCGTACAAATATGGAATGCAGATAGCTTTACCTTGGAGAAGACTTTAACATACATGCAAACCTTTATCTGTTGTAGTGGATCTTTGGTATGTTAGCGCTACTCGGAATTTTGTTCTATTTTTTCTGTACAAAAATTTATACAAGCACAGAACTTTTCCTAGTAACCCATGTGCTTTTCAGAAGTTAAACTTGGATTACAAACGAAACTTAACATTATTAATCCAAGTTCAACCATGTGTTCATCAGAAGTTAAAACCATATTACAGAAGTTGATTAAATATTTATTTCAAGGATTGACTTCCAGGTCGTTGGCGAGACACTCGACCTTCTTGGGTATGAGATCATCCACCACTTTCTAGTCAAAGCCTTTCAAAGAAATTGAATATTTAAACTCCTTACAGTAAACCCTAGATTAAACTACAGAGACCTCAATCAAAGCACAAGATCGCTAGCATCTTGTGTTGGTATTTAGGATCCATACAAAGAAAAAATAAACTAGTACACAGCGGAAACAATTAAGTAGTTATACCTTTCTTTGTAGCTTAAAGACCTCTTAATCTTCTGCTGTATTCCTCTCCTCCTCTTGGACGTCGTATGAGCGACGATCTACCAAGACGCAAAAATCATCCAAGTCCTTCTTTCTTCCAAGACTTTCGGCCACCAAGGGATCAAAGCTAGGAACATCACCTCTTGTTCTTCTTTCTTCCTTGCAACCCGCCGGCCACAAGATCGTTGAAGTCTCTTGATGTCACCGGCCTTAGGTGAGAAAGCAAAGGGAGAATAAGAATATGAGGGGGCCGACCACAAGGAGAATAAAAATAGTATAGATGATTATTTTCTCTAAGGCATCATCTATCCTCTTTTATAATCCTTGGTAATGGCTAAAAAGGAAAGATTTTAACAACAATTAAAATCTCTCTTTTAAATTTCCTATTGTGGATAGTTATAAAAGGAAAATTTTAAAATTAAAAATCCCCTTTTTAAACATTGTAGATAACTACAAAAAAGAAAGATTTTTAAAATTAAAACTTTTCTTTTAAATCATGATTACAAAAAAAAGGAAAGTTTTAATAAAAATAAAATATCTTTTTTAAACTATTGTAGATGACTACAAAAGGAAAGATTTTTTTAAATTTAAAACTCTTTTTTAAAACCATGTGAATGACTTCAAAAAAGGAAAGTTTTTAAAATTTAAAATCTCTCTTTTAAAACATTGTAGAAGGTTACAAAAAGAAAGATTTAAAAAATTAAAAACCCACTTTTAAAACTATCTTGGCCGACCCCTTACTTGGGCACCAAGCAAGGGGTGGCCGACCCCTTGCTTGGGCACCAAGCAAGGATGTGGCCGACCATAAGGATGACTTGGGTGGATGCGAGACTTTATACATAGAGTCTACAACAGGGACATAGAGGAGGAATTGATTTTAGCCTCCTGATGAGCTTGAGCTTCCTGTGTTCGACCCGAACACCCAACTCAAGTTCATCAATAATAACTCATACCATTAAAGAGTTATTATTGAACTACCGCACCAATCTCATATTACATTATGGGCTCCTTCTTATCATGAATATGTTAATCTTCCTGTATTTAAGATATCGAATGTTCATTAATTAAATGAGTTACTGATAACTCACTTAATTAACATCTAGCTTCAAGAGTAGTACCATTCAATTTCATTGTCATGTCGGAACTAAGTCCACCTATAGGATTTACATGACAATCCTTATGAGCTCCTCAAGGGGAGATCATCATCCTAATAAATAAGACACAATTTTCTTCTATAATCAACAACACACCATATAAATAATATTATTTTCTAACTTATCGGGCCTATTGATTTAACGAATAAGTCTTACCCTTTGATAAATTAAAGAAATAAATACTAAGTACATGTGCTTGTTATTATATCGGGATTAAGAGTACACACATCCATAATAACAGAGGTTCTGTTCTTTTATGCAGTCAGTATAAAAGGAACAACCTTAAATGATCCTGCTCTATACACATAGTGTACTAGTGTAATTTTATAGTCAAGATAAATTAGTACCAAATTACACTACAACCATTCCAATAATTTGTCCCAATCCATCTTGGTTGTGAGCTTCTATTTATAATTTATAAGGAACTGATAACATGATCTTCTGTGTGACACAACACACCATGTTATCTACAATATAAATTAAATGGACAACTGTATTTAACTAAATGCAGACATTTGACCAATGTGATTCTCATTTTAAAATAAATATTTATACAAAAAGCTAGGCTTTTAGTATACATTCTAACAATCTCCCACTTATACTAAAAGACAATGTTGCCATATATGTTGTCATATATCTGATCCCCATCTTCTCAACATGCTCATCAAAAGCTCTCGCAGGAAGGACCTTAGTGAAAGGATCTTCCAGGTTATCTTCTGATGCAATCTTGGCGACAACAATTTCTCCTCGCTTTATGATGTCTTGTATCAGGTGGTACTTGCGCTTAATGTGTTTACTTGCCTTATGGGCTCATGGTTCTTTCGAGTTTGCTACTGCACCACTATTATCACAATAAATTGTGATAATTTTGGGCAAACCAAGAATCACATTTAAGTCCATCAAGAAGTTTCTGAACCATACAGCTTCTTTGGCTGCCTTAGAGGTTGCCACATACTCAGCTTCCATAGTGGAATCCGAAACATATTTCTGCTTAACACTCCTCCATGCTATGACTCCACCTCCCAAAGTAAACACATACCCTGAGGTCGATTTACTATTGTCCCTATCTGATTGGAAGTCCGAATCCGTGTAACCCACAAGGAACAAATCGTCTGCCTGGTAAACTAGCATATAATCTCTAGTCCTTTTCAGGTACTTCAATATATGTTTTACGATAGTCCAATGTCTTTAACCTGGGTTACTTTGATATCTGCTAACCATGTCTACGGCAAAACAGAAATCCGGTCTCGCACATAACATCACATACATTAGGCTTCCTACAGCCGAAGCATAAGGAACCGCCTTCATGTCCTCTATTTCCTTTGATGTTTTATGAGACATCTCTTTAGATAAAGGTACTCCATGCCGAAAAGGTAGAAAACCTTTCTTGGAGTTTTGCATGCTAAAACGAGCTAAAATAGTATCGATGTATGAAGCTTGGGATAAGCACAACATTCTTTTCTTGTGATCCCTTATTACTTTGATCCCAAGAATATGTCCACATTCTCCCAAATCCTTTATATAAAATTGCTTGGACAACCATACCCTTACGTCTGACAATACTTTGACATTGTTGCCAATGAGCAAAATGTCATCTACGTATAGTACAAGAAATACCACCACGTTTCCGTCACTCTTCTTGTATACACAAGACTCATCCGACCACTGAATAAATCTATAAGATTGGATCACTTCATTAAACCGGATGTTCCAAGATTTCGAAGCTTGCTTCAGTCCATAGATAGACCGATTGAGCTTACATACAAGATGCTCTTTGCCCTTCGCAATGAATCCCTCTGGTTGCTTCATATGGATATTTTCTTCAAGACTTCCATTAAGGAAAGCTATCTTGACATCCATTTGCCAAATCTCATAATTCATATGAGCGACAATAAATAAAAGAATCCGGATAGACTTAAGCATGACTACCGGCGAAAAGGTTTCCTCATAATCGATTCCCTCTTTCTAAGTATACCCTTTTGCAACAAGCCTTTCTTTGAAGGTTTCCACCTTTCCGTCTGTCCCTCTTTTTCTTTTGTAGACCCATTTACATCCAATGACTTTTACACAATTTGGTGATTCTATAATCTCCCAACCTGATTAGAGTACATAGATTTTATTTCAGAGTTCATTGCACTTTGCCAAGATGCTGCATCTTTATCTTGAAGTGCTTCATCATATGTTCAGGGATCAGGTTCATGTTTACCAGGGATCAAGTCCAAAGATTCTCCCAAAAATATGAATCTATCAGGTTGTCTAACAACCCTCCCACTACGACGAGACACTACTTGTAATTGTGCATCATTTGTGACATGTGTTGCAGTTTCTTGTGGTATCTCATCTTGTACCGTTGGTACTAAAGTAGACGTGTCTTCTCTTATTTACTCCAGAGCAAATTTACTCATGGACTTGTGGTTCATTACATAGTCCTCTTCTAAAAATCGGGCATTGGTGCTAACAATGCCCTTATGATCTTTAGGACTATAAAATAAACTACCTTTCGTTCCTTGAGGATAACTCATAAACAAACGAACTTCTGTACGTGATTCCAACTTATCAGCGTCTCCCTTCAGCACATGTGCTGGATTACCCCAAATCTGAATATGTTTCAGACTAGGTTTACGCTCATTCCACAATTCTGTGGGAGTAGAGGTTACTGACTTAGAAGGTACCAAGTTCAGAATGTACACTGCCGTTTCCAGAGCATATCCCCAAAACAAATTTGGTAATTCTGAATAACTCATCATTGATCTAACAATTTCCATAAGAGTCCTATTCTTTCGTTCTACCATACCATTCTGTTGGGGTGTACCAGGTGTAGATAGTTGGGATTGAATCCCGGCCTCTGATAAGTAACTCTTAAACTCTCCTAAGAGGTACTCTCCACCACGATTAGACCGTAGTGCCTTGATACCTTTACCATGACGTTTCTCCACATCAACCTTGTATTCTTTGAACTTATCAAAACACTCAGACTTGCGGTGCATCAAGTAAATATACTCGTATCTCGAATAGTCGTCTATAAAAGAGACAAAATATTCGAAACCACCTCTTACCTTGATAGTCGTAGGTCAACACAAATAAGAATGAACCAATTCCAACACATCTTTGGCTCTATACCCCTCGGTCTTAAAAGATCTCTTGGTCATTTTTCCTTCCAAGCAAAATTTGTAGGTTGGAAAATTTTTCATCACTAATGAACCCAAAGGTCCATCGACTATTAGCCTTTGAATTCTACTCAAGTTAATATAACCAAGCCTTAGATGTCAAAGATATGTTTGGTTTATTTCCGAATGTTTCTTTCTCTTATTAGAATTAGAAGATGTGTTATTAATTTTCATTTGTTGTAGCATGAGAGTTATTGGATTTAGAATATACAAATTGCTAACCAACTACCAGAACACATAACTACCCTATTTTTCTTGACAACTACTTTGTCATCAAAAGAAACAGAATATCCATCCATAAATAGTTTAGAAACTGAAATCAAGTTCTTTCTAAAACATGGTACGTAAAAACAATTTCTCAAAATCAATGTTTTATTTCTATCAAAAGATAAATAAACATCTCCCAATGCAACAACCGTCACTTTTGAAGCATTGCCCATGTAGACGGTAATCTCTCCTTCATTTAGTCGTCAAGTTTCCTGGAACCCTTGCAATGAATTACAGACATGATCAGTGGCTCCCGTATTTACACATCAGGTACCGATAGATAACACCGCTAAACATGTTTCGACAACTAATGAATAAGATATACCTTTATTGTTCTCCTTTCTGCAAGGACAGCCCACTTTCCTGTTAGTTAGAGCCCTAGAGCCAATCATTTGATAATTGTATTATGGACTTGTTGTATCATATTCTTATATAAATAAAGACATTTATTGTTTTGGTTATTATACTTACTTGTATTGGTGCCAAATAAACTAAGTATAATAGCGTCCTTGAGTAGAAGGTTCTCACCTATATCAATCGGTTAATTGAACCGATAGTGAGATGATATAGGGAACACTACTCTTAATCATTCCTAGTCGAGTATTAACATTCAGGGACAATGTTAATGCAATAAGACTAGCATGTATGTCAACTCGATGACTTGATCTCACAAGTCATGGATATAGAGATATCAAGTTGACACATGGGTATACATTGGAGAATGTATACTGAATGACCCGCCATGAGAAAGTATCATGGATCGTTATATGAGTGTCATATACTTTCTCATGTGGCTATTAGTATGACTACTAGTCATTGGACCTAAAGTCACCATGGATCCCTACATAAGGAGTTATGTACTTTGGTTTCGTCAAACGCCACTCGTAACTGGGTGGACTATAAAGGCGATTACTGGGTATGTAACGAATTATGCAGAGGGATGTGAGTGATGTAGATGAGATCTATCCCTCCTATATGACGGGAGCGACATCGATATTCTTGATAGAGTGAGACCACAAAGTGCATGGCCATGCCCAAATGAGTCAATATGAGATATTGAGCTCATTTGATTTAGTGAGTCTACTTGGAGTTCATGTAAAATACCGGAAAATATGCGAATATTACTAAGGAAATTTTCTGGAATTTTTGGAAATTTTTCAGAAATTTTTCGGATCTCGTATGGACGAGTTAACGGGGACAAAAACGGGGCTCGGAAAAAAAAAGCCTGTTTCGGATACCCTGTTTTAATGAGGAAAAGTTTTAATTTCCCTTTTCTTTTTCTTTTTCTTTTATTTTTCTTTTCCTCTGTTTTTTTTTTCCCCGACGCCGAACTCGTGCCATTTCCCTTTCCTCTCCCGCGCGTGCCGAAGCCCGACGCCGAGCCCTAACCGCCGGCCCGACGGTTTCTTCCTCTTCTCCGAGGCCGAAGCCTTAAACCCCTCGGCTCCTCCTTTTCTTCTTCTCCTCATCTTCTTTGCGCCGATCGCCTCACCCCGCGACACCGAAGTCACCACCGCCGGCTCCTCTTTTCCTGCGCGCCGACGCAGATCGCCGGCTACTGCCGACTCTAGCGCCTTACCCCGACGCACGGAGCCAGTCGTGGTCGTGCCCTAGCAGAGATTTGCCGCCGCCATTGCCGCCAGCGACGCCGAGCGCCTCTGCACAGCGCCCTAGATTTGCAGCGCCGCCGTCCCATTCTGCCCTAGCCATCACTGACACTGCCCTCCTGCAGTGTCTTTCGCTCGCCGCTGCCCTTGTGATCTAGCGTCGGTCGGCTAGCCGTGAGTGCCAGCAAAACACCTTGTTATCGGCTTGAGTTTCTGGCATTAGGGCTTCCAGTGGCAGCTTTGTCCGGTTTTTGGTCATTTCAGGCAGTAAAGGAAGAGGTAAAGTGCTCAAGTTATTTTGGAAATTTGGTTGTGGTTTGGAAGTTGATTTCTTGGTCTTTTTGATCCGAACAGTGAGGAGTTTCGGCAGCCAACAGCCCTTAACGGCAGCCCTCATTCCAGCATCTTCTTGTTCTTGAATAAGCTGTGGAACTTAAGGTAAGGTTTGGGGTTGTGGTCTTTGTTGTAGATGATTTCTAGTAGTATTAGCAAAAGTTGTTAACTTAAGTTTAGAAATAAATCTAAAGGTGTAATTAGGGTTAATGAAGCTAACCCTAGTTGGACGATGGATTAGAATTTAGTTTGGCTAATGGGTGTATGATAGAAATGAGCTAAACTAGATATTATGTTTGATACCACAGGACTTTGACGCGAGACGAGCATCTCGATGTCGGATTTGGACATTCCTATTGGAGGCGGGTACTTTTGACTTATTGTCTTTGATATGCTTAGTAATTAAATTAACAAGATGCATTAATTGTGTTTCTTACTTGTTTCGGTTAATCACTGCCCAATACATGCTACCTGTTGATTGATTGTTTGTTTACATCTTGTATGGATATATACCTGATCTATCATGCTCATGGGTAGTGATATAACCACGTTTCACATGTTCAGGACCTAGGTTTGATACCTTATTGATCAGTATATCTTGATATGATTCATTCGCTTTGGTGCACATTATGATATGTCCAGAGGTTGGATTAGTATATTACCATGCTTAGTGACATGCACCATTTGCATGATCGCATGCTGTGCGATAGATTGCTCCATTATTGTCGAGCACATTGCCAGTTTCATCACTGTTCGGTGCTCCGTTGTGACGCTCATGGGTAGCGAGATACAGCGTAGTAGCACGTCAGTTTGACTCTTCCTGCTCCGTTGATCCGCTCGGGGTAGTGTGACGCGTGTAGCGTTAGAGATTCCTCCGTCACAATGTACGGGAGTTGAGAGCATTCGCCCCCATTTATGATTTGGGGTAGGAGTGTATGTGACAACATCCCATCCACTCGATCACTCATCGAGTAGTGTTGCCGAGTGCACGGTTGTCACGACCCTACCCACTTGGTCCCACTTTTGTTGTGAGTTGGTCGGGGGTGACCATGACATTGGCATCATATGCATGATGCATTTATTGTTGTGTTTGTGTTTGTTGCACTTATATGCTATTTGCTTGGATACCTTGATTGACATGCATACAGGTCTTCTATACCTTTCGGACTGTTTGTCCTTTTACCGGGTCCTGGTTAGTACAGATTCTCTCCTGTCTTCTTCGGTTTGTAGTTACTTTTATCTTTATCAGGAGACTGTACGCATGATTAGTGCTAGGTGTTATTTCTTTACTTTGCATATCAATTGTACCTGCTGAGTGTTGGACTCACCCCGCCTCCATTGTTGATATTTTCAGGTTGATGCTGTCAGGAGAGAGTTCCAGTTGCTGGTCCCTGCAGACCTCGAGGATGTGATTGGTTTTTCGTTTTGGTTTCCTTTTCTGTTCTAGACTATTTGAACTTGTTATGTTCTGGATTTATTTACTTATGGACATGGTATAGATTTTTATTATATCGATGGATTTGGATTTGGTTTTTATTCTACTACATGCCTGCCTGGATGGCAGAAGAGGTGAGTTCGTCGGTTTTGAGCTTTACGAGTGTAGTTGAGTAGGGTTGTTTTTGAGTCAGAGTATTATTACTGCGTGGTTGTGTCAGCCAGAGGCTGAATATATATATAAACTGCGTGGTGATTGATTTTTATTATTGTTATGATTCCAGCCGCCTGTGGCTGAGTATTTAGTGCTTGTAGAAAATTTTTGATTGTCCGTCGTACAGGGGAGATGTTGTCGAAATTTTCTCGGACAGGGACTCTTCTGGGGGCGTGACAGTTCAAGATTTAGTTTGATCAGAGGATGACACGGTCTATACCTCACATTGATCAATCTAGATGTCTAGGATAGAAGGACACTTGTCATATATTGTGAGGAGTCACGATTAGTAGTTACAAGGTGATGTTGGATCTCAACATTCTTGTAACATTGGGTAGTAATGATGTGTTGCTAGATACCGCTCATTACTTATGCCCCTAAATGGGTTTAGGGGCATTGCCAACGTTACAAGAACCTATAGGGTCACACACTAAGGATAATTAGATGGAGATTAGGTTCATATAATGAACCAAGAGGATTAGATTCATTTGATGAATCAAATTGGATTAAGAGTAATCCTAATTGGGCTAATTGAGTTGGACTCAAGTTGATTCATGTGTTCAATCAGTCTAATTTAGATTATGACTCATTGAATCAATTTAATTAAATGAATTAGATTCATTATATTAAATTGGCTTGAATTAAATGGTTGGATTAGATCAACCATGAGAGAGATTAAGTCAAGTTTGACTTGACTTGAGAGAAAGATGAAGAGTCAAGTTTGACTTGACTTTATGTCACCTCATTGATGAGTTGACATTGAGTGGGCCAATGATGATGCTCCACATCATCATGGTTGCTTAAGTGGGATGCCATCTCATGGGAGTTACCAAGAATTGTGACTCTTGGCATTTCATGGAGGTTACACATCCTCTTAATGTAGCCGACCACATCAATTGGAGGAATGAGTTTCATTTTGTGAGTTATTCTCATTGATTCCTTCATATTCTTCCTTGCTCTATTTTCTTCTCTCCCTCTCCTCATCTTGCCGAAACCAACTAAGGTGCTAGCACACTTTAGTTTGGTGATCTCCTTCTTATGTTCGTGTGGATACTTCTAGAGGGTTGTCTATTTTGACAACCTTGAGATCCGGTACCATTGGACGAGCGGGATTCGCGTAGGGCGCGCATCAAGGGTATATTCTTTGTTTCCCTTTGTAGATCTACTATAGATCGAGATTTAGAAACTCGTACTCGTAAGTTTTTCGAAAGTTTTACTTCGCACGGATCCGTGGCTAGGGGTTTCGGGGTTTCGGGGTTTCTGCGACGCGAAAAGCGATTTTCACGGCCCGAAGAACCCAACATTTCCAATGTCCAGACTGCTTGCATGTGAAGCACTTCCCCTTTGGCTTCTTCACACCTGCATGCGGCCCAGTCCCTAGAGATCAATTCACTTTCTTTGCTGAACCAACTTGTTTCTTTTTCTTCTTTCTGCCTTTTGGCTTAGAAGCAAAAATATTTTCAGAAATGTGAATTTGAGAACTTTGATGAAATAGCCCTTTTGCTGCTTGAAGTTCTGTCAGAAGTTCTGCCAACGAATAAATCTTTTTGTTCATGTTGTAATTCAGGCGGAACTGCTCAAAACTTTTAGGCAGCGTTTGGAGAATGATATCGACTTGGGTTTCCCCATCGATTTCTACTCCAAGGACTTCCATCTCATTCAAAAGAGCCATCATTTTGAGGATATGATCCCTTACGGGTGTCCCCTCAGTCATGGTGGTCGTCATCAAGTTTCTCATAGCCTCCTGCCCAGCAACCCAATTCTAGTGTCCGAAGAGTTCCTTGAGATTGTGCATTATGTCATAAGTGGTAGACATGGCCTAATGTTGATGTTGCAGTACATTTGACATAGAAGCCAAAATGTAACACCGCGTCATCTCATCTGCCCTGACCCATTTCTTATGATACTCAATCTCCTCTTCACTAGAATCGCTATTAGGCAGGTTAGGACAGATCTCAAAAAGTATGAACTTGTAACCTTCAGCAGTTAAGATAATGTCCAAGTTCCATTTCCAATCAATGTAATCGGGACCAGTAAGTTTGTTTTCTTTCAATATAACAGCAAGAGGATTGAAAGCCATTTGAAATCCTAATAATCATAAAATATTTGGTCAAAACTTTAGAATTTAAAATAATATTAATTCCTCAAACAATATCATTTAAATTCACCAACACCTCAAAACACCGTGAATTTTGTATGTCACGATAATGTCGACATATACAAATTTAAACATTTGTAAGAGGGGGTTTTACCCATTAATTTTATTATCTTGTCAACCTAACTTTATGACAAATAAAATTAATAGTTGATTTTTCTTCAGTCACACAAATAATATCAGTGACTCCGATGGGGAGGATACTATTAAATGTGCCTAAGTGTATACCATTACTTAATACTTAGTCCATTAAATAGAATTGTGCCCCCTTCAGATGGAGAAGATCACACAAACCTAAATAATTTCCTATAATCATCCATAAAGGGAATTTGATCTAGTGATCCATAAACAAACTCATCCGATGTGGAGGAAGGCACTCAAAGCCAACGCGCAAATTTGAATGCATCACTAACAAACTAGTAATGGAGATTGTGACATTTATAAAATTCCTTTCCCACTTAGTTATATAAAATGAGGAATTTTAACATGCACACACACACAACACATATAAACAGCATAAAAGACAATAAATATGAAAAATAATTTTCCAACTATTATGGCCTCATCCATAGCTGTCCTCCGTGTGCCACTAACCCTAGCCATCTCTAATGGATTATGTCGTCACGACTATCTTGCTTCCTTTTTCGCTGCGCCTCTGGTCCTCAAATAGCACCACGCCTCGCAAGGATACGATCCGCGATAAAAATAAAATTTTATATTTATCGATCCTATATTCCACAAGAGAATGTACATGCAATCTAGATCGAATAGAATGTAAAATCCTAAAACTATTACAGCTCTTGCTGTATTTAATAATTACAATCATGCACACACATAAAATGCCCTTGACATGCCTGAGGGTCCAAATCACACACAAACACAATAGAGCCATAATAGTTGGAACTAGGATGTCTGCAACCAAAGAGTTAATCTATTTGCACATCCTACTATTATCCTGCCTAAATTTATATATGAAAAGTGCATAATTTAACTGAAAACTAAACATACAGAGGCAGAAAACTAGCTCTGATACCAATTGTTGGTGCTACTCGGAATTTCGTTCTATTTCCCCTATACAAAAATTTATACAAGCACAGAACTTTTTCTAACAACCCATGTGCTTTTCAGAAGTTAAACTTGGATTGCAAACGAAACTTAACATTATTAATCCAAGTTCAACTCTTGTGTTCCTCAGAATTTAAATCATATTACAGAAGTTGATTAAATATCTATTTCAAGTATTGACTTCTAGGTCGTTGGCGAGGCACTCGACCTTCTTGGGTATGTGATCATCCACCACTTTCTAGTAAAAGCCTTTCAAAGAAATTGAATATTTAAACTTCTTACAGTAAACCCTAGATTAAACTACAGAGACCTCAATCAAAGCACAAGATCGCTAGCATCTTGTGTTGGTACTTCATGATCCATACAAAGAAAAAATAAACTAGTACACAGCGGAAACAATTAACTAGTTATACCTTTCTTTGTAGCTTAAAGACCTCTTAATCTTCTGCTGTATTTCTCTCCTCCTCTTGGACGTCGTGTGGGCGACGATCTACCAAGATGCAAAAACCACCCAAGTCCTTCTTTCTTCCAAGAATTTCATCCACCAAGGGATCAAAGCTAGGAACACCACCTCTTGTTCTTCTTTCTTCCTTGCAACCCGCCGGCCACAAGATGGTTGAAGCCTCTTGATGTCGCCAGCCTTAAGTGAGAAAGCAAAGGGAGAATAAGAATATGAGGGGGCCGACCACAAGGAGAATAGAAGAGGAATAGAAATAGTGTAGATGATTATTTCCTCTAAGGCACCATCTATCCTCTTTTATAATCCTTGGTAATGGCTAAAAAGGAAAGATTTTAACAACAATTAAAATCTCTCTTTTAAATTTCTTATTGTGGATGACTATAAAAAGAAAATTTTAAAATTAAAAATCTCCTTTTTAAACATTGTATATGGCTTCAAAAAGAAAAGATTTTTAAAATTTAAACCTTTCTTTTAAACCATGGTTACAAAAAAGAAAAGTTTTAACAAAAATAAAATATCTTTCTTAAACCATTGTAGATGGCTACAGAAGGAATGATTTTTTAAATTTAAAACTCTTTTTTAAAACCATGTGGATGACTTCAAAAAAAGAAAAGTTTTTAAAATTTAAAAATCCTCTTTTAAAACATTGTAGATGGCTACAAAAAGAAAGATTTTAAAAATTAAAAATCCACTTTTAAAACCATTTTGGCCGACCCCTTACTTGGGCACTAAGCAAGGGGTGGCCGACCCCTTGCTTGGGCACCAAGTAAGGATGTGGCCGGCCATAAGGATGACTTGGGTGGATGCGAGATTTTATACATAGAGGCTACAACAGGGACCTAGAGGAGGAATTGGTTTTGACCTCCTGATGAGCTTGCGCTTCCTGTGTTTGACCCGAACACTCAACTCAAGTTCATCAATAATAACTCATAACACTAAGGAGTTATTATTGAACTACCGCATCAATCCCATATTACCTTACGGGCTCCTTCTTATCATGAGTGCGTTAATCTCCCTGTGTTTAAGATATCGAATGCCCATTAATTAAATGAGTTACTGATAACTCACTTAATTAATATCTAGCTCCAAGAGTAGTACTACTCAACTTCATTATCATGTTGGAACTAAGTCCACCTACAGGGTTTACATGACAATCCTTATGAGCTTCTCAAGAGGACATCATCATTCTAATAAATAGGATACAGTTTCCTTCTATAATCAACAACACCCCATATAAATAATATTATTTTTCAACTTATCGGGTCTATTGATTTAACGAATAAATCTCACCCTTTGATAAATTAAAGAAATAAATACTAAGTACACGTGCTTATTATTATATCGGGATTAAGAGTATGTAGATCTATAATAACAGAGGTTCTGTTCTTTTATGCAGTCAGTATAAAAGGAATAATCTCAAATGGTCTTGCTTTATACACACATAGCGTACTAGTATAATTTTATAGTCAAGATAAATTAGTACCAAATTACACTACAATCATTCCAATGGTTTGCTCCAATCCATTTTGGTTGTGAGCTTCTATCTATAATTTATAAGGAACTGATAACATAATCTTCTGTGTGACATCACACACCATGTTATCTATAATATAAATTAAATGGACAACTGCATTTAACTAAATGCAGACATTTGACCAATGTGATTCTTATTTCAAAATAAATGTTTATACAAAAATTTAAGCTTTTAGTATATATTCTAACATGGTATACAATACTAGTGGCATTTTGTTTTAAACTAAGGTTTTTATTAAATTAATTGATAATCTTTACAGGACCTTTATTTTGTAAACCTTTATACTAGCCCAAAAATGTTTGTACTAAATGTTATTTAATATTTACTATTCATCTCTTATTCTTATTATTATCTCTTTGGTTTGTTGAAATTAAATTGTAGGTTTACTATTTTTTATATCAAGATTTCTTTATTATTTTAAAAATTTTATTGTGATACTCATTTTTTGTATATTTATCATGTTCAAAATTGTACGAGGCTTCTCCGCGTTTGAAAAGTTTCCAAGAAGGAGTGCGTTCATAGTGGAGTTGTATGCACGGTATAGATCCTTGGATTAGTCACTTCAAGGATGTGATGACCACATAAATAGGAGGTGCTATCATTGTGGAGTTTTCTCTTCGAGCATTCTCTGAAAATCATCATCAAAGAAGCGAATAAAACTATTCACTCTCACCACCTCCTCTTGCATTCGGCCGGTCTTTGCCTACCGAACTCATATGCTCAGCCGATCTATTACATTCGTCCGATCCTTATCTGTTGTGCGCAAGGTTAAGAACTTCTATGCTCGGCCGAATCTCTATGTTCGATCGGCTATTTATGCCCGACCGAGCACTCATGTTCGATTGGTCTTTGCTGACCAAACTCATATGCTCGAATGACCCTATCATGCCTCGGACCGCCTAAGGTTAAACTTTCTTTATACTGGGTCGATCCTTTATACCCGACCGACCATACATACTCAATCGGTCTTATATATTCAGTCGGACTCCGTCTGCCAGTCTCATATGCTCCGCAGACCCACTATGCTTGATCGGTCTAGGGAGCTCGACTGGTCATGCCTTATCGGTCGAAGTTAATCAGTCGGGCGTATATAAGCCTTCTCGCTCGGTCGACCCTCCCTCGGTCGGCCTTTGCCTGTCGAACTTATATGCTCGGTCGGTCTATTACATTCGATCGATTTCTGTCTGTCATACGTGTAGCGACCCCCTTACTTGGTCATACTTTTTCCAAGCGGCCCCTCACCCCGCCCTTTTCAGTCTTCCCTGTCCTTATCATCCCCTTTACTTTCCTGCAAAGGGTCCACTTATCATAACTCATATCACTATCTCATTAATCACATGCAAAGAAAGTATACAAAAAGTTATAAACTATTTACATTGATTAACATGGCATAAATCATGACATTAATCATATCATCTAACATGGCATAGATTATGACATAAGTCAAAAGGAGAGGGTCGAAGGCACACCAAAGGCTCTGACCAAGCAAGGTTTGACCAAACAATTTGGCCGAAAGCACACAATGAAGAGACAGTAGCCACTTACCCACTGTCAGGCAGTTGTGCCTATTATCTAGCGATTGGCAGATTGGAAGATGGTGGTTAGTAGGTAGACCCGACCCCGGCCCGGGTTTGGCTCGGGCCCGGCCCGGGTCTGGCTCGGGTCCGGCCCGGGTCTGGTCCGGACCCGGCCTGGATCTGGCCCGGACCCGGCCCGGGCCCGTAATCGGGTCAACGGGTTAGTTGCTCATTGACCCAGTTCGCTGGGTCGAACTGGAACCGGCTTGGCAAGTTGCCGAGTCGGTTCCGGTTCAGTTGCTGTAAAATCGGTGAATCGTCAGTTCAGCCGTAAATTTTTTTTTTTTTTTTTTGTAACGGCTTGAACCGCTGGTTAACCGGTGGTTCATATCCGTTGGGGGGATTTTTTTTTGGGTATTTTTTTAAATGGCTAGGATTATTTAATCATTTTTTGATCAATGACTATGATTTAGTGTCCGTTACTATCAAAACTCTATAAATAGAGAGCTCATTTCATCATTTTCACACATATCTTCTCTACTCTTACTCTTAATCTCAATTTCATATTCTCTACACGCTTTCGTTTTCAATTTTTAATTACAATGGAAGGAGGCAGCAGAGGTGCATCATCTCGAGCTCAGAAGGGAAAGCAAATAATGAATCCGCGGGAGGAGGACCCCAACATTCAATCCACCGATGATGAAATCGAGCATCTTCAGAATACGACACCCGAAACACAAGGAAGTACCGATACAATTACTTCTAAAATTCGGTAACTTCCTCCGCTAAAGTCTTCTATTTTCACTAAACATTTTGAGAATGTTACTCTTCCGTCGGGAGAAATGCGTGCAAAATGTAAGCACTACAATGCTTCCTACAAATTCCAAGCAGGCGGTGGCTATGGGTCGTTAAAACAACATGTAGAAACGAAGCACCGGACGGAATATGGACTCGACCGTTCTTAAACATAATTATTAAGATTTTCTTCAACTAGCGGTAGTACCAATTCTGATTTATGTTTATATTCGGATAATAAATTAAGAAGATCATTAGCTAAATTTGTTTCCATAGAACATCTTTAGTTTTGGATCTAAATGCACATTTAAAGATTTTTGTAAAGAATCTCTTAATTCATGTGCTAAACGTGTTCCTAGGACTACACTTACTCGTACAATTAAAAAATTAGTAAAACAAGGAAAAAAGAATTTAATTGATGAATTTAGTAAATTAGATAATAATGTTTCTTTATGTTCCGATATTTGGAGTGATCATTGACAAACACATTTGTATATGAGTGTAACTTGCCATTGGATCGATAACTCTTGGAACCTCCAAAAAAGATTGTTAGTTTATAGAGTTTTTGATGAATCACATAATGCTCATAACATTGCACAATTATTATGTTTAATTTTAGAAGAATATAGCTTAACTCATAAAATATTTTCAATATCATTAGATAATGCTAGTTCCAATACCGCTTGTATAGATGATCTAAAATTTGTTTGTCAACCTATTATTAGCGGTTTATTTTTTCATATTCGTTATGTATGCCATGTTTTAAATTTATGTGTTCAAGATGGTTTAAAATTTTTAGAAAGTTATATTAAACTAATTAGAATTGCAATTTCTTATTTATGGTCTCATCCATCTATAATGAAACAATGGGATAGGTTTTGTAAAATTAATGGAATGAGACCTAAAAAATTTCCACGTGATGTACCAACACATTGGGATTCAACATACCAATTATTACAAGATTCATTTCAATATAAAGAATTATTATGTTCATTTTTTGCACAAAATATTAATACTAATATATATTTATTTTCACAACAATGGAATATTTGTAGTAGTATTTGTGAAATTTTAAAAGTATTTAATGATGCAACCGAACAACTTTCCGGTGTTTATTACCCCCACTGTTTAATTAGTTTAAGAAAATTCTTCTAATATAGTATTAGTTTTAAATGAACATATTAATAAATGAATCTTTATCTTCTTGCATCTTAGCTATGAAAACTAAATGGGAAAAATATTTTTATTTAACTCCTGAAATTTATTTAATTGCATTCGCTTTAGATCCTAGATTTAAATTAGAAGTTCTACAAGAAATGTTAACTTTATATTATGACGCTTTAATTTCAATTAAAGATTCTTTTTCCCCTTATCCATTTAATATTATATATAATGTTAAAATTTATTTATATGATATTTATAATTAATATTATGCAAAATATGGAACACAAATTAATATTTCTGAAATACAACAAACTACTAGTATTAATTTAAAACATACAAAAACACAACTCTTATTAAAAGAACGGACAAAACGTCCACGAGGATCCTCAAGTTCCACACAGGAACTTGAGAATTATTTTACGACTTCTTTTGATTTTAATGAAGCATATAGCGAAAATTTCGATATCTTAAAGTGGTGGTCACAGAAGACTCAAAGCTTTCCCGTTCTCTCCGTGATCGCCAAAGAAATATTAGCTTGTCCAGTGTCAACTGTTGCTGTGGAGCAGACATTCAGTGCCAACGGCAACATGTTAGATGAACGACGATCAACTTTATCTCCTGACTCATTGGAAGCCTAAGCATTACTGGACGATTGGACCAGAGCGGAGAAAAGAATCCAAAAAATGCAACTTTCAGATGTCAAAGTTGAAGATTTTGATACTGAATGAACAAATACAACAGGAACAAGAAATGGAAGTGAGTGAAAATGTAAAAGGATAAAAATGTAAAAGAACTACGTGAGTTTTGATTCTCTTAAAGGGATACATAGGAAACTTAAATAAGTGCAAGCCCTTTTTTCCAATAAATTTTAATTTCTAATTTGTAATTTGTAATTTGTAATTTTTAATTTTTTAACATAATAATCTTGAACCGTGGCGAACCGTGACGAACCGTGAACCGAACCGTGAACCGGCGGTTCCGAACCATGAACCGGCGGTTCCGAACCGTGAACAGTAACCATCTTGAGTGGTTAAGATTAAGGGTTGACCTGTCTGGAACCGTCGAACCGGCGGTTCTAAATCATCGAACCATCGGTTCTGAACCGTGGTCAATTCTATTGGTAGGTAGCCAGAGGTCCGACAACAGTAAGAGCAGAGTTTTGGGTGGTGGTAACCCAGAGGGCAAATTCTTCTTATTGCTATCCAGTGGTACAACAACACAGCTATTGCCCAATGGCTGTAAAGGTGGCTAGGTGGTCGCCGGAGGTTGGCTAGCAATTGAGTGCAATTGGCAGCAAGCAAGGGCGGGTGAAAGTCCTCCTTAGTGGCAGTGCAAGAAAGAAGGGAGGAAGAGAAGAGGGATGTCTAATCCTATTAAGTTTTTCTCCATTGGATTAATTAATTGTCTCTTCTTCTCATGGAGGGGGGTATATATATACATCTTCACAATGACTTGAGAGCAAGTCATCTTCCAAATCTAAAATCCACTAGTATCCCGATCCACTATCATTAAGCTTAGTTCAAAACCAAACCAATTTGGTTCAAAACCAAAACACTCTTGGTTCATTATTAAACTAAACAAATTTTAGTTCATAAATAAACCAAAAGAAATCCAACCTTATCTATAATAGGCATAGTTCACCATCGCTTCTGTTCCAACATATATCTTCCATATTTGCATCTCGTCTGGTCCTATCAGACTTAGTCTCTCTCAATATGAGAATCTAATTTTCAAACTTATTTTAAGTTTTTCGGATATATTCATAGTGTGTGTGACCCAATAGGTTCTCGATTTATGTTGGTCGTACATAATTAACTATTAATTATGGAACGATTATGAGTGACACCTAGTAGTATATCATGATCCTCAATTAATCAAAAAATCATAGTTGATTCCAAAACTAAATCTGAAACCTTCAACAGCTACGGTTATCAGTGCTATATTTTTTTCATTCATCTTATATCCACTTGGTATAGAACATGGTCTATGTGTCAGACCCTACTAGGATGACTACATCACACCTAGCCCAAGTAGTAGTTCCTTATCCTGTGGATTCAAATTGCTCAAATACGTATCTAAGAAGACCATCCTCTTGACGTGTAATGCTTTGGCAAAAGACTTACGGGTAATAATTCTGATAAGAGATCGTAGGGTATACGTCTCCTTATAAAAAGAGTGGTAAATTTTCTATGGGCTATTCAAATACCTTCGGATATATTGACTTATACCCAATCATCCGAGATTTGCACCTTCAAGGAGATGATTGCCAAGATGTCAAAGTATAAGCATCCATGACTAAGATGACTTGAATATCTCAAGTATAAGAAAACTTACACTCGAGTTACAATGAGATCTTCATTGACATGTAGAAAATCATATGAAGTCTCATGCAGGTCACTTCCAATGAACTAGTTACCCCCAACTAACATCCATATGTTAACTCTCAACATCCCAATGTATCTAGACAGTGAGGACTGACTGCTTGGATAAATCAGGGAGCATAACATATGCTAGTCTTCAAAATTGATAATGTCCAATCTTATCAATTCATCGACTGAGAAATATTTCAATACATACATAATTATACATGGAGAAATATCCACTTATTATGATCTAATCACAATTTCTCTCATACTATACATTATATTATGAACTTCATTAATTGAGTTTAATATCAATATCATATACATATAAAATGCATACTCAAATAAGGAATTTTGTTTATCCAATAAACAATACAATATCTAAGGTAGTATTGTCTTACGATACCTCTCATATATAACATTTTTTTCTTTTCTTAAATTTTTTGTAGGATACCTCTCAAATATAACATTTTTTCTTTCCTTAAACTTTTTTTTCTACAAGAGCGCTTCCATGTCTTTTAATAGAAAAATTAACCCTTTGTGTAGCTAGACTAAGCTAGTGACTCTTGATGATATATTATACTTCAATCCCGAATAATGTTTCTCTTTATGTAAGGCTATATTGTTTCTTCCGGATTAGAGAAATCACTAAACATTCATATTTGATCTTCATAAAACACTCTAATATAAAGAGATTGCTTGGTGCAGTATTTGAGAATTCATTCTCCAAAATTGATAGTCGAGCCCATCCTTTTTATTAAATAATCTATTAAGAGTTTGTCAAATTTCATTATTTAATTTACATCATGATATTGATTGAACAAGCCATGAGAAAATCTAATTAAGTCTTTGCAGTTAGCTATTTTCACTTATTGAAATCAATAACATTTTCTGGTAGATGGAACAACAATATTTTCTCAATTGATAATAACTCATAAATCTTCACCAACAAGGTAAGACTTCATAAAAGTCCTTCCCATTTTGTAGTTGGATTGCTTTAATATCTCCAAACCAAATCACAATTCCATTTTTGAGGCGCCAGTAGAATTATCCACCAAAAGATCTTGTCATAAATATACTAAAGTTCTATGACTCTAATACAATGTAATATAGAGAATATTTTACATAAAATTGTAAAATAAAAAGGATGAAATCAACAAAAAAAAAAAAAGGAGGTAATTAATTTACCTAAAACAATGAAGGAAAGATAAAGAGCAATTTTATAATTTTTAAAAATTAACTTTAATTTCCAACAGGGTCAAGTCCACTTCTCATCTATTGCTATCTCAAGTTCAATATTATATTTTAGGAAAAGCACATTCATAATGGCACTCATGAAACACACTTTTTTTTTTTTTGGACATTTCTTTGTTCCTTTAGTTGGATTTACTTGCATCCTTGAGTTGATCGAGAGATTGTTTTGAGATCATCGCGAGAGGGTGCAGTTGATTGACCACATAAACTGTTGAAACTTGTTTTTTTCCCTTCTGTTTTCTCTTAATCACTTTCTTTCTTTTTGGTGCAAGTCAACTCTCAAACGTCAACTTTTCAATTAGATCATTGGAATCTCATCGGATTAGGGGAGAAACAAATCAGCTCCAAATCAACTGGAAAAAAAAAACACACACACACACAATCTAAGCTTGGAGATTTGTCCCGAATCAAACTCATAATGATGTATTCTGCAAAACTATATTTACACGATTACACTCTTCTTTCTCATTAACCTTCTCGATTTTCTCCTTGGATCTTTGCCTTGTATTCTTGGCACCAAATACCACCATATCGTAGCGCAGTATATAGCAAACACCCTTGAGAACATCAAGCTAAGAAGGAGCAGAGCTAGCAATAAAAACGGATGAGACTCGGACGCCCAATCTTTCCATGACCATGCTTTGACCTTCTTGATCCCCATCTCTTTACTAACCTCGTTGACATTTTTGTCTTGGGCGTGCTCGGCAGGAGCTGGCTGCGATTCCGACGGCATTTCTCGGCGACCAGTTTCTTTGGTGTCGTTTTTGAAGTTTTTAAAGATTGGCACGCAATCGTTTGACTCAGTGAACCTGAACCAAAGTATCGTCGTCGGCGTATCTTCTGATTCGGCTTCGATGCCTGTCCTTCGAGCCTCGAGGATAGAAAGTAACGAGGAGAACTTATCGAGGCCTAGGCTCGAGTATGGATTCTCTTTCGCTGCTTTCTTCTTCTTCTTTGATTTCTTCAATGAGCTCAGGTTGAGAGCCGATCCGATCTCACCCTCCTTGACGACAATGCTCCTAACGCTTCCTCTCCCACACCACCACCGCCACATGCTGGCTGTCTCTGCAAAAGCACAGGATTTCTACAGTTGTAGGACTTTAGAGACCTTTCGATGTATAATTGTTAGGAGATGGATGGGCTAAACGGAACAAGGAGACCATTCTATTCTTTGATTGGGTCTTCTCCCTTTTTTTCAAATAAAAACATTGACGGGGTCTGGAATGTGATGGTTTTCTAGAAATTCTTTGTTTTTTTTTGGTTAATTAGTCGTTAAGTAAGTCAGAGCTTGCAAATTGAAAGTCTTCATTCTGCTGAAGGAAAAATATGTATATATAAATCCTAGATTACTTTGAAAATGTTATAAAATCATACTGACTACTTTTATGTGTTTGGTGTTAGACCAGGTATGAGAGCGAGAATTTGCAAAAGCGTGTTAGGTTAATGCATGCTCGCCCAATTGGAGCTCCACCGATTCTCACAAATGTTGGCTTCATGCTCCGACTCAACCGTTGCCATCTGCCAGCATCAACTTTTTAACGCTCTACCGATGCTCAAACGCGACCATTGTCGCCCGCCACCATCAATTTTTTTATGTTCACGGACACTGGTGGAGGTTTCGCCTTCTATCCACTAGATAATTTAGATGAGCAACATGGAAGAGAAGAGTAAATTAGAACTAGAGTATGGAATACGAATACGATGCTAGAATGGTTAATAACGTTATACATTTTATGAGTTAATAATTAAAAATAATTTAAAATTAAACTAAGTAGTACAGTAAAAATAAGAAACATTAATTTAATCAAGTGCAACAAGACAATATACTCATGCAAAGAACTCCACTAAGGTGGTGTTTGATTAAATGATAGGAATAATTATGGGTATGAGTTTGATAGTAAGGTGGAATGAGAATGTAAATGGAAATGAAACCCACCTAGTTATATAGGTTTTGTTGATTCCCATAAATCTAGAAATCATTCCCAAATTGTCATTCTCAAACCCACACTCCAAATATTATCTTTTACTATCATTTCATTCCCTCGTTCCCAAACCCATCAACATGGATGTAAGTAATTGATCAACAAAATCAAAGATATAGACATACACAATAATTATAAAAAGTTATTCTTATTTCTTAATTTTTCTATTAAAAAAAACTTTGGAAAGGTGGAGAACTTTTACAGAAAAAAAACCTAAAAAGAAGTACAAAAATTAAACAAGTATGACAATAGAAAAGAACTAAAGAATATATGTTAGATGTTGTCAATTGAAAATGAAGTACGAGTTGCAGTGTGTTATTGTGATAGCATAGAAGGCACGAGAGTACTAAAACACGAGCACAAGAATGAAATGAATTCAGTGAATGAGTGATTTGAAAGATATGTTTAGAGATTCTTTATATAGTCATTCTCTATGGCTAACACGATAAGCCCCAGTTGACTGGAACCTTCCTGGTCACCTAGAGTTACTAATGTGGCTACAATATTTATCTGATAGATAACATTAACCACGTTCTTCGGTCACCTGGTGACCCTCCGATCTCCTTAAAAGGGGTCAAATCTAATCTTGACCCGACTCACTCGAATCACTGGATAACATCATCACCTAGTTTCTTGGTAACAACTGTGGTTGCCCGTATGCTCTAGTCGCCCAAATTAACTACAGTCATCTGGACTTTTTTGTTGGATCGAGACGCGCTAGAGGGGGGGTGAATAGCGCTCGCAGCTATTTCGTTCGTATCGGAATCGTAAAAAGCGTAAGAGTTAATGCAGCGGAATAAAATAAATAAAACACAGACACGAAGGATTTTTACTTCGTTCGGGGCCTAAGGCGACTCCTACTCGAAGGCCCGCGATCCTTGATCGCTTCTGGTGGGCAACAACTATAAGCTCGATTATTACAAACTAAGTATTACAAGAAATGCGATAGAGGAAATCTATACTGACGACGAAAAGAGAAATCTTGGAGTTCTGGGTCGTCAGAGACTTGTAGCAGCACTTCCGGGAGTCTTTCGGAGCAGCACGTTGAAGAAAGAAGACTTGGAATTCGTTGGTTTGAGCTGCTGGTCGAACCCCCTTTATAAACAATGTTCAAGGCGCCTTAAACGAGAGTTTTATCCCGATCTGCTCGCTGTGATAACCCTTTGACTGCCGCGACTTGAAGGCGCCTTCAACCTCTTCAAGGCGCCTCCAATCAGTCTAAGGCGCCTTCAACCCATCCAAGGTGCCTTAAGCCTGCTCCTTGCGCCAGCTCAGGATTTTGAACCCGAGGCGCCTCCAAGCCCCATGGAGGCACCTCGGACACTGTTCATCCGAGGCAAATCTTCGTTATTTTGTACCTGCAAGACATGTTAGTCCCAAACAACATCCCGCAACACAAAGTTAGCACAAAATAATAGTATGGATAATAAAGAATGTTTAAGACAGTCTCCGGACTGTCCGGGTCTGACTTCGGATTTCCTACCGCGCCTACTGTTCCCTCTACGGGGAACGCGTCCTCACATACTCCACTCAGGAGATTTACCTGTTGCCAGTACGATCCTCCAGATCGACTGGACTTTTGCTCAGCACTCGATACTTCCGGACTTTCTGCTGGACATCCGCTTCCCGGCTAGTCCAGTCTTTCACCTGGTTCGCGACACCAGGACTTTCCACCTAGGGTTACCACCCCCTAGGACTTTTTGCCTGAAGTCATCGACCTGCCCAGGCTTTCCGCATAGGGTTACCACCCCCTAGGGTTTATCCCTTTGCCTAACCGCAGCTAGGACTTTCCTGAAATCCTCAAGTAGACTTGTTAGAAAACACCTTAACTTTGAATTCTTTGCAGCAAATTTGCTAATCATAGGTGAACACATTAACCAAAGCAAATTTGCTAAACTATATGCTCCCCCTTAACTATTGCTCCCCCTTAACTGATGCTCCCTTTTTATTTAAATTTGAATTTTACTACTCTCCCCCTTTGCCATATATCAAAAATAATAGACTTTTGAATAACTTAGATACTTAACATTCATTTCTTATTTATAGTTAAGTGAAAAGATGTATCTTTTTGAGGGATTTTAAAGGCTAGGAGAAAAGTAATCTTTGAGGGTAATAAAAAGAACTTTGCAGGTATTTAGATTTCAAAGTTAGCTAGGTTCAGCAAGGATTTGATCATTAAGATTGTAACTTGGCTTAGATCTTTAGAAGTATTGAATTTGAAAACTTAGGTTAATAGTAAACTTAAGTTTGAACAATATTTAAAGTTGGTTTAGGTTATTTATTCAAGTTCAGTTGGTCCTTAAGTCCAAGCATGAGTTATAATCAGTAGACTAACTTACTAGGTATCAGAGCCCTAAAGATCAAAACATGCTTAAGCAGAAAACTGAGTGTCCTTTTACCAACTGTCTAACCTTTAGCTACTTGCTGACTGCCTATAGGGTAACAGCTTTCACATGGTTAGTCAAGTCAAGTTGATTTGATCCAGTTAAATTTGACTAGAGCTGGAAGACTCAACTTGATTAATGTTTATTGCGTATTTAACGCCCAGACTCATATCGATGCACAGATATAAGCATTCTTGAGTCCAGGCTATACCCTATGCATCTCACGTCGTTCTATGTCTTTTAAACACAATCAAGGTAAACCTAGGTGTTTGTGAGATGCTCTGGCTTAATTCTAGGGGAACATGATTTCTAGAGGAAAGCTTAGGCTAATTCCAGAATTTTGAAAAATCTAGGAAATTGGGAATTTTGAAAATTATTTTTTCTAGAATTTAAAAAACAAGACACCAAAATGAGATACCTACTCTACCCAACACATTCCTATTTGCCTTCTAAGTGCACTGAACTCAAGTTCAGGTAAGGGTTTTGTAAAGATGTCAGCTAGGTTTGATTTAGACTCAACGTGGTTGAGTGCAATTTCACCTTTAGCTACATGATCCCTTACAAAGTGGTGTTTTACCTCTATGTGTTTAGTCCTGGAGTGGTGAATAGGATTTTTTGTGAGATTAATTGAGATGATATTGTCAATAAAGATTTGTGTATTTTTATATTCTAGCTGATAGTCTTTTAACGTATGCATCATCCACAACAGTTGAGATGCATATTCTCCTAGAGCTATGTATTCAGCTTCTGTGGTGGATATAGCAACACAATGTTGCTTTCTGCTTGACCAACTTACTAGGCACTGACCTAGAATCTGACAGCTACCACTTGTACTTTTTCTGTCTAACTTGCACCCGGCATAGTCTGAATCAGAATAGCCATAAAGGTCAAAGGTGCAAGTTCGTGGATACCAAAGTCCTACATTTAGAGTTCCTTTAATATACCTAAGTATTCTTTTAACGTATGATAGGTGTGACTCTTTTGCACAGGATTGGTATCTTGCGCACATACCTACTGCAAACAATATGTCGGGTCGACTTGCAGTTAGGTAAAGTAGGCTACCTATGGCACTCCTATAGTATTTTGGGTCAACTGGTTTTCCTTCAGGGTCAGAGTCAATGTTTATGTTGGTTGCCATTGGAGTATTTATGATTTTTGAATTTCCATACAGAATTTTTTAATTAACTCCTTAGCATATTTAGTTTGATAAATGTAGATTCCATCTTTAGTTTGTTTAATTTGTAAGCCTAAGAAGAAATTAAGTTCCCCAACCATACTCATTTCAAATTCACTTTCCATTAATTTGACAAATTCTTTTAAGAATTTTGAATTAGTTAAGCCAAAGATTATGTCGTCAACATAGATTTGGGCTATAAAGATGTCTTTTTCTATAGTTTTCACGAACAAAGTCGGATCGATTTGTCCTTGGTTAAAGTCTTTGGATATTAAGTAATTAGATAATCTTTCATACCATGCTCTAGGGGCTTGTTTTAGTCCATATAATGTCTTTTTTAATTTAAATACGTGGTTAGGGTAGTCTATGTCTTCAAACCCTGGAGGTTGGCTTACGTAGACCTCTTCCTTGATAAAACCATTTAAAAAGGCTGACTTAACGTCCATTTGGTACAATTTGAACCCTTTATTTGCTGCATAGGCTAATAACATCCTAATGGACTCGAGTCTAGCTACCGGAGCATAGGTTTCATCATAGTCTAAGCCTTCGACTTGACTAAACCCTTTGGCTACTAACCTAGCTTTGTTTCGTATTATATCACCGTGATCATCCAACTTGTTCCTAAAAACCCATTTGGTGTCTATTATTGATTTATCTATGGGTTTAGATACAAGGTCCCAGACTTGGTTTCTCTCAAATTGTGATAATTCTTCCTGCATTGCAATGATCCAGTCTGGATCAGGCAGGGCTTCTTCTATAGTCTTATGTTCAATTTTAGAAATAAGGGCAATCTGACTAAGATTTCTATAGGATGATCTAGTTCTGACTCCTAGGTTTGGGTCACAGAAAATTTGGTCAGGTGGGTGAGAGGTACTTACTCTAGGTGGTCTTATCTGTGGGTCAGAAACTGGTTCTTCTGACTCATTAAGATTAGGTTGGATTTCATCATCTTCTATAGCTCTTGGATTAATATCAGTATTTTCATTTATATAAGGTAAACTGTTTTCTTCATCAAATATTACATTAGTTGTTTCTTCAACTTTCAAGGTATTTTGATTATATACTCTAAAGGCCCTACTAGTAGAGGAGTATCCTAAGAATATTCCTTGGTTATACTTGGGTGTAAATTTTCCTAAGTAATCTTTAGTATTTAAAATGTGAACTTTACACCCAAATACTTTTAGATAGTTTAAATTGAGAATTTTATGATAGTAGAGTTCATATGGTGTTTTATTGTGAAATTTGTTAATTAAAATTCTGTTTTGAATATAATTTGCAGTATTTATCGTTTCAGCCCAAAATTGATGATTTAAGTGATATTCGTTTAACATAGTCCTAGCGACTTCTTGTAATGTTCTATTTTTACGTTCCACTAGACCATTTTGTTGGGGGGTTCTAGGACATGAAAATTCATGTTGGTATCCATTTATTTTACAAAATTGGGTGAACTTATGATTTTCAAATTCCCCTCCGTGATCACTTCTTATTCTTTTAATTTTAGTATCTTTTTCATTTTCCATTAAATTACAAAAATTACTAAATATTTCATAGGTTTCATCTTTTGTTTTTAGAAATTTTACCCATGTGTACCTAGAGTAGTCATCAATTATTACTAAGCAATATTGGTTCTTGCTTAGTGATTTGGCTCCATGTGAATCAAATAGATCAAGGTGAAGGAGCTCAAGTATGGTGTTAGTTCTTTCTAGATTGGTTGACTTGTGGGTTGACTTGGTTTGTTTTCCTTTTTGACACGCATTACAGATTGAGTTTTCAATAAATTTTAATTTGGGCAAACCTCTAACTAGACCATTTTGACTCATTTTTGAAATGAGTCTAGTGTGAGTGTACAGTTGAGTTTCCTCTTGTTGTGTCAGGAGACACTTTATTGAGGATATTGATAAGTCAATTGTGTAGATGTTATGCTTTCTAAGTCCTTTAAGTTTAATTTCCGGGTTTTCAATATTTTTAACTAGACATCCAGATTTATCAAAATTAACTAGATATCCGCTGTCACACAATTGACTTATACTTAGTAAATTAAAGTTACAATTTTCAACCAATAAAACATTTCGAATAATGAAATCGGAACTAAGTTCAATATTACCTTTTCCGATTACTTTAAGTTTACCATCGTTGCCGAATGCAACTGATCCTAGATTTTTGTACTTGAGTTTGGTAAACTTCATCTTATCTCCAGTCATATGTCTGGAGTATCCACTATCCAACATCCATTGATTCGATTCCTACACATGAATTAGTTGAATTGGTTTCCTTTTAATGGATTTAAAGATAGCGTGATTGAAGTAGAGTCCTTAGATTTTCTTATTTTAATCTATTGTATTCAAGGTAATTTAGCAAACACTTAAGCCTATGGTTATTAACATTTTTAAGGTAATTTTTTTTAAAATAATTTTGAAATTTAGTTTTTAAAATAATTTTGAAATTTAGTTTTTTAAAATAATTTTTGAAATTTAGTTTTTAAAATAATTTTGAAATTTAGTTTTTAAAATAATTTTGAAATTTAGTTTTTTAAATAATTTTGAAATTTATTTTTTTAAAATAATTTTGAAATTTAGTTTTTAAAATAATTTTGAAATTTAGTTTTTTTTTTAAATAAGTTTGAAATTTAGTTTTTAAAATAATTTTGAAATTTAGTTTTTAAAATAATTTTGAAATTTAATTTTTAAAATAATTAACTCAATTTTAATTTCTTAGTCATCTTACCCGATCTAGATTGTCAATCAAGGAATCCTATAATTGTTGTGAGATGAATTATTGTTGAATTTAAGGTTCTGGTTTAACTTTGTGTTAGATTCAGGTTTAGCTTTGGTTTCAACAAGTAAGCATTCTTTGGATAAACTTCTGGGCTATGGTGAGTCACACGGAGCTCATTAAAGTAACCATGCCTTCGAGGTTTTCCAAATAGTCCTACCCATTGAACTTAATACTAATCCTTGGTCTAACTAGTTAGGATCCATTTAAGGGTAGCTTCGGTCAGTTCCACTTGGCCAAATGCACCAGGTCGAAGCCATATCTTCCTAAACATGCGATGCCCAAGTTTCCCTAACGTACTTTCATCCAAAAATGTCACCGGTACTGTGGTTCAAGTTAAACTTAGCCCGTTTTTAAACTAGCCTTAATTACCCTGTCGGGTAATCTACTCTTGTTTTACCCATTTCGGGTAAATTAGGTTCAGTTACCCTGTCGGGTAGTTCAGTTGGAGGTGCCAGCTAGTTTGGATCCACCATCTATTTTTGAATTTTGAATTTATAATTTAATTTCAAATTTTTAATTTAATTTTGAATTTTGAATTTTTAATTTAATTTTAAATTTTTAATTTTGAATTTAGAATTTATAATTTAATTTCAAATTTTTAATTTTTAATTTTTAATTTTTAATTTAATTTTTAATTTTTAATTTTGATTTTTAATTTTGAATTTAGAATTTATAATTTAATTTCGAATTTTTAATTTTGATTTTGAATTTTGAATTTTAAATTTTTAAGATCGTTTTCCTTTTAGCTTTCCCTGGATCATAGCCTCGATCTGGTCTATCGAGGTAGTGTATTTGATCCTTCGGAACCCAGTATTGGCCAAGTCCAACTTGATTGATCAATTTAGACTTGGGGACCCATGCTTGGACTGATTTACTATTTTGTTTGTTTATTAAGGATAAATAAGATCTATATTTCTTTTTACTTTTATATCCCAGCCCAGTTTTGTTGTAGACGGCTTTTTGTGTCCCAAGAATTAGGTCCAAATTTTTAGATCCCAGAGAAAACTGTTCTAAAGTATTTTTTAAATCTTTTACCTGATTTTTCAAACTGGAATTTTCTTCCTCAAGATTTTGAACTTGAGTAGAATTTCCAGTTTGAACTTGATCAGGTAAAGAATTAGTGTTTGTCACTTCTTTAAGGACGGCTACTTCCTTTAGAAGTGATTTAATTCTAAGGTTTGACTTAGCTAGTTTGCAAAGTAGGTAATTAACTAAATTATTAAGCCTTGGAATACTTACAGTGGAGTCTGGCCCTTCTGAAACGGATGTGGATCTGTGGCTTTGCTCGGACTCGGCTTCTAACTCGCTCTCGATGATCTGATCCCGGGCCATCAGTGCGAGTAGACTTGTTTGATCAAGTTCATCGTCGTCGTCTTCCGAAGAAGATTCATCCCAGGTTGCCTTCAGGGCCTTCTTTCTTCTTTTCTTTTTGGCCTCCTTTTGGTTGGGACAGTTGACTTTGATATGCCCCTTCTGGTTGCACCCGGAACAAGTGACTTCGAACTTTACCTTTGAGTTCGGTTGGGCCTCCCTGGATTGAACTGCCTTCTTCAGATCTTTCTTGTTGAAGCCCTTCTTCTTCTTGTAGAGCTTCTTCACAAGATTTACGAGTTCGCTGGTCAGTTCATCTTCTGAATCTTCTGAGTCGGGTTCGTCTTCTAATTCCGATTCAATTTTTCGCCGTACTCTTGATTCCCGTGTTTGACTCGTACCTGCAACCAAAGCAATACCCTTCTCGGATGGCTGTGCATTAGTTTGTTCACGAAGTTCAAATTCAGAAAATAACTCGTCTAACTTTAAAGAAGATAAGTCTTTGGAGACCTTGTAGGCATCTACCATTGATGCCCACAATGTACTCCTTGGAAACGAATTTAATGCGTACCTTATGACGTCCCGGTTTTTGACTCTCTGTCCAATTGCATGAAGAGAGTTGAGAATGTCCTGGCTCGCCGTCTCACCTTCCTGCATTTTTAAATTATACAATTTATTAAATAATAAATCTCTTTTACTTACTTTTGTGTCCGTGGTGCCCTCGTGGAGTTCGATCAACTTTTCCCAGAGTTCCTTTGCGGTTGAAAAGGGACCGACTCTGTTGAGCTCCTCCTTGGTAAGACCGCACTGGATGGTGCAGGTAGCTTTGGCGTCGGCTTCCACCTTTTTGATAAAGGTTGGCTCCCAGTTCTCACAGGATGTAGGCTTACCGTCTATATCAGTTGGAAGTTGAAGTCCTGTCTTGACTATCATCCAGGTGTCGAACTGGATCTTCAGATATATCTCCATTCGCCCCTTCCAATATCCGAAGTCTTCTCCGAAAAATAGTGGGGGACGAATAGTGCTATATCCTTCTTGTTGAGTCATTTTAGACCTAAACAAATAAAAAAAACAAAGAGATCTGTTCCAAGACTGAGTCTTGGATTAGTAGTGCGGGTGGAAGAAGAAAAAATAACGAGCTCAAGTGGTATTGACCAACTTTGAGCAACACTGACTAGAAAAGAATTAGAACTTTAGCTAATTAGCTAATTTCTAATTGACTCCGAAATAAAATACCACGAAGAAAAAACTGTTTTGAATGGTGGTTGCGCCAATTCAAAAGAACCTCGCTCTGATACCAATTGTTGGATCGAGACGCGCTAGAGGGGGGGTGAATAGCGCTCGCGGCTATTTCGTTCGTATCGGAATCGTAAAAAGCGTAAGAGTCAATGCAGCGGAATAAAATAAATAAAACACAGACACGAAGGATTTTTACTTCGTTCGGAGCCTAAGGCGACTCCTACTCGAAGGCCCGCGATCCTTGATCGCTTCCGGTGGGCAACAACTATAAGCTCGATTATTACAAACTAAGTATTACAAGAAATGCGATACAGGAAATCTATACCGACGACGAAAAGAGAAATCTTGGAGCTCTGGGTCGTCGGAGCAGCACATTGAAGAAAGAAGACTTGGAATTCGTTGGTTTGAGCTGCTGGTCGAACCCCCTTTATAAACAGTGTTCAAGGCGCCTTAAACAAGCTCCAAGGCGTCTTAAACGAGAGTTTTATTGTAAAATACCGGAAAATGGCGAATAATGATAAGGGAATTTTTCGGAATTTCTGGGAATTTTTCGGAACTCGTATGGAAAAAGTTACGGGGATAGATATTGGGTCCCGGGAAAGCCTGTTTAGGCTACCCTATTTTAATGAGGAAAAATTAATTTTTGTTTTTGTTTTTCCTTTTTCTTTTAGCTTTTTCTTTTTCTCTCCCGCGTGACCTAGCCGACGCCGATTCCTCTTCCCTTCCTCACCATCCCGATCCTCTCCTCTGTGCGGCGCCGAGCCTTCATCTCCTTCCCCTCCGGTACAAGAGCGGTGGCCAAGCCTCACGCCTCTTCCTTCTCCTTCGTGTACAAGGGTGATCAGCCAAGGAGTCCAAGCCTCTGCCGATTCTCGTCTGCTTCCACTTCTCGTCCTTTCGTTGCCGGGGCATATCTTCTCGGCCGGTGAAGCCCTCGTGAGGCCGAAGCATTTGTGTCACTTCCCTTCTCCTCCTCTCGGCCGATCGTCGTCTGGTGTTCTCCACGCGATACCGGGTCGGTAGTGGAGGGGTTGTTCTATTGATTGCCATGCAACAACGTTTAGAGTGAGAGCCGGCGGCAGGGTCGATTTTTCTTCTTTCCTTGAGGCTCACCATTGCTCTGCCCTGGCGTCGATGCCTCATCCGAGCCTCCACTTGGTCGTGCCCTAGATTCTGTTCACTTTCTGACACCACCAGTGAGACACACCAACACCTGTATCTGTCGTCGGGTGTTGTGGTCGACGGAGAAGGATCGATGCTAGAACTTCCTCTTCATGATCCGATTTGTAAGTGTGAGGTAGGTGGTTTTCAGTAAGTATGGTGAGGCTCTTTTGTCTTTGTTTTCCTTCCTACCTGATCGATGGTTGTACTCATCTGATTTGCAGTGGGTTTGCAGATCCATTTAGTAGCATTATGGACCTATTGAATGCCGACCAACAATTGATGATTTTGGGTATTTGATTTGGGAAGACAACAAACACCATCTTGCTCGATCATATGGCGGCAAGTATCTTCGAGTGAGTCAACAGCAAAGTCGATTGGATTTGGGTAAGTTAGTTTAAAGGTTGTTTGAATTCAGGTTTGAATTTGATATATGTGTTGAATCAGGGCTAAATTGGGTCAATTACTATGATTGGTTATGCTTATTGCAAGTCCAAATTCGAATGGATTAGTCAATTCAATTGAGGAGTTAGATGATCCAATTAGGGTTTATAATTGGATCTGGATTTATGATAGTTTCTCGAGGATTTGATTTAGCTAATTTATTTATATGAAATTAGCTAAATCTGGATATTATGTATTACAGGACTCTGATTCGAGATGAGCATCTCGACGTTGGATTTGATTGGATTGGACCTGCTATTGGAGGCGGGTACCTTGACTTATCTTTTTGATATGTCTTGTTGATATGTCTAGTAGGTTATAACCTTTAGTAATAATTATGTTCGTCCTTATTTCGGTACGTCAGTACCGGATACTCGTTACCTGTTTGTTTGCTCACTTGTTATGCATTTTATGCTAGTATCCATATGATTATATATATGCTCAATGAGGTAGTGACATACCATGCTTGTTATGTTCAGGACTTAGGTTTTTGATATCCTATCTGACCTGTGTACTTTAGTTCTTCGTATTTGACCATCGATACTACGATACTCATGTTATATATATGGATATGGTTATGCTGATCAGTTTATTGCTATGCTTAGTGTCATGCATCATGATTGCATGCTGCACGATTGTCGGCTCCACTATGGTAGAGCACATCGCCAGTTACATATACTGCACACACCACCACTCATGGATTAGTGGTATATCAGGCAGGTGTGTGGCGGTTCTGCTGTTTGGCTCCGTTGGTCAGGTGACTCAGCGTGGTAGCCGGCAGACAGTTCCGCTCTATTGTAGCAGCGTAGTAGCCGGCAGACGGTGGACTCTGTTTGGCTCCGTTGGTCAGGTGACTCAACGTGGTAGCTGGCAAAGATACCTCCCCGTCATCGTGTACCGGGAGATGAGAGCATTGAGCTCCCCCATTTATGATTTGGGGTCACAGGACAAGAGTACTCCGACAGCATCCCGTCCACTCACTCACTCATCAGGTGTAGTGATGGTAGAGTTCACGGTTGTCACAGCCCTACCCACTTGGCCTCACTATTGTGTGTGAGATGACTGACTGGCGTCAGGGGTGACCAGGTCGCATCATTGGCATCATACACATTTATGCATTTACTGCTTGTGTTTACTGCACTTATATGCTGCATTTGGATAGATGCATATGTTTGACATGCATACAAGATTTATGACACTTCTGGTCTGACGACCTGATTATTCTCATAGGTGGCCCTGGTGAGTACAGTACTCTTCAGCCTTTTTTTTATTATGCATTACCTTCTTTTGTTCAGGAGATTGTACTCCATAGTTACTACTATTTGTTATAGTTACTATACATGTCAACTAGGTATATGCTGAGTTGTTGAACTCACCCCCGTGGACACTATCTTTTTTCAGGTACTAGGTTATTTATGGAGAAGCTTGGAGTATCCTGGCTGCCGGTCCCCACGTCACATCAGAAGACCTGTCTCTGCCTTTGTTTATTGTTATTTTTGGTATATGTATTTGTGTACTTAGCATTGTGTTCCGGTTTTGTGTTTGGAGTGTTGTTTTGGTTGTGTGGTGTAAGCCTAGCCGGCTAGCAGTGTTTTATTTGGTTTTGTATGGGCTTGTATTTTATGTTTATCCGCTGTATTAGTTTTGTTTCAACCGTGTAGGCTGATGATATATATATAACTGCGTGGTTGTGTGTATATTCCAGCCGCCTGTGGCTGATGTATATTATGCCTGTAGAAATGCTTTAGATTGTCACCCGTACAGGGGAGGTGCTGTCGAAATTTCTTCGGACAGGGACTCCTCTGGGGCGTGACAATTTAGTGGTATCAGAGCCAGGTTACGATACTTGCTATGTGTTCTGGATTTTTGAGATTTATCTGATATCAATTTATTTGGTATCAGGGATCGACTTATGAGTCTTATTTTCCCTGTATTTCGGATTTCGTGTTTTGATCTTCTCGATGTGACTTTTCGGGTTTTGGGACCTGGCAGCAGCAGGACATCTCCAAGCTATAGGAGGTATGTTGGTATATGTTATCCTACCTTTTTGATTAGTTTATGCCCTGTTCACTATTACAGTCTATGACATGTATTAGTATTCTTTATTAGTACCTATCTAGTTGATATAACATATATTTTATGTGTTAGGTAAATCACTGATTATGGTAGACTTTGATAGAGATTAAGGGTTACAGTTTCTAGTGATTTTTCATATCATACACCTGTAGTTTTTAGTTTTTGTTATTTCTAGTTGGTTAGCAGATGGAGGCACATACCTGCCTCTGCTATTATTAGCTGCGTAGTGGATAGTATCTATATCTTTATGTTGATCTAGCCAATAGTATACCATGTTATCTTAGTTAATTTCATCCGTAGATAATAGATTTACTCTTGTTAGATCGGTCAGTAGAAGATAGATTGACGTTTGTCGACTTGGGTAGTCGTGATCGATTTACCTTAGATGCTTGTAGAGGCTTTATTTATTCTGGATTAGTTAGTAGATGACCGATTAGTTTTGTTGATCCGATTAGTAGGGGATTGACCTACTTTACTTTTAGATGTTTGAATCTTGGGTTATTCGTGCTTAGTTGGATATCTTGAGCACATCGAGTACCTAGCTTATACTGACGTGTGAAAGGATTGAATTAGCCATACACTATTGACGATTTGGTCAGTCGATAGAGTATCGATGTATCCTATTTCATGGGTACGTTAATTTTAACTGCATGTACCTAGTTGGATAACTTAGAAGGTAAACCTGCCATTTTAGAATGCAAGGTGGATTGGATTAAATATGCTGATTTTGCATATCTATGTGGTAGGTACATATGATTATTATGAGTTGTAAGAGTTCTATGATGATAGTTCATATGCAGGTAGTGTGAGTAGTCACATCTAGATATGGTTATTGTAGGTTCCTTGTGGATTATAGTTTTTTTTGTTAGCTGTACGTGTCTGATTGACATATTGGAGGTATCTTATCGATTTAAATCTGTGTGGTGGTATGTGCACATGGGTGTGAGTGTCATATTGGAAGTATTTGGTCGATTTAATTTGAATTGTGATATGAGCATATGTGTTTAGTGTAAGATTCGAGGTATCTGTTAGGATCGTTCGTACTCGGCTAGAGAGGGGGGGGTGTGAATAGCCGACCCCAAATTGTCGTTTCTTTCTACAAAACGTGTTAGCGCAGCGGAAAATACAAAGAAACGAAAGAGAAGAAAACCAAACCTTAACACAAGGATGTAACGAGGTTCGGAGATTAGGGCTCCTACTCCTCGGCGTGTCCGTAAGGTGGACGAGTCCAGTCAATCCGTCGGTGGATGAGTCCCCGGAGAACCGGCTAATACACACTCCTTCTGGGTGGAGAAACCTCGCCACAACACACTCTTGCAACAGCAAGTAAGGAGAGTACAGAAATACAAGGAAAGACAGCAAGAAATACAACAGTAAGAGAACTCTTGCTTGCCTTCTCTTCGACTGGAAGAAGCAGCAGCTCCAAGCGCCTACAACAGCAGGTGACCTAGCCAAAGGGAAGCTCACGCGAAGCTTCAACGCTTCAAGAACTCAGCAGAGCTCAGCAGCAGAAAGAAGAAGAAGGTTCGGAGAAGTATATTTCTGTAGAGTCGCTCGAACCCTTATATAACCTGCGAACCTGCAAGCCAAAAAGCCAGAAACACAGGAGCCAAAAATAGCCTAGCCGTTGTCTCTCAACGGCTAGGGCCAGACCGATCAGGCATCGCCCTGATCGGTCTGGAGCTATCCTGATCGGTCCGAGAGACCAATCAGGCCCCAGTTTGATCGGTCCCCGGACCGATCCCACCTCTCTTACAGAGAGGTGGCTGCGTCTCCGATCGGTCGTGGAGACCGATCAGGCTCCATGCTGATCGGTCTCCAGACCGATCCAGCTGTTCTACAGAAAAGCGCCCAACTTTCTGTGCGTACCCTGATCGGTCCCGGGGACCGATCAGGATTCATGCTGATCGGTCCCCAGACCGATCAGTAAGCTCACAGAGGCACACTGATCGCTTTCTGATCGGTCTCCAGACCGATCAGATGACCTGGATCGATCCACTGATCGATCCAGCTCTTGGTTTTTGTCCAAACCAATTCCCACGCCTTCCACACCAATATCCGGTCAACCTTGACCTATTGGTATCTCATGCTTAGCATCTGGTCACTCCCTTGACCTGCTAAGACTCCCTACCAAGTGTCCGGTCAATCCCTTTGACCCACTTGGTCTTTCCAACACCAGATGTCCGATCATCCTTGATCCATCTGGATTTTCCCTTGCCTAGCTTCACTCACCAGGATTTCCACACTGCCTAACATCCCAGTTAGGACTTTCTCACTGCCTGGCTTCACTCACCAGGACTTTCCAACTGCCTAACATCCCAGTTAGGACTTTCCCACTGCCTGGCTTCACTCACCAGGACTTTCCACACTGCCTAACATCCCAGTTAGGACTTTCCCACTGCCTGGTTTCACTCACCAGGACTTTCCACCTGCCTAACATCCCAGTTAGGACTTTCCCTCGTGCCAAGCTCCCTGCTTGGACTACTCCGTGCCAAGTCTCCATACTTGGACTTTTCCAGTGCCAAGTCTCCATACTTGGACTTTTCCCGTGCCAAGTCTCCACACTTGGACTTTTCGCGTGCCAAGCTCCCTGCTTGGACTTCTCCGTGCCAAGTCTCCATACTTGGACTTTTTCCCGAATCAGGTCAACCTTGACCTACGGTTGCACCAATAATCTCCCAAACATCTATTCTTGTCTCACATCAAGAATAGAACTCTCTCACGAGTGTCAAACATCAACATGCAACTCAACTAGGTCAACCTTGACCTAAGGTTGCACCGACAATCTTCCCAAGTCAAACATCAAAATACAACTCGAGTCACGTCACCTCGAGTCGGGTCAACCTTGACCTAAGGTTGCACCAACAATCTCCCCCTTTTTGATGTTTGACAAAACCCATAATCAAGTTAGGTTAACCCGATAACCTAACTTAAGTTTTCCAACCATCTTCCAATGTCCAATGTTCTTTCCTTGAACATTCTCTGAACATTCTCCCCTTAGGTTAACCCGATAACCTAACTTGGGTTCTCCAATAATTCTCCCCCTTTTTGACACACATCAAAAAGAATTCCAATGTTCTTCCTCGAACATTCCTTGACATTCTTCCCCTAGCTTAGGTTAACCCGATAACCTAACTTGGGTTCTCCAATAATTCTCCAATGAACACTCTCCCCTTTTTGACACACATCAAAAAGAGAGAATCAAGGTCAAGAGTTTCTTCCTAATGAAAGTCCCATACCTTTCATTGAAACTCTTAATTTCCCCCTTGATACTAAACTCAACAATCAACTTAGTGATAATCCCATATCACTAAACCTCAAAGTCTTAAGGAGTAAAAACTCCCCCTAAAAGTCAACTCCCCCTTGACAATTAGTTAAAAACTCCCCCTAAAGGTCAACTCCCCCTTGACCATTGCACCAACAATGTCTTGGAGAGTTTCAAACTTTTAGAAACCCGAAACTCAACTCCCACAGCTGAAATTTCAGACCACAGTCGAAATTCAGCACGCCTGATCGGTCACTGGACCAATCAGAACCCCTCTGGATCGGTCCCCAGACCGATCCAGCCTTCCCTGGATCGGTCCAGTGACCGATCCAGCCTTGGATCAGGCGGTTTCTGATTTCTTCTCTCCCGAAATTCAGAAACTCACAACAAATTCCAGAAAATTTCAAAAATTATAAAACCTTGAGGATACATTCCTCATATCATACACTATCAAGGAAAAATAGTTTTCTATGAAAATAGTTTCCATTTTTCAATCTTGATACAAAGTTCAAAAACTTTGAAATAGTTCAAGTTTAACTCAACTTTGTATCACAATGTTCAATGATGAATGCTATCACTAGGAAAGCTTCATCAAGGTTTTTCAAAACAATTTTAAAATGCTTTTAAAACCATTTGAATTTAGGACCATAATCTTAGGGCTAGATGTACATGACTTGTACACAAGCTTTCCCTATGTACCTTAATTTCTTGAATTAGGGTCATCTAGGTACAAGGACTATGCACCTTGATCCTAACTCATGATCCTAATATCTCACACACATCTAAGGTGTATCAAACCACATTCAAGTCAATTTGATGTGAGATATGGATTAAGGTCAACTTAGGCTAAGTTCTCATGCATTTTCTAAACACCAATTTGATCTCAATATCAAATTATATGTTTGTCCTTAAATCAATTTCATTGATTATAATGCAAGAGATGATGACATGGCATATAATGATATCATAAGTAAAAACATGTGCCAATGTCATGATGTCATGGCATAAAGTTTGAAAACTTAAATAAAGCATGACATATAAACTAGCCTAAGCATTATCATGACATTTCAAATGATAATGAAACTAACCATGATGTCATGACATGTGAGGGCAAACAATCATGGCAAGATTTAGCATAAATAAATATACCTAGATTACCTATCTAAGTATCCTTAACCACTTTGCTAACCTAAAATTTAACCCTTGATTTTCCTAAAATGCCAAAATCCTAATTTTGACACTTCTTGAACTCTAGATTAATTTATGTCACTTAAAGATCAAATTTATCCTCAAAACTGGGCATGTTTCATTTTTCCTCGAGAGTTCTCTAGATTTTCCCAAATTGTGCCAATTAAAATCATTCTTTTCCATAATGGCATATTTTACTCTTCCAAGGAGTAAATGATAATTCCATTTCATTTTCAAAGGTTCACAAAACCTTGAAAATGCTCCTTGAGTGTCAATTTCCTCAAAGTTGGGTTAACTACCCTTCTTATTGGAGTTGACACTCTCTAACCCATTTATGGGGTAGAGAAGATGCTCCTAGGAACCCAATACCTATTTGAGCTCATTGGGTTCACTAAATATTCACTAGGGATGACTTCCCTAGCAACCCTCCTAATAACCCTCTTAGGCTTTGAAGCCTTGGTCATTTGGGTCTCATCAAGGTCAACTATAGGGGTGACTCCCCTTGTAACCTTGGTAATGGTCTTCCTAGCCCTAGGTTTTGTTCCATAATCGAATGGAACATTGTGGTAAGTGGGCTTGACCACTTGGGACTTAGATTTGTGACCCAAACCTTTCTTGTCCTGGGACTTTTGACCCTTAGGCCCTAGAGTTGACTTCTCTAAATTTTTAAGGGCCTTTTCTAGGGTATCAAGCCTTGACCTCAAGACTTGATTTTCCTTTTCTAATACCTCAAGTTTTGATTTGTCATTCTTTCTTGAGGTGTTCCTAGGCATGTGTCTAGTTGATTTAGGGTTTCTACCTAGGTTTTCCTTAACCTTAGAGGTGTTAATCCTAGGGTTAGCATTCATAGTAGTATCCCTATCTAGGTTGACATGTTTAGCACCTAAGCACATGTATTGATTTTTAGTGTTAACATGCTTATCATTATTGACTAATGCAATAAAATTACTAGCATGTATCCTACTAGAATTGCACGAATGAGCCTTAAAAGATACCTTAGGGTTTGCCTTAGCTCCCCCTATCGATGTGCATCCCTTGTCCTTGTGAGGTTTCCTCCCCTTCGGACATTGGCTCCTATAGTGTCCCCGTTGCTTGCATTGGAAGCACACCACGTGCTCCTTCCCCTTGCGTTTTGGGACTCCGACTTCCTTGATCTTTGGCGCCGGTGGAGTCTTCTTAGTCTTCTTTGGACATTTACTCTTGTAATGTCCAAATTCCCTACACTCAAAACACATTATATGCAATTTACTTGAACTTAAAGTGTTTGAGTTACCTAGGGTCGAGGATAGATGGATGCTCTCTTCTTCATCCCTCCCGGAGGTAGAAGCTTCTTCTTCGTGCTCCAATCTTGAAGAAGAACTCACCTCCTCTTCTTCTTTAGATGTTGAGTAGCCCTCAACTTCTAATTTCTCACCTCCACGATGTGAGCTACTTGGCTCACTAGGCTCCTCTTCATGGCTTGGAGTGGGGCTCTCCTCATGGAGTTTGGCCAAGTTGTTCCACAACTCCTTGGCATTATTGTATCCACCTATCCTACACAACACATCATTAGGTAAAGAGAATTCAATGATTTTCGTTACCTCATCATTGATGGTTGATTGGTGGATTTGCTCCTTCGTCCACTCCTTCTTCTTGATAGGTTTTCCTTCCTCATCCATCGGAGGGGAAAACCCTTCTTGTACACAAAACCAATTTAACATATTAGTCCTAAGAAAATACATCATCCTTACCTTCCAATATGTGAAGTTGTCGTGAGACTCGTAGAAGGGTTGAATCGTGACATCTTCTCCATAGAGATCCATCTCTAGCCCGTGCTCCCCCGGGTGTTGATCCGTCGAAGAGCGGCCTCGCTCTGATACCACTTGTTAGGATCGTTCGTACTCGGCTAGAGAGGGGGGGTGTGAATAGCCGACCCCAAATTGTCATTTCTTTCTACAAAACGTGTTAGCGCAGCGGAAAATACAAAGAAACGAAAGAGAAGAAAACCAAACCTTAACACAAGGATGTAACGAGGTTCGGAGATTAGGGCTCCTACTCCTCGGCGTGTCCGTAAGGTGGACGAGTCCAGTCAATCCGTCGGTGGATGAGTCCCCGGAGAACCGGCTAATACAAACTCCTTCTGGGTGGAGAAACCTCGCCACAACACACTCTTGCAACAGCAAGTAAGGAGAGTACAGAAATACAAGGAAAGACAGCAAGAAATACAACAGTAAGAGAACTCTTGCTTGCCTTCTCTTCGACTGGAAGAAGCAGCAGCTCCAAGCGCCTACAACAGCAGGTGACCCAGCCAAAGGGAAGCTCACGCGAAGCTTCAACGCTTCAAGAACTCAGCAGAGCTCAGCAGCAGAAAGAAGAAGAAGGTTCGGAGAGATGTTGTCTGTAGAGTCGCTCGAACCCTTATATAACCTGCGAACCTGCAAGCCAAAAAGCCAGAAACACAGGAGCCAAAAATAGCCTAGCCGTTGTCTCTCAACGGCTAGGGCCAGACCGATCAGGCATCGCCCTGATCGGTCTGGAGCTATCCTGATCGGTCCGAGAGACCGATCAGGCCTCAGTCTGATCGGTCCCCGGACCGATCCCACCTCTCTTACAGAGAGGTGGCTGCGTCTCTGATCGGTCGTGGAGACTGATCAGGCTCCATGCTGATCGGTCTCCAGACCGATCCAGCTGTTCTATATAAAAGCGCCCAACTTTCTGTGCGTACCCTGATCGGTCCCCAGACCGATCAGTAAGCTCACAGAGGCACACTGATCGCTTTCTGATCGGTCTCCAGACCGATCAGATGACCTGGATCGATCCACTGATCGATCCAGCTCTTGGTTTTTGTCTAAACCAATTCCCACGCCTTCCACACCAATATCCGGTCAACCTTGACCTATTGGTATCTCATGCTTAGCATCTGGTCACTCCCTTGACCTGCTAAGATTCTCTACCAAGTGTCCGGTCAATCCCTTTGACCCACTTGGTCTTTCCAACACCAGATGTCCGATCATCCTTGATCCATCTGGATTTTCCCTTGCCTGGCTTCACTCACCCGGACTTTCACCTGGTTTCACTCACCAGGATTTCCACACTGCCTAACATCCCAGTTAGGACTTTCTCACTGCTTCACTCACGGGACTTTCCAACCGCCTAACATCCAGTTAGGACTTTCCCACCGCTTCACTCACGTGACTTTCCACACGCCTAACATCCCGCTTAGGACTTTCCCCGCTGGTTTCACTCACAGACTTTCCACCTGCCTAACATCCCAGTTAGGACTTTCCCTCGTGCCAAGCTCCCTGCTTGGACTTCTCCGTGCCAAGTCTCCATACTTGGACTTTTCCAGTGCCAAGTCTCCATACTTGGACTTTTCCCGTGCCAAGTCTCCACACTTGGACTTTTCGCGTGCCAAGCTCCCTACTTGGACTTCTCCGTGCCAAGTCTCCATACTTGGACTTTTTCCCGAATCAGGTCAACCAGGTCAACCTTGACCTACGGTTGCACCAATAATCTCCCAAACATCTATTTTTGTCTCACATCAAGAATAGAACTCTCTCACGAGTGTCAAACATCAACATGTAACTCAACTAGGTCAACCTTGACCTAATGTTGCACCGACAATCTTCCCAAGTCAAACATCAAAATACAACTCGAGTCACGTCACCTCGAGTCGGGTCAACCAGGTCAACCTTGACCTAAGGTTGCACCAACAGTATCTTGTGGATTATATTTGGTTTATGGGTACACTGGTGTTTATTATGAATTGTTGGAAGTATTACGTTGATTATACTCTTGGCATAGGTGTATATTGTTGGTGCAACATCCCTCAGGTCAAGGTTGACCTGGTTAACCAAGCTGAGTCTTGGTTTGGGTTTAGATGTTTGACAATAAGATACTGATTGAAGAAGAGTCAAGTAGGTCAAGGGAGTGACCGGATACTTGACTGGGAAGTCCTAGTGAGTGAAGCTAGGCAGATGGAAAGTCCTAGTGAGTGAAGCTAGGCAGATGGGAAGTCCTAGTGAGTGAAGCTAGGCAGATGGAAAGTCCTAGTGAGTGAAGCTAGGCAGATGGGAAGTCCTAGTGAGTGAAGCTAGGCAGATGGGAAGTCCTAGTGAGTGAAGCTAGGCAGATGGAAAGTCCTAGTGAGTGAAGCTAGGCAGATGGAAAACCCTAGTGAGTGAAGCTAGGTGAAAGTCCTGGTGAGTGAAGCCAGGCAAGGAAGGAAATCCAGATGGATCAAGGATGATCGGACATCTGGTGTTGGGAAGTCCAAGTAGGTCAAAGGGATTGACTGGATACTTGGCAAGGAAGGAAGTCCAGATGGGTCAAGGTTGACCAGACATCTGGTGGAAGTCCAAGTAGGTCAATGGAGTGACCGGATACTTGGCACGACGAGTAAAAGTCCAAGTGGGTCAAAGGGATTGACCGGACACTTGGTGGGGAGTCCTGGCAGGTCAAGGGAGTGACCAGATGCGAGGCATGATGTACCAACAAGTCAAGGTTGACCGGATGTTGGTTAGGGAGGTTTGGGACTTGGTTTTGGGCAAAAACCAAGTGCCGGATCGATCCGTGGATCGATCAGTGGATCGATCGTGGATCGATCCAGATTCTTCTCATCAGAAGCTCGGATCGATCCATGGATCGATCAGAGGTCCCGATCGATCGGCCGATCGATCGGGGCTTCGCGCGATAAGCGATGGATTGATCCGTGGATCGATCCAGCGCTTCTCGTGAAATGGCTCGGATCGATCCGTGGATCGATCCAGCCCGATCCTTCGGAACATTGAATCGATCGGGATCCGACCGTTGCGTCGGGTTTAAAGCCGCAGGCGAGCGTGGTCTTCGGCATCTCTTCACGAGCTCTTCTCAGATTCATTCCAGCTCCTCCACAGCTCTCTACAAGCACGTGATCGCCAGTTCTTGAAGGTTCTTGGAGGCTTTCCAAGTCAAGAGGCGGATCTATTGCAAGAGGAAGAAGTTAGGGTTAGGGTTTTTACTGCACATCTTGTAAGCTTTTGCTTAACTTGTATTTCCCTTTCTTCTTCTTGTATTGAGAGTGTTGTAGGGCTTCTCCGCCTTTGGTAGTTACCATAAAGGAGTGTTATTCATAGTGGAGGGTGTGTGCATTGGTGTGGATCCTTGGATTAGTCACCTCTTGTGAGGTGGATACCAAGTAAAATCCTAGTGTTAGCGTGCTTGTGTTTGTTTCTGTATTTTCCGCTGCACATCCAAGAAGAAACAAGCAACGCCAAGCAACGAAGCGCACCGAGCGAACGCGACGAGCTATTCACCCCCCCTCTAGCTACTTTTGGTCCTAACACGTGGTATCAGAGGTTTCACCGGAATCATCGCCGGAAGGGTCAAGCATATCAAGAAAAGCTAGAGGGTGAAGAAGTTGGAGCAAATTCTTCAAGTTCAAGATTTTATCAAGCTCAACTTCAAGATGCAATTCCAAGATGGACTTGGATTTGACACATGGGTGGCTCCACCATACACATCCACAAGCTTCGATTCTTGGAAATCAAGAATCGAAACCTTTCTTATGATGGAGATAGAGCAATGGTTTGCTCTAATGGAAGGTTTCGAAGCTCCAACAAACTCCAAGGGCAAGCTTCTCAAGAAAAGCAAATGGAGCTCGGAGAAAATCCAAAGGTGCGAGGCAAATGAAAAAGTGACCAAGCTTTTGGTCAATTTATTGCCAAGCACCATCCTTTGCAAAATTGGAGAATTTGAAGATGCAAAGGACTTATGGAGCAAATTGGCCAAGCTACATGAAGAGATCCCCTCCACTGTACAAGAGCAAGCAGAATCCAGAGAGGGTGACTCTTTGGAGCAAGACCAAGAGGAGGATTCCGAGGTTGAGAGATGCTCAACCTCCGAAGAAGAGGAAATCCAAGAAGCTTCATCCTCAAGGGAATGCAACAAAGGGAACAAGGAGGGAGCATACTCCTTGTTTCATATTCAAGATGATGAAGCCTCCACCTCTAGGATTGAGGGGGAGCAATCCTTGGTGACACCGGATCAAGAAGAAGGAGAAGCTTCTACATCCGGGTCAAGAGAAGAAGAGGAGGAAGAAGCTTCTACCTCCACAAGTCAAGAAAAATCAAATGGAGGAGAATCAAGGTCCGATCAAGAGGAAGCTTCTACCTCCGGATCCAAAGAAAAAGATGCCACCCCTACAAGCAAAGGTATAAATATTTCAATTAATAATAAAAATCATATTATATGCTTTGAATGTAGGGAACATGGGCACTACAAGAGCAAGTGCCCTAAATTAGCCAAGAAGAAGGGCCAAGTGGCACAAAAGGGCAAGGTGAAGACCAAGGAGACCATCCCCAACACAAAGAAGAGTAAGGAGCATATTATATGCTTCTCTTGCAATCAAAAGGGGCATTACCGGAGTCAATGCCTCAAGGGGAAGAAGATGGTCAAGGCTCAAGGAGGCATTAGTCAAGGGGGAGCCTCCAAGGTAAAGAAGAAGGTAACATTTATTGAGCCTACTCCTTTACATTATGGTAAAAAGCATGATAGTTCTAATTTTTATCATTTTAATGCGATTTACCATAAGAATAGGAAGCATGAGGGCTTTAAGGAAAAGCATGTGGCCCTACATGCCAAAACTACTACACCTAAGGCTAGGAATGTAGGTAAAAGTCTAGGCAAGAACTCTAAGGATTGTAGATACAAGCCTAGAAACAAAAATGCTCATGGACTTAATGAAAAACCAAATTCTAAGGATTTAATGATAGAAAATCAAGTCTTGAGATCAAGACTTGATAAAATGGAAAAGACCCTAAAAAGGATGGAAAATATCCTAAAAGGGGAAAATGAGCAAAACCTAGGGCTAGGAAAGTCAAAGCCATCAAATAGCAATAGAGGTTTGGGATACAAACCAAAGGCTAAGAAGGATGTGCCTAGTTATCATAGGGTTCCATATAGTTATGGAACAAACCCTAGGTTTAGTGGTCAAGTCAAGAATACTAGGGAAGTCATCCCTAAGAGTATTTTTGCAACCAAAGTGACTAAGACTTCTAAGAAGTCTAAGAAAGTCACTAACAAGGTCACAAGGGAGGCTATCCCTAGGGTTGACCTAGAAAATGTGACCAAGGCTTCTAAGAAGCCCAACAAGGTCACTAGGAAGGTATCTAGGGAAGTTATCCCTAGTGAGTACCTAGAGCATCCAAGGAGCACCAATAGGTGTTGGGTTCCTAGGAGCATCTTCTCTACCCCATAGATGGGTTAGAGAGTGTCAACTCCAATTAGAAGGGTAGTTAACCCAACTTTGAGGAAACTGACACTCAAGGAGCATTTTCAAGGTTTTTGTTAACCTTTGAAAATGAAATGGAACTATTATTTACTCCTTGAAAGAGTAAAATGTGCCTAGTGGTGAAAATTTGATTTTAATCTTAAAAGGCACATATTGGGAAATTCATAAGAGCTACCAAGTTGGGATTTTGGTATGTTCTTAGGAAATTTAAGGCAATCCGGGCCTTAACTTTAAAGTGCTACTCTTGTGGAAAAATGAAATATGCCAACATTTGAGGATATGCTTAATTTCGACTGGCATAAATTAATCAAGGGAATTAGAAATGCCAATTTAGGCTTTGACATTTTCTTGAAGCACTTTAGGGCAATCTAGGTTTAAGTTGTAAGTTTAGCTAAGGTTTTAAGGATACTTAGATAGTTAATCTAGGTATATTTTATTTATGCTAAATCTTGCCATGATTGTTTGCTCATCATATGTCATGACATCATGTCTATTTTTGCGTTCATGTTTTATTATGAAAAATCCAAAAATACCATGTCATGACATTCATACATCATGTAATTATAGGATATTTTCTTTTGAAAATTATTTCTTTTTGATGTATGTCATAACATTATCATGCATTAAGTTTAATTCCTTGTAATTAAGGACAAAAGGCATTTAACAACACTTATTAACAAGTGACATCCTAGGTGGGTGTCTAATATCTCCAAAATGCCTAGATAGATATGCATGATCCCTAGATTAGGGCAAAACCAAAATCTACATCTCACAAAGACCTATAAGATGACTTGTATGTGTTTTAGTGCACATTAGATACAAGTGAGATGTTAGGATGATGAACAAAACTCAAGATGCTGATTTAGTGCATTCTTTTGAGTTTTAGTTTCATCAAAACACATAGATATGTGTTTTCCCATCATTGGGAAAGCTAATGTACAAGTCATGTGCATTAAGCCCAAGGAATATGGTGGGATATTGGTTTGAAAAAGTTTTCAAAATGATTTTGGAAAACCTTGGTGAAGGCTATCTTTTGATAGTAATCACCATTGAATAGTTAGACACAAACTTAAAGAAAACACTAAAGTTTTTGCAAGTTTTCAAGTTTGTGTCAATCTTTGAAAATATGATGTATTTTCATAGAAAACTATTTTTTCTTGATAATATATGACCTAAACAATGTCTACACGAAATTTCATAATTTTTCGATTTTTGTAGAATTTTCTAGGGGGTTTCTGAAGTTGACTGAAATGGAATTTCAGCAACTATCAGACTTCCGATCGATCCATGGATCGATTGGAGTGCCTGAATCGATCCATGGATCGATTCAGAAGGCAAATCTCGCGAGCAGTGATCGATCCAGGTATTCTGAATCGATCAGTGGATCGATTCAGAAAGGTTCAATCGATTGGAACCCAACTCCAATCGATCCAAGTTGCTGATTTTGGCTAGGAAAGCCTGATTTCAGCACTTTAAACCTATTTTTAGTCTAGGTACTCATTCCAAACCCTTAAAATACATTTGTATACATAAAAAGGGTGTTTTCGTGTTGAAAACAAGGATGGAATGGTTAAGGAAGACTTCATTGAAGTTTAGGTTGAGGTTTGTTTCAAATTTTGAACATTTGAACCTCAAAACTTCTAAATCTGGGTTTCCTAAAGGTTTAGGGATTCCAAGTCATTGTTGGTGCAATGACAGAAGTTACCACCATGTCTTTAGGGGGAGGGACTCTTTAAAGACATGAAAATTATTTTTCATAAACCTTGGAAGGTGGTTAACCTTCTGTTAAGAGAATGCTCATGGATGAGCAGTTGAACTTGAAATGGGGAGTGGATATCCTCATTATTTCAAGTGGGAACTCAAGGGGGAACTCAAGTGGTTAGAAAATGCTCAAGGTTGGGTATTTGTCTACATTGAGAGAGAAGTTAAGGATAAATGAAGGGTATGAGACCTTCATTATTGTGTTGATCACAATGAGTGAAGTTGTGATCACGATGAGCAACTCTTCAGGGGGAGAGTCTTCAACAGATGAAGTTGTTGAAGTGTGCCCAAAATTGGAGCATAGGTTGATGTGTGTCCAAAGACGGGTTGATGTGTTTTATGAGTAGGGGGTTGATGTGTGCCAATAGGGGGAGAATGAAAGGAAGTAAGTTAGGTTTTCATTACCTAGAGGGAGTTTGCCCTCTTAGGGGGAGAATGAAAAGCTTAACTTATGTGTTCATTACCTAGTGGCATGAAGAAGGAGGCTATAGGATTAGCCTAACTTACATGTGGGATTGTAAGTGTTATTGTGGTATTGTCAAACATCAAAAAGGGGGAGATTGTTGGTGCAACATCCCTCAGGTCAAGGTTGACCTGGTTAACCAAGCTGAGTCTTGGTTTGGGTTTAGATGTTTGACAATAAGATACTGATTGAAGAAGAGTCAAGTAGGTCAAGGGAGTGACCGGATACTTGACTGGGAAGTCCTAGTGAGTGAAGCTAGGCAGATGGGAAGTCCTAGTGAGTGAAGCTAGGCAGATGGGAAGTCCTAGTGAGTGAAGCTAGGCAGATGGGAAGTCCTAGTGAGTGAAGCTAGGCAGATGGGAAGTCCTAGTGAGTGAAGCTAGGCAGATGGAAAACCCTAGTGAGTGAAGCTAGGTGAAAGTCCTGGTGAGTGAAGCCAGGCAAGGAAGGAAATCCAGATGGATCAAGGATGATCGGACATCTGGTGTTGGGAAGTCCAAGTAGGTCAAAGGATTGACTGGATACTTGGCAAGGAAGGAAGTCCAGATGGGTCAAGGTTGACCAGACATCTGGTGGAAGTCCAAGTAGGTCAATGGAGTGACCGGATACTTGGCACGACGAGTAAAAGTCCAAGTGGGTCAAGGGAGTGACCGGACACTTGGTGGGGAGTCCTAGCAGTCAAGGGTGACGGATGCGAGGCATGATGTACCAACAGTCAAGGTTGACCGGATGTTGGTTAGAGGTTTGGGACTTGGTTTTGGGCAAAATCCAAGATCTGGATCGATCCGTGGATCGATCGCTGGATCGATCCGGATTCTTCTGGCGCTCTGGATCGATCCGTGGATCGATCCAGGTCCCGATCGATCGGGACGCGGCTGCTTCGCGCGATAAGCGATGGATTGATCCGTGGATCGATCCAGCGGTTCTGATGGTCGGATCGATCCGTGGATCGATCCAGCCTCCCGATCGATTCGAACATTGAATCGATCGGATCCGACCGCTGGCGCTGGTTAAAGCAGCGTGGTCTTCGGCATCTCTTCACGAGCTCTTCTCAGATTCATTCCAGCTCCTCCACAGCTCTCTACAAGCACGTGATCGCCAGTTCTTGAAGGTTCTTGGAGGCTTTCCAAGTCAAGAGGCGGATCTATTGCAAGAGGAAGAAGTTAGGGTTAGGGTTTTTACTGCACATCTTGTAAGCTTTTGCTTAACTTGTATTTCCCTTTCTTCTTCTTGTATTGAGAGTGTTGTAGGGCTTCTCCGCCTTTGGTAGTTACCATAAAGGAGTGTTATTCATAGTGGAGGGTGTGTGCATTGGTGTGGATCCTTGGATTAGTCACCTCTTGTGAGGTGGATACCAAGTAAAATCCTAGTGTTAGCGTGCTTGTGTTTGTTTCTGTATTTTCCGCTGCACATCCAAGAAGAAACAAGCAACGCCCAGCAACGAAGCGCACCGAGCGAACGCGACGAGCTATTCACCCCCCCCCTCCCCTCTAGCTACTTTTGGTCCTAACATATATATGTCATGTGAGTGTTGTTGAGGTGTATTGTTGATTATACCTATGTTGATATATGCATACGAGTTCGGTATGCATTGTTGGAGGTATCACGATGAATTATACCTATATTGTGAGTATGTGTGGTGTGTACAAATTGGAGGATTATGTCGATCATACATATGTTGTGTGAGCACGTGCGCCAGGTGTATTGTTGGTAGCATCATGATGATTCTACTTATGTTGAATGCAGAATGTGGAGTGTCTGTATTATGTCATTTGTTGGATTAACCTGTAAACCCATATTCATATCAGTGGGTGACTCACTACGATGTTGATAGATTTGACGATGAGTTTGATGTGATTGCTGGATTGTTATACCTTTGGCTGGCCACAGTGATATGTGGTTGAGTGATCTCGTGCAGCCTCTAGTTGGATAGTTAGGTGCCTTGGACATTTATGGATCGTTTGTGGTGGAGCGGAGCTCCCACATATTATTGTTGGTTTGTGATAGTGCGTTGCTCTTACATATTTTGGATTATTGTGGTGGAGCGTTACTCCCACTTATTACGGATTGTTTGTGGTAGAGCGTTGCTCCCACATATGTGGTATTTCGTGTGATGGAGCGTTGCTCTCACACTAGAGTATCTATTCCTTGGTGATTTATGTTGTTGGTAATTAGATTTCTGACTTATTATCAGAGATCTTATGGTTAGGAATGTCTGTGATACGGACATTTTGTGTCTGGGTTTTACTATTAGGGCTTGCGAAGTCTTAGATGTTTTCGTGGACTCAATGATTTGGGTATCCCTAGGATATTGAATCAGAATTCATTATTGTTATTGACGACGTGGTGTTTTATTCCTGATCTAAGATGTATCACGTATATCATCTTCGCATAGTGCTAGAGATGTTTCGACGAAAACATCTATATGCGAAGTTCAGTAGTGCGTTTTGAGATTGTCTTCTGTGAGATTTTTGGGGACACATGGTGACCAATAGGGAATACCATGGATCCACAGGAGATGGAGTTTGTTACCATTGGATAGTAGTCGTAGTCTATACAGGAGACTCGCAACATCCTTTGTTTGGCTCGATATTTCCGGAGATACGTTGAGGGTTTCTCACGGATTGCTATGCTACTGATTCGCCTAACCAGGAAAGGCGTGAAGTTCACCTGGACAGAGGATTGCAAGACCAGCTTCTAGGAGCTGAAACGGAGACTAGTGTCGGCTCCGATTTTGGTTTTACCTTCTGAAGAGGACGGATATGCTCTCTACCCCCATGCATCTATTCAGGGTTTGAGCGCTGTTCTGATGCAGCACGATAGAGTAGTCTCCTATGCTTCTTGTCGGTTGTAGGAGCATGAGAAGAACTACCCTGTACATGATCTGGAGCTAGTCGCCATTATTTTTGCCATGAAGATTTGGCGACATTATTTATATGGCGTTACATTTGAGATTCTCACTGACCATAAGAGTCTCAAATATCTGTTTACTTAGAAGGAACTTAATCTCAGACAGAGGAGATGAATGAAGTTCCTAAAGGATTATGATTGTACCATTAGCTATCACCCGGGGAGAGCTAATGTGGTTGTTGATGCGCTTAGCAGGAAGTCCGGAGGGGCTTTAGCTTGCCACCGAGTTGTAGTCATAGACTTGATTCAAGGTTTCTCCGAGTTGGGCCTTGAGGGATAAGGGCAGACAGAGCAGGGTATTCTTGTTACCATGGTTGCTCAGTCGTCGATCAGGATGAGGATCCGAGAGCCCTAGGCTGCTGATCAGTATTTGCAGTTTATTTGCAGCTCGATAGCTTCCGGGCAGCAGACCGAGTTCACACGAGACGAGAAGGGTGTTATACACTTCCGAGGCAGATTTTGCGTACTTCAGTCTCATCCGGTCTTATAGAAGTTACTTCCGGAGGCTCATCGCTCATGATTTGTTGTCCACCCAGGCGGTACCCGTGTGTACCAAGATTTGAGGTGTTTCTATTGATGGAACGACATGAAGGAAGACATCGCAGATTTTGTAGCTAGATGTCTTGTCTGTCAGCAAGTGAAGGCCGAGCACCAAAGACCTGTCGGCTTACTTCAGCAGATTCCTATTCCTGAGTGGAAATGGGAACACATTACCATGGACTTTAAAGTGAATTTGCCTAGGACACGACGAGGTCATGACGCGATTTGGGTAATCGTTGATCGATTAACCAAATCCGCGTATTTCTTAATGATCCGGAGGATTTGTTTCCTGGATCGATTGGTGGAGCAGTATTGTCGAGAAATCATCAGAGTTGCGCAGCGGAAGTGTGGTGTCCCATTGAGTATTATTTCGGATAGAGACCCTCGGTTCACGTCTCGTTTCTGGCAGAGTCTGCGGCAGACCTTGGGCACTCAGCTCCGTTTTAGTACAGCTTTCCATCCGCATACAGATGGACAGTCAGAGCGGACCATTTACACTCTAGAGGACTTGCTAAAGTTGTGTATTGGATTTTGGAGGCAGTTGGGAGGACCATTTGTCATTGGTAGAGTTTGCCTACAACAATAGCCATCATTCGGCTATGCAGATGCCACCGTTTGAAGCATTGTCGGACACCCACCCTCTGGGATGAGGTTGGGAAGGCCCAGCTGTTGGGACCTCATAGAGCTCAGTAGGAGGCAGAGTTGGTCCGTATTATCAGACGGAGGATGTCAGAGGCGTAGGACCGCCAGAAGAGTTATACAGATCGGAGACCCTAGAGTTCTCCATTTGCGACTATGTATTTCTGCGAGTTTCACCCATGAAAGGGGTGAAGAGATTGACCTTAGAGGTAAGCTAGCCCGCGATACATTGGACCTTTCCAGATCTCGGAAAGGATTGGAACGGTAGTTTACTGGTTGGCACCACCACCGTTCCTGGCAGGAGTTCACGACGTATTCCACGTATCTATGCTGAGGAGGTATATACTCGACCCGACACATGCACTGACTGATATCTCAGTTCCAGTTCAGCCTGATGTCACTTATGAGGAGATTCCGGTACGGATTTTAGGACCGGAAAGAGCGTCAGTTGCGGAACAAGACAATCCGGCTGGTTAAAGTCGGATGACAGCATCATACGGACGAGGAGGCTACTTGAGAGCTCAAGGATACTATCCGAGCTCGATACCCCATCTTTTTACTTGAGGTGTGTGATTTAATTTACCGTTCAGCATTTATACTCTTTACCTATTGTTAGTGGTTGCTGATGGTAGATAATGAAATTTGGGGACCAAATTTTTATTAGTGGGGGAGAATGTAAAATACCAGAAAATGGCGAATAATGATAAGGGAATTTTTTGGAATTTCTAGGAATTTTTCGGGAATTTTTCGGAACTTGTATGGAAGAAGTTACGGGGATAGATATTGGGTCCCGGGAAAGCCTGTTTAGGCTACCCTATTTTATGAGGAAAAGTTGATTTTTGTTTTTGTTTTTCCTTTTTCTTTTAGCTTTTTCTTTTTCTCTCCCGCGTGACCTAGCCGACGCCGATTCCTCTTCCCTTCCTCACCATCCCGATTCTCTCCTCTGTGCGGCGCCGAGCCTTCATCTCCTTCCCCTCCGGTACAAGAGCGGTGGCCAAGCCTCACGCCTCTTCCTTCTCCTTCGTGTACAAGGGTGATCAGCCAAGGAGTCCAAGCCTTTGCCGATTCTCGTCTGCTTCCACTTCTCGTCCTTTCGTTGCCGGGGCATATCTTCTCGGCCGGTGAAGCCCTCGTGAGGCCGAAGCATTTGTGTCACTTCCCTTCTCCTCCTCTCGGCCGATCGTCGTCTGGTGTTCTCCACGCGATACCGGGTCGGTAGTGGAGGGGTTGTTCTATTGATTGTCAGGCAACAACGTTTAGAGTGAGAGCCGGCGGCAGGGTCGATTTTTCTTCTTTCCTTGAGGCTCACCATTGCTCTGCCCTGGCGTCGATGCCTCATCCGAGCCTCCACTTGGTCGTGCCCTAGATTCTGTTCACTTTCTGACACCACCAGTGAGACGCACCAACACCTGTATCTGTCGCCGGGTGTTGTGGTCGCCGGAGAAGGATCGATGCTAGAACTTCCTCTTCATGATCCGATTTGTAAGTGTGAGGTAGGTGGTTTTCAGTAAGTATGGTGAGGCTCTTTTGTCTTTGTTTTCCTTCCTACCTGATCGATGGTTGTACTCATCTGATTTGCAGTGGGTTTGCAGATCCATTTAGTAGCATTATGGACCTATTGAATGCCGACCAACAATTGATGATTTTGGGTATTTGATTTGGGAAGACAACAAACACCATCTTGCTCGATCATATGGCGGCAAGTATCTTCGAGTGAGTCAACAGCAAAGTCGATTGGATTTGGGTAAGTTAGTTTAAAGGTTGTTTGAATTCAGGTTTGAATTTGATATATGTGTTGAATCAGGGCTAAATTGGGTCAATTACTATGATTGGTTATGCTTATTGCAAGTCCAAATTCGAATGGATTAGTTAAGTCAATTGAGGAGTTAGATGATCCAATTAGGGTTTATAATTGGATCTGGATTTATGATAGTTTCTCGAGGATTTGATTTAGCTAATTTATTTATATGAAATTAGCTAAATCTGGATATTATGTATTACAGGTGTCACGCCCCCAAAGGAGTCTTTGCCAGACAAAAATCCGACAGCATCTCCCCTGTACGGGTGACAATATGAAGCATCACTACAAACAAAATATACATCAGCCACATGCGGCTGGAATATTTATATACACAACCACGCAGTTATAATAACAGCCCACACGGCTGGAATGAAACAATCACAACTGTACTAAAAACCAACACAGCGGAAAAACGAAAACGGAAAGCCCAATACAACACAATCAACACACTGCTAGCCGGCTAGGCTTTATACAACAAATACAACACCAAAATCATAAGATAGCCACATGGCTATACACAAATACAATGCCAAAAATAAGAAAAGAATATACAAAAGAAAACAATCACGATCTTCGGATGTGACGTAGGACCCGGCATTTTTT